>NC_143015.1:66882502-67195002 GCF_055824585.1 Amblyomma mixtum | reverse complement strand
CGGAAGTAGCGGACGCCCTAAATTTCCGCATTGTGCTCTTTTCTTTAGACTACCGGTATAGCCTCTCCAGAAGGCATACGACTCAGGTACTTAAAGGGTATTTGTTTCCTGTACTGTTGTATCAGCAACCTTTTTTGGAGTTCCTTGACACCAATGTTTTAAAACGTGTTAGGCGAATGTGCCTTTATTTCTTCAGCTGAAAAAACGTTCTTTAAACTTCACACATCGACGCTGCCTGTCAAGGCATGACTTCATGGTGAGGAGATGTTTGTGCCATGGATGGTTAATGGCCGCCTGTGCAATGCGCCAAAAACCATTGCTTTATTCTGTGCAATGAGGCTACGTTCTTCTGGGACATATTTACGGCGAACACTTAAGAAGGACATTGAAATCATACCAATATTAGTACCCGTTTTTTTTCCAGTGGGGAAAAACTATGTTGTGCCGTGTGATCTATTTATGTAGCTGTGACTGTTTAGTCTCTGGAAGAGCAGTATGATGGACCGCCACTCCGAATCACCACGGTCATCGAAATCTTTGTTGCGTGAGCAGTGCACTTTCGTGCGGGGAGTATATGTTGCCTTGGAAGGGCCGCCTTGCTGGCTCCCATATCTAGATGCATATGTGTGCCTCCCAGACTTTTGATGTTTAGGGAGGTGAGGACGTGCAGGTGTATGGTGGGCTCGTATTACACAGCCTGGTGTTTTGTGGCATGGGCTTACTCTGATTTTTCTTTTCGGCAGTATTTCCATGCAATAAAGGAAGAAATCGTCGCCGTAGCTCAATTGGTAGAGCACCGGACGCAAAATTAGGAGGTCAAAAGATCGGATCCTACTGGCGGCATGCGTTGTTTTCAGTTTAATCAGTTATCTTTAAAAATAATTACTCTTTAAGCTCCTATTGATGAACACCGCAAATTACTTTTAAAAAAGTACATCCCCTATGCGCCTTGGTTTCGGTTATTGTTGGTTTCCCTCATGTGCGGCAGCCAGAGGCAGATATAAGCCGCCCCTCATAGAATTCAAGAAACAGCAGTCTGAGAACAGCGTGATGAAGCTGACCGCTAGCGATTGGCATTTGTTTTTTATATATATAAGCAGAACAAGTTCAATGCATCGACATAACACAAAATCACTTCATCGCAGTTACCTTTCATTTCAGTACCACCTTCCTAGGCGCTTATTACATCACAGCGAGCGTATTTATTCCCGCATTGCCTCTTTGTGAATCACTAATTTTTTTTTCTAAGTATCGTACCACTGCTACATGCCCGCCTTTCATTGCTTATTTCCGTCGCGTGCAACGAAGTATGTTCTGATCCTTTAAAAAGAAAACACATATGTTTATTTCTTTGTTTTGTAATAATAGTATTATGTGTGTTGCAACGCGTCAAAGCGCCGCGGAATCTATCAGGAATGCTGTAGTGGAGGACTCCAGATTAGCGTAGACCAGGTGGGGTTCTTCAGTGTGCACTCACATCGCACAGCACGCGCGCATTTTTGCATTTCGCCGCTATCAGAATGCGACCTCGCCACTGGTATCGAACCCGCGACCTTGGCATTAGCAGCCGACCACCACAGCCACTGAGCCATCGTGAGAGGTCTCATTCATTATCTGCTGTCTGAGACAAGGAATGCCTCAGAAAGTAAATGTTGCACAAGGTGATTGGGTCATTGCTCCTATGCTTCACATATTTATGGTACTCCAGACAAAGAAAAGGAAAAATGGGAAGCCATTCTCACTCAATGCTTTACCAGTTAAAGCAGTGATAACTATTCGTGTAAAGCTCTAGGTAAGATTGTAAAAGGGGGATACTATAAAATCCAAAATTTCACATCAATCTGCAGTAAAATACTTCAGAATTGCCAAAAAAAAACATTGCGGAAATGCCAATTAGCTTTCTTTCTATACACGAGACTTCTTTTAGTTTTGCTGTTGAAGTGGATGCCATTTCGACCAACGTTAATGGAACATTTCGACTGGATGCCATTTTCGCACTACATAGCGCCGACAGCTTTCAGTGGGTAAATCTACGTGCTGGCACATGCCATTAGGTCTGAAAAACAGAAAAAAAGTATGCCGTGTTGCACAAAATGGGCGGCTGAACCGAGTCCCGAACCGGTTCGGAACGGTTCCTTTGAATCGTTCCGGTTCGGGTTCAGTTCCAAGATGGCGAAAAAAGTTTGGGTTCGGTTCGGTTCCAGTTCCGGGCAAATATTCGGGTTCGGTTCCGGTTTCGGGTTCAGGTTCGGTTCCGGTTCGACACCCTGGCGCAGATATACATCGCCCTACCCGGTGAACTCTTCTTGTCTCCGTACCATATCATTTAAGTAGTACACATTCGCTGCTATTTTCTTCACATACCATTTTCATGAAATTGCGCGAGAATAAGGGTGCCTAAGCGCTCGAAGTAAGCACAAAGAAAAAAAATGATGGTCGATTTGCGCAGTTAGGCCGAACGCGAATAAGACGCGCTGTCAATTCGGTTTTCCCGTCGGTTCCGGTGTTCAGATCCAGTTTTGACGGGTGACAGTTGTTCGGATAGCGATATGGTAAATCTCTCCACCGATAGATCTCCGGTGTCTTCCTACCTCTTCTGGCGCAGTGGTGCACCGGCCAAGCGATGAGCCACTGCCCTTCTATGCTAGGTGCTGCCATAAGCGAGACTTGCGTTGCTTTGCTCTTCCCGAGCAGCCTCTCACGAATAAACAGCCGCGCGCACGCCCGCCCGCCCGCCCGCCCGCCCGCCCGCCCGCCCGCCCGCCCCCGCGCGCGCGCGCGCGCGCGCGCACACACACACACACACACACACACACACACACACACACACACACACACACACACACACACACACACACACACACACACACACACACACACACACACACACACACACACACACACACACACACACACACACTACTGCCCTTTTGGCATAAGCGTTCGACCCTTCCTTGCATTTACATCGCCACTGCGAGGCGAGAACAACAAATGATGTAGCCTGTTCTAGAGTCAGGCGGCTTCTTTTGGAAGGTTTCTTCCAGACTTTCCCGTTACCCGATATGAGAAATAAAAACAAAAACGAATACCATGAAAGTTCTAAACGACCACTGAAGGCTCTCTGGAAATGATGATCTACAACGATGAGTCACCACCGCGATCCCCGACGCGGCAGTGAGTCACACCAGGTCAAGAGGTCGCGCCAAGTTTCCGGCGGCGTTGCGTCAAGACGCGGTGCCTTAAACCAGCGAGCAAGCAGTCGCCGACTCGGTTTTTTATTATTTTTTTTATCCTTCCTTGGCAAAGCAAGCGTCGCGTGCGGACACGCCTGCAGTGGCTATCGATGCGCACGCACAGATCTTCGACCCGTGAATTGCGGGCTCATTGAAATGCGGCCGGCGGCACAGCGGACACCCGGGTCTTTCCCGCACCCCTGCTTGCCTGCCTGCCTGCAGCGGTAATTACCAGGAAAAGCGTGCACGCGAGGATGGCGGGACACGCGACGGCTTTTTTCTTTGGCAGGGAGAGCTTCGTACAGGAGCTTATGTGCGCTAAATTGCGGTGCCGTCGGCGTCGTATTCGGTTATGACCAAAAACTTCGGTTTGGTTTGGTTTATGGGGTTTAACGTCCCAAAGCGACTCAGGCTATGAGGGACGCCGTAGTGAAGGGCTCCGGAAATTTCAACCACCTGGGGCTCTTTAACGTCCACTGACATGGCACAGTACACGGGCCTCTAGAATTTCGCCTCAATCGAAATTCGACCGCCACGGCCGGGATCGAACCCGAGTCTTTCGGGTCAGCAGCCGAGCGCCATAAACACTGAGCCACCGCGGCGGCCCAGAAACTTCCGATTACCCACTGCCACGATGACTGGGTCGTGTTTTCTCAGGGCTCACACACTAAGAAGCGCGCGGTAGCGACGCTATATTTGAAATTGTTTTAGGGACACTATAGCCCTCTGGGGCAGGGATAGAAAATGCATTGTCGGTTAAACTATGAGACACAGGGGGAAGGACTGCCCGTTATTCACCTATGGAATCCGTATTGCGTTCCTATTCACCAAAAAATCCAGCGATGTCACCTGTTTCGCCTTTTTTTAACTCTGTGGTTAGTGCTGCTTGATTATTCGCCCATATATTAAGTTATGAATGATTATTCGTTCATATATTAAGTTATGAATCGGTGTCCTTCTTGTGAGCGCCTTACCTTCGCACGAAGCCTCGTAACTAAGCTTCCTAAAATAATTTCCCTTCCTTTGGCTGTGTAAGTGTCACAAATAAACCAGCGTGGGGCGCCGCGCCTGTTGTGCCTTCTTGCATCTCCTCGCAGTCGTTCGTGGTACGACGCCGCCACCGAGAAACGTGTTCGTAACAGCTCTCGCTGTAAGATTATCAGTGTAACGCTAATCTCACGTGCTCATTAGGTCCGCCACCACCCCCACTGCCCAAAGACAAGGTTTCCCGTGTAGGTCAGCCTGAACACTGAGGGTCAAGTGATTCAGAGAGAGCATAGCTCTCGAGGATGAGTCACTTGTGGTCAAGCTGCAGACCTGAGGCTAGGTGCACACGTGGAGTAATAATGTTATCGTCGTCTTTTCTCCACCCCGGGAGAGGGAGGGAACAAGTCTGGGTCCTTTTTGCAGTCCGCGATCACTGCGATGGAAAGCATAACACGTGGCTTATTTACAACAGACTTCATTAACGTTAGAAGTTGGGCTAGTTGCTTCGTATTCATAATTAACGAGCGCAAAAAAAAAAGATGAAGGCGGCGGAGAAGAAGACGAGACGGCAACACAAGCGCTCATTGCGGAATGCATACAAATTAAGCTCGTTGATTTCAGCGCGCCTCCTTAGGCCAGATGCTTCCTTAGGCCAGATGCGTCCGAATGAGGAGAGTTTTTTTGTTGCTGTATGCCATACCCGGAAAAAGTATCGGAGTGGTGCGTCAGGACGTGCGTGGTTTCTGAGCTTGCCTATGGGCAAGTGTGCAGTTTCCTCTTGGCGTGTCCGTGCGTTCCAGAGCGCCACTGACGCGATGCATCTTCGAAAAACGTAGCGCGAAACACAAGACACAGGTAAGGTGAAGACAGGACACGAGCGCTGTCCTGTCTTCACCTTACCTGTGTCTTGTGTTTCGCGCTACGTTTTTCGAAGATGCAATTGCTCCGACTAGCCCAGTTTAGCTTACTTACGCGATGCACTTTGAAATAAGCCTCAAATGAGCGCAGTACTGGACGGAACGTATACGCGCAGACAATAAACGAATGCGCAAAGCTTCGCCAGCGCGTTCATGCTATTAGGACTGTATGAAAGTGCCTGTACTGTGGTTTGTTTCATCTACCTGCTTCAGTACCTGAATAGTCATCATCGTTTTCATCAGCAGGACCATTGCGTAGCAGGCTTCTACCGCAGCAGGGCGAGGACTTTCTTGCTCTCCAATTACCACTGACCTCCGCCAGTGCACTCTTCATCATTATCATCAGCCCGACTACGCCCACTGCAGGGCAAAGGCCTCTTCCATGTCTCTCCAATTAACCCTGTCCTTTGCCAGTTGCGACCACCGTATTCCCGCAAACTTCCTGATCTCGTCCGCCCACCTAACTTTCTGCCGCCCCCTGGTACGCCTGCCTTTCCTTGGAATCCACTCCGCTGCCGTTAAGGACCAGCGTTTATCTTGCCTACGCATTACATGCCTGTCCCATGCCAATTTATTCCTCTTGATTTCTACTAGGATGTCATTAACTCGCGTTTCATCCATGACCGACACTGACCTCTTCCTGTCTCTTAACGTTGCATCTGTCATTTTACTTCCCATAGCTCGCTGTATTGTCCTTAACTTAAGGTGAGCGCTTTTCTTTAAAAGAGCCTCGACGTCTCTACCGCATAGGCGAGTACCGGTAAGATACAGCTGTTCTATACCTTTGTCTACATAGGTATTGGTAAACTGCCATTCGTGATCTGAGAGAACACGCCAAATGCGGTCCACCCTAATCTTACTCCTCCAGTTAATTCACTCTCGTGGTCCGGATCTAAGGTCACTACCTGCCCTGAGTATTCATTTACCACTTCAAACGCCCCGCTGCGTTTTGTAAGCTGCTGCCAATAATTTGCCAACCCATTTCCTGCACCTATTTCACGCCATCTTTCTCTTCCTGAACCCCTTCCCCACGCAGAGTAGCAGGTCAGCGTACTTAAACTGCGGCTGAATTCTCTGCTTTTCAATTAAGCAGCTGCTCTCTCTCCACTACTATTGGCTTATTATCTTTTGAAAAGAGAGAGAGAGAGAGGGGGGGGGGGGCTTTTCGTCTCCCGTCTTCTTCAGTGCATATTAGTGTGGATTTTGAATGTGGAAATGTAATACCACTGAGTTTTAGACCGAGCGGTTAACTGATTTCGACTCTGCCGGCGCCGCATGTGTCAGTTGAAACGCTCAGCCGAGCTTTATTGCTTAAAAAGAAGGGAGTCAGTGGCATTCATTCCACAATAAGTCCATAAATATACAGGGAGTCCTGCCTTCTCTCCAGCTCCGATTCGAACGTGACAATAGTACCCGAGCTGAATACAACGCACCATTCTTACTGACTGCGCTTGTGCGCTACGTATTTTTACGCGTGTGCTTTCCTTGCTGATTTGTGAGTTAATTTTCTTGCAAACGTAATCGATCATGAGTCGAAACAGCGATATATCAGTATTGACGATCATCCATAAGCGGTTCTTAGACCGAGAGCTCTATTCCTCGGCGTAAAACTTCCGACTTCAATGTGGATGAGCCAATGGCCTTCAATGCCTCACAAGGTTAAACCGAACTTAATTGCGTGGTGGCATGGCCAAAGCTATGGTAGTATGACCACGTGATCATATGACTAGGACCATTGGGTACCTGACCTTAACCCCCGACCTTGAACTCCGATCTTGACCCTTGGCCTTGACATTTGATTTGAGACAGTGGACATCACGTGGTTATGACCCTTGATGTGCAATAATAAAACATTCAAACCAAGCTAACCGTGTTTCATATGCTTAGCAAAACTTTCGCTCGTATATCTAGGTTCAAGCCACGTTAAACCCCAGCCATTTTCTTGCTTAGAGGAGGCTATAATGTAGAGGTGGATGTAAGGGTGAAGAACCTCATGAGGGAATGCGTTAGTACTGGGTTCTGTAGAAGAAAGTGTTCATCAGAATTGATGACCACTCATTAAAACAGCGCAGTGCTCTCATGAAGGAAATTCCGACAGCGCGCCTATTGATGCACGTTGAAAGTATGAGAGGGCTCTTGAAAGAAGGACCGGCCCGTTTATTTTTTAGCCCCACTTTTAACGCCACTGACCTGCAGATGTAGGAACCAAGCATTGGCATTAAACAGCGAGGCATCTACATGCCCTTGGGGTGCCAGATGCTTTTTGAATTATGAAAAACATCAGACACAATCCGAATTATAGACCAGGTTTTATATAATAGACGGTTATTATAGACGGTTATTATTATAGACCGAATTATAGACGGTTTGCAAGTTGTTTTTCATTTCCTTTTTCTGGTCTGCGCAAAGAGCTTCAAAGACTTCATCTCGCTTGACATATACCTCACATGTTTATTACACGTAAGCCGTCACGGTGATATGAAGTCGTACTAATCACGGCTAGATACAGGAACCTTTTTATCATTGGGCGCCGGCTTTACGGCGTCAAAAGTGTCGCGAGAATATAATTTTGTTTTAGCTTGCACTAGCATTTTATCAGAGCATTGTGGATCCTGTGGCTGCGTTTTAAGTCTTGAGCGCGATTAGATCGTCGGCTCTGATAAATGGCAGATAACACATGAGATAATGAAGACAACATGTATGAAACAAAATGGTGACGTGTACGTCAGAAGGCCTGTGACGTTTGCGACTATGACTATGATGCGACTATGTTATTAAAACCCGAGATATTGTTAGTGAAGGCCCGGTATTATGAGAGTGCGGTGTGTGTGTGTGTGTGTGTGTGTGTGTGTGTGTGTGTGTGTGTGTGTGTGTGTGTGTGTGTGTGTGTGTGTGTGTGTGTGTTACCTGTATACAGGGTGCTTCGCCTGGGACTTTGCACAATTTTTAAAAATCGGCTGTTTGAGTTAGAAGCGCGCTTTTTTCCGCATAGCAATGTCAATGGTGTAATACATCAGAATGCAGAATTTCTTGTGCCGCTCGTGTCCTACTGCTTGTAGGGGTTTCCTGGACCCAGTCAAGCTGCCCAGGCAGCTTTTAGCCAGGAAAACCTCCAGTTGAAACTGGAAAATAAACTTATTGACTACTGACTAATACAGCAAGGACGTGACAACTGTCAGGTTAGTTAACTAATATTTCATAGTTAAATTTTTAACTATTACTGTTAGGCACCTTAATTTCTGAAAAGAGTGTAGCCCACCGTAAGTAATACCCATATCAGTTTTTAGAACTTCGAAAATGCGGGTGCCCTTGGCGCTGTGGCGCAAGAAATTTTGCCTATTTCGACGAGTTACGTGCACTGGAGAGGTTGCTTTGCCTGCAAGCTTCTCGAAAGCGCGTGTATTTTGGCGCGATGTAGCCAGAATTTGTTGGGCTACTGCGCCGAGTGTAACCGTGTTTTCAAAATTCTAGACACTGATATGGATATTTATTACATTGGGCTGCACGCCTCTCAATAATTAAAACGCATAACAGTAGCAGTTTAAAAAGCTAACTATTCAATATTAGTTCACCAGCCTGTTAGTTTCTTAGATGCACTCTGATATGCACCTAAGAAACTGACAACGCTGATAATACTATGCCAAAAAAAGCGCTCTCTTAATTCCAAAATACTATTTTTAAACATTGTGCAAAGTCTTATAGTATACAAACTTCCCCGTACAGGCGGGATTAGCCTTACAGTGACCTGTCGACAATTGCTCTGCATGAGTCCCTGATTTAAACGATTGGGGATCTACCACTGTTCCACAAGGCCAGTGTCCTCTTCAAGAGTGATGGTGACACTGATCACTGACTCCGGTCGGGAGCTCACAGGGTACACAATGCGAGAGGTGCCGTCCAAGGGAACATTAATTCAGTCTCCTCGGATTCTCCAGGGATGTCTCACGTATAGCACAAAAACGCGGGCACGCTAAAACTAAATGGCTCACACCACTCATATCACAGTGTACGCACAAAGCTGAGGTGGCGTGGGGAATCATGAGCAACCATACAGGCGTGTGGGCAGAGGTTGTGCGCTGTCGATACAAGAGAATAGCTTTGCCGCGCTCTAGTGTGTGCTTTCCTTAGTTACCGTCTTTTCGTGCGTTTAAAAATGACCTCATGATTCAGAGCCAGACCTTACTGTTAGAATCTTAGCACGATTAAAAGAAAGTGAAACAACAACAACAAAAAGGAGCACCTACCTTAGCGCATCATGTAGCACTTAGGGAAGACAACTGGTTTCGCTTGAAAAGTAGCAGTTTGTTCACTCATAAAGATATAGCGGTGTTTCCCTTTTGATAGGCCTGTGTACCTGTCTAAGTGTTTGAAAACACTCTTTACTGTGCAAAAAAAGCCCATGCAAGCGTTATAGCTAGGCCCCCTTGCACTTGCACACGCTCTCGCACTTTACATTGCTGTTTTCTTAGTGCACGGCGAGCGGTCATCAGGTAGAGTGCGTGGTCTTTTCATAAACAGTTGCGAGTGAATATAACAATGTAAACATCACAATCGTGCCATCGCACTTTCCTGCTCGTCTGCTGCGCCTGCGAGTGCGGGAGTCCTTTCTTCACTATCTGGATCACTATCAAACAACGGGACATGAACCCCGCGAATAGCACAGGCTTATCACGCAGTGGAACACCGTGATTCTTGTGCGATGGCATTGTTGCTGTTTTGTTCTGTTGTTTCTTTTCTGGTTTCAGCGCCTCTAAGTAGCGAGGATTCCGTAACACTTTCACGTCTTGTTTACATAACAAACCTTCCAGCTGTTCTTGTTAGCCAGTGTAGACATGCCACGTTCCCCACGACGGAGCATGGACCACTGTTCGGTGCAGTTCCAAACTAAGTATGGATATCCTACTAACAGTTAAGTCGGTCGATCACTGGATGAGGAATCTGGGAAGGTATGTAATCGTACTGGAAGAGTTCGGAAAGTAAGGTGATTTATAATTAAAAAAAAAGGAACGAAACAGTTTTGAAAGAAATTTCAAGTTAATAAAGGAATCACCAGCTTACAAAGATATAACTATGGAGGCACCGATGCACCGGCTGATGATGATGATGATGATGATGTCCTCGGGCTGAATGGCACATACCCACGGCGGGGGATTGGCCAGGGTGCATAGCGGATACAAACGCACTCATGCGCAGGGAATGGAGTATAATTAAATCTAAAATTTGGGACGCAGAGCTAGAATTTGTACAATACAAAAAATACAGAGGAAGAAAAGTTGTGAATTCACATTCTAGCAGAGGAATCTACCAGATGAAATTATATAATCGTGAATAGAATCGAACACTGGTTTCAGGCTACGTCGCATGCTCCTGTCCTGATGATGATGATGTCCTCAGGCTTAATGGCTCATGCCCACGGCGGGGGATTTGCCAAGCTGCCCTGATGTTCGCATCGAAGAAGAAGATAACTGTTGCCGAAAGCGTTTTCATCTGGTAGATTCATGTGCTAGAATGTGAAGTCACTACTTTTCCTTCTCCGTGTTTTTTGTTTTGTACAAATTCTACCTCTGCGTCCCAAAATTATAAATATACTACATTCACTGCACATGAGTGCGTTTGTATCCGCTATGCACCCTGGCCAATCCCCCGCCATGGATATGTGCCATTAAGCTGAGGACATCATCTTCATCACCATCATCGTCAGCACCGTACCTTGGCCAATTCCGCCCCCCCCCCCCCCCCCCCCCCTACGCGTGGGTATGTGCCATGTTTACTAGAAGAAGAAGAAGAAGAAGAAGCGTGAGCTCGAATAATGCGATGGGGGTCTCCAGATAAATGGCTTTCTTAAGAGCAAGCCTTCTAGTTGGGAGGCAGACCGTGGGTCACCGTCTTTGTTCCCTTGTGCGCAGTGTCTCGTTTGCTTTTGATTATAGCACACCCAACAATTCTGAAGAAAAACATTTTTGAGTGGGAAACGGTTTAAGAGCGCAGTTTTTTCATATAATGTAAAATTTTGCTATTACAATCAATACATCCGAGGATCACCCGACGGCAGTCTTGCATTTTTTTTTTCTATTAACGTTTTTGCTATCGTCAAAAGCGTTCCCCATTGGTTTTCTATGGCAGTCTTAACTGTTCGATGCGATCAATGGAAATGCTTTAAAAGAAAGATTTTGCTTCATATCAGAAGAATGCACCCTTACCTTCAATATTTCCATAAGATTATCGCACGATTTTCCAATTTTCAAAACTTTTGTCCGAGAATGTTAGACATGCTCGCGTGCAAGGGAAGCGAACCCGCACCTTAGAGGCAGTGTGAACGGCAGTTTTATTTTCTCGCGCATGTATTGCTCTGCTACAAAGGCATTTTTAGTTCCAGCTTGCAGCAGCGCTGTGCAAGCATTGCCTATTGTTTTGCCTAGATCTTATCAATTTCTATTTTTTCTGCGCCTGGGTCTCGGGAGCAACCAGTACGTGGGTTGGGTGTAGGTGAGGAGGGCTGTTTGCCCCATCGTGAAGGAAGGAGTCGTGCGAGTGGTCGATTACACAGTAGAAGACGGGAGGGGGGGGGGCGCCACGTGCAACTCCTCACAACATTGTTTACCCACTCGTGGGAACCGGTCGTTAAGTACGGGGGCTCCCTGCCTTATCCTGCAACTGCTCCAGGAAACTGAACTGGAGTTTAAAAGGTAAGAGTGACAGTTTGACCCTTGTGGTTGCTTGTGTACATGGCTAGGTCACATGACTATGCCACAAGCCCTTATTTTTAATAATTTTGAAGCGAAAAGCCTCACTAGGCTCGTCAACAACGGGTCTGGCGTGCGCCATGATCAATTTTAGCCACAGCTGCGCATGCGCGAAACCGAGCGACGTCACGCGGAGCGCAGGTGGCCGCTGCTGCCGCAGCCATCGTCGCCGCCGCCGCGCGCTGACTCCGTCGTCTGAGCGTCGCCGCTTCTCCTCCTCGCCACCGTTTTACCCTTTGCCGCTGCCACGCGGTCGCCGCCGCCGTCCCAAGAGGAGTAGGTTCTTTCGCAAGGCGTTGCGAGAACGCGTGAGCGGCGTCGGCGGCCATAGAAGAGGCGGCCATCCTTGCAACCGTTTGACCTTTCGCCGCAGCCGTGCGCAGTGCACATTTCAAAGGAGGGGTATATAAGGCGCGCTTGCCCATAGAACACTCGCCATGGAAGGAGAAGAAGCAACAGTCGGACTGCGCAGAAACACCAATACAGAAGTGGTAGCTTGGGAGTTGGCTGAAAAGCAGCGAGAGCTTTTCGCTTATCCAGGCTTAGCCTTAGCTAAGCCACGGCCATTTTTTTTGTTTCAATACGTAGCTTGGTTGGAGCAACTAAGGGCAGATTTAACGCAAGGCTAACCCTGCCAGCATCCAACAATACCAGCCCCTCGAAACTCTTCGGCAGAAGGTGACGACGCGTGCCGAACACTTGCGAAAGTGTAAACTAGGTAGGGGTGACTAATTGATTGCCTTAATGACGAAAGTAGCAGGTTTTGGCGCTGTGCGAATGCTTGTTTTCCCCGATGCAGTACGTGCAAACAGAGAAAACGGAAAATAATAAACAAAAAAGAGGAAAATAATGAAATCTTGACCAAACCCACGTGCTTGGTATAACTATTTGGGAAAAAAATGACCGTTTCCACAAATTGTCTGCAGTCTATAGTTCGTGTATGCCGATGCAGGCGTACAAGAAAACGACAAAAAGGCACAAATTTAAACCTGAAAATCAAATGAGCATCTTCAGGAATCTCGCATTTACTCGAACAATGGACACAAATCTCTGAAAGTTTGGGTATTGCGTTCATTAAGCGAGGAAAAAGTGAGACAAGAGCTGGGCCGTTGCGATTCTTATCTGGTATGCCTCACTGTCTAAATAAAATGTATCTCCGTTTCCGTTCTCGGCATCATAGCGAACTTTCATCTTAAACCCACACGTGTAACTCGCGTAGTGCCCTATAAAGCTGCCCAAAGAACGCGCAACACTAGAATTCATTTCAGCACAGCTCAAAGCATTCAGCGCAAAGGCCAACCCCATCAAGTTATTGAAATTCATGATACGGTAGATCGAACAGAGAAGCACAGACAGACTAGGCCTGGAGCCGTGCTCTATAAGCTGTCAATTTTTCGTTGTCCATTTAATGTCCGTCTGGTTCTCTGTCATTGGTCACTCAGATATACCCGTGGCTTTCAAGCGTCTGTGGAAAGTGACCCGGCCATTGGCTGGTTAGCGATTGGACCTTGCCATTGGTTGAAATCGGATTCGATATGAAGCCAATCGCAGCGGTGCGTCAGTAACGATAGGACCTGACCATTGGCTGTCGTTGGCCAATGGCGAGGTCCGGCCTCCAAGCACCCAATGGCCGGGTCACTTTGCAATGATGCTTGAAAGCCACTGGTATACCCGAGTGACCAATGGCAGAGGACCGAACGTAGGCGAAATCGACAAAGAAAAACGGTCAGCTTATAGAACACGGCCCCTGATTTTCATTGTTTCTCGGATTCCTCTCGGAACTTTTTTATCATTTGTACGCCCCGTTGGGATGAGATAGTTCTCACATTCGACAAATCGCGTTTTATAGCACTTCGTTGTTTTGATAGTTTTTCCCACCAACAATACATGACTGGAACAGTCTGCCTGCACAAATTGCTGCTTCCCCTCCCACATCTTTTTTCATTGTTTTGCAAAACCAGCTGTTAATATGACTGTATTAAGTTAAAATGTCTGTTAGTATTACTGATAAAATCAGTGTAGCAATAGCTATTATCCTGGTACATTGTGTTCTAGTTTTGTGTTTGCTAAACAGTGCTGTATTTTGAATGTTATTTTGTCCGCGTCTGTCGCGGGCATGTTTTTGTTTCTGTAACGTTCTTTTTTGTGTCTATTTTTGTGTTTTCTCAAACAGTGCTGTATTTTAAATGTCATTTTATCCGCGTCTAATGCGGGCGTGTTTTTGTTTCTGCATCGACCTTTTTATTTTTGCCTTTACTTCTATAGTCCATGGGTTTTCTTCGTATATTGCATCATTGGCCTCAATTACTGTATTTTGTCTTGTTGCTTTTATGATGTTCCCCCTACAACAATGCCCCAGTGAGGGCGCTGTAGGTATTTTGTATAAATAAATAAATAAATAAATAAATAAATAAATAAATAAATAAATAAATAAATAACAGCGCAGTAGAAGAAACACAGGACGAGTTGTTTCGGTGTCGAAAAATGCGTGCCTGATAGCATTCAGTAACATCACCAGTCGACTGCGCGTCAGAAGAACGAGCTGCGTCCAATACGGAAGGGTACTTTTGTCAGCCAAAGCAAGGGGGCGTGTTCGTTATGCGAGCACGTTCATTACCTGACTAAAGACGGCACACAATTGTATTTCTCCTTTAAAGCCGCATTGAGGACCCGCTGTTGAACCATGTCAAGCTTCAAGCACTTCCCCGGTAGTAAGGAGAGTCGCCATCGAGTGTATTCGATAAGGGTTCCCCAACATGTGCCCGTATTCCTTGGCATAACTTGGCTGCCCGTCTGTTACTTCAGTTTCCAAATCGTCCCTCCGTACAGGACCCCGTACTGTCACACGCCCCCTATTGTAGATGTTCGCATGCTGTTAACACATTCGTTTTTCTTTCACTACTACTCAATAAAAGCTCCAGAAGCGTGTTCGTTGTTCCTAAGCAATACACCGACTTTCAATCGATGAAATGAATGCTGTTCTTAAGCTTCCACTTACCCAAGTCCTACTACAACTGCCTGGTAACCTGCCGGGTAGCCGGGCTGGTAGGCAGTCTGGTACGCGTTCTGGTACGCGTTCTGGTACGCATTCTGGTAGGCAGACTGGTATGCGGGAGCATAGCCAGAGGGATGATACGTCAGGGGGTAGTCGGGGTACACAACCGAGTACGGGCTAACCACAGGGTAGCCGCTTGTAGTTGCCGAGAGGCAAAACAATGCCGGCAGGAGAATCACGGAAATCTGCACAGAGGAATAAATAATATTAGGGCATTCTCTACTGCAAGAAGATTGCGGAGATGGCGTGTTTCGTTATCTGTTCTCGCTTTATCACTACAATAGCTGACAGTACATTATTATACTAGTTTGTAATACAGTAAAAGGATAAGCAAGATGACTGCTTGTATTATAAAAGAAGGTTCTGGATTATTGTGCTCCAAACAGAAACTTACAAGTGCAGCCATACAAACAAGCACAAACTTGCGATGGAGGGAAGAAAAAAAATGAATGTGAATAAGAGTTAGAGGTGAATAAAAGCTGGAGTAAATATATATAGAAAATTTAACCAAGAGATCAAAACAAAACAAAATAAATACGAACAGTTTTTGAGAAACATGTCTGAATATAAAACTAGTTAAAATTACGGAAAACAAATGTTACAGAAAACACAGGATGCACGTTAATGACGAAGGAGTACGTTTCAAGTTGTGCTGCGCAATGAATCTCGCGAATGGGTAGTGCTAAGGAAAAGGCTATCTAGAATACTTCTGGGGGGAAAAACATTTGTTTGTATTAGGACAAATAAAGATAGCCAAGAATGCCGATGTTTTAGGCCTTCTGCATTAACCTGGAAAGCTCTACTGTGTAGCCTACCTCGCAAGAGTAAAGCTGAGAATACTGGCTAAAGACGATGAAGCGCACAGCTACATCCCGAAGCCCACTAAGCTAACTAAACATATTTTATACACGAGGCTTCGCATCTTCATCAGTCTGTACTTTGCAAGCTTTTTGCAGTGAATGGGGATCCATGGAATGCTGCTTTGCACTGAGGGCAAATACACATACTAGGTGCTAGGCATGTATGCTGTAAATGCAAAAGATAGATAATAACAGTTGAAGCCGGCTGTTCCGCTGGGACTCCAGGAAACAAAGGCAGGTGGCTGAAATTTAGCATTTTGTGTTCTCAAAAGCACTGAAGCTCCACTGACATAATCACACAATATGGGTAGCAAAGAAGGATGAATAGAAATTGAAATGATTTACACATAACACTATGTTGTATTAAACCACTTACTACTACAACTACACAAATGCCAGCCTAAATGACACGTGGTTTAAAGCAAGAAAAAAAAAAAAACGCTGAGCCGTGAAAACAACGAATACACGCTGTGAATACCATAGGTCTGTGAATGGGCAGATTGATTACCACAAAGTCTGGATGAAAAATATAAGAGCAATAAAAATTAAGTGGCGATTACACTGTTGGCAGTACGGATGATCAAAGCTACTTTGTCCGCATCGTGTCTTTGCAGTTGTTTCATTTGCTTTGAGTACTGCTGCCACGCATGAGCGGGTGACGATCGTGTTTTCTTTTTGGCAGCGTTACAACGAGGGCTCTATAGTGGGAGAAATGTGCTGGCACGGATACGAGCATCTTTCCGTGCAGCCTGCTTGCGGGCAGCGTCCCTCTCACTTACGTGCAACGTTCCGAGCTCCACGCTCCGCCTCGGCTACATCCACGGCGCTACCGAAACCCATGTGATGTTCCATGTCCCGGCTGGTGGCTTTATCATAATTAATGGGGCTGCTAATGCGCAGGCGCGCAGGATATCGCGCTATGCAGTCCTTTCACGATGTAATCTAGAACGCCACTCCACGGCGCTTGGCGCCGTCTTGTTTCAACCGCGCGCCTCACCTGATAGCGACGAAGTTATCATGATGCGCGCGGCCCTAGCTAAGTGCACTGGTGGTCACGTGATCACACACGCTTTTTGGGGACAACACTACTAGGCGTTTGTTCGGGGACCTTAGCGTTACAGCTAGTGGTTCAGAAGAAGACGCAAGAAACGACAGACCGATTAGGAACGGTGAGTGTGCAAGCGAGAAATATAAAGGAACAAAACAACGTAATGCGCGAATACGGAGATGTGCAAAATTTAATCTCCATGTAAAGTGTTACGAAACACTGAAGTGGATGCAAAGGCAGTCTGTACTGCATTTTAACTCGCCCACAGCACGAGTTGACAACTGCAAGTGCCCGTGATGGCAGTTCTTTGCCACATTACACTTGGACTATATGATTCAGTGAATTTAAATGACGGGAAAGAGGTATAGGCCGGGCCGAGGTCTGACAAAAAGGATACTTCGTGGTCACACATTTCTTATATTCGGCTCAAGGTGTCAGTCGGTGAGATTTACGTGGAAAGATATGTCCTTTTTGGGTAGGCCAGCTTGAACATTGGGAAACGAAAACCAAACCATGTAAAAATACGATGAGGGTGCACCACTGTCTTTCTTGGCTTTTTATACGGCCGTGTTCCAAAGTTCAAAGTGGCCCACCAAAGCGGAATCGCACCAAATAAACAGGGAACATGCCATTCTCCATATAAGTCCTCCGAAAAGAATGTGTGCAAAAGTTTGAGTTCCTCATTGTTACCGAAGCCGACAACACTGCCATTTATTAAATGATATATACACCTACATATTGGTGGCATGCTTTCTTGTCTACAATGATGCGGAGGATACTACTAAGCACGAACCATTATGTGGTACTCACCTACCACCGCTAAATAGTTTATAATCAAATTTTTCTGTCATGCTGTTTTGGTTTCAGCAGTCAAATGATAGCTGTGACGTAAAAGTGTGGTTATACATCACGTGGGCATGGAAAAACTGCGATATAATCGCTGCTTCATCGTTTCAATTCACTACAGTACTGAAGCCAGCCTTCGTCAAGAGCCGGAATGACAACGAATGTCGAAGCACTGATTACATTGAAGTTTTTTCATGCCTCACGTGTCCTATAATTACACTGTGATGTCACAGTCAGCGTTTGACTGTTCAAGCCGTACAGCATGACAGAAAAATTCAATTATAAACTATTTAACGCTATTAGGTGAATACCACATGGTGATTCATGCATAGTCGAGTCTTCCGCATCAATGTACAGAAGAAAACATGCCACCAAAATTAGCTGCTTTAAGCTTGAAAATTTGCCTGAGATGCTTTCACCCACTCACCCTGCGCTCCACCTTTAGAGGTGAAATCGGAAGCCTGCCTCATCTTAGGGATATGGCTTAAAGTCAGTTCCCGCCCGACTTTCGTGACTCTGATGACCGAGGAATCAATAATTTAAATGAGCCACTCAGATAAGTCCTAAACGAGAGCTCCATAAACTGTTTTCAATGAACCAAGCAAAATGTGTCGACCATCCGCGTCCTTGGCGGACAGGTACGACGCCTTCCTTTCGTCAGACTTGGGGCGGAAACTTTCCGCCTTCCCTTCTGGTTTCCACTTTCAAAAAAGGCGCAAAAGACACGCTTCTTTTTATCGCTGAATAATAATCGAGTTGCCGTCGCAAGGCCGCATGAACGTGAGCGAAAGTTGGCTGGCAATGGCAGACTGGATGGCCGGGTGACGCCGGACAAACTTGTCCAGATCAGATAGTGATTATGCGAAGGAAGTCTACTACGCGGTGGCGGAATACATCAGCATCGCGCCACTGCAAATGGCCAGTGATAATTCAATAAAAACTCAATAGAAATTAAGTGACATTTTAAGGTAGCCAATAGGATTTTAGTGGACCTCTTGTAAAGGATGACATCTACATGGATGGTGACGACAATGTTGACCATGAACTATAAAAGAAGGTGAAATCTTTTTAACCCCTTCCCACGCTTCTGGAGCTGTGATAGCTTAAAGAAAGGTGAAAAAAAAATGGCTCAGAGTAGTACTGACACCAAATTTTTGGTTTCGTGTTTTCTTCTTTCGAATGGTGCGCTTGCATGAATCACGACATGGACTCTCCCACGCAAGGTAAATAAATTCGGATCGACTTTCTTCTCTAGGCTGCTTCGAATTCAACAGTTGAATGGTGGCTACGACGTTAAAGTTTAATCCAGGTCACGTGAGGCATAAATAGACAGCGATATAATCGCAGATTCATCGTTTTAATCCCCTCATGCCCTTCCCCTGTGCAGGGTAGCCAACCGGAATCCTTTCTGGCTAACATCCCTGCCTTGCCTTTCCCCTCTCTCTGTGTCTATCTATCTACTCTTAAGCCAACCTGCCTCATAAACAGGAATGACAACAAATGAAGAAGCAGCGAAAATATTGCTGCTTTTGTATCATGGGATTTCGGCCGAATTTTGACCTTATAGAGACAAATAGGCTAAGGTAGCCTAAATCCACATAAGATGAGAGTGGAAATGTGATTCAAAAATAATTTACTCTTCGTAGGTGAAAGCCTCGAGGCAATTTATGTTTACTGAGTTCTTGCGCATCATTATAAAGTAATAACACAAGACGAGAATTTGGTATCTGAGCTGCCTGAATGATTACGCCGAGGCTCGCGTTCGGTACCTCTTCCAATACGAGACTCAGGACCATCTGTGCATGCGCAGTTTGTGGTTGGCCGTAGTGATGTACGGTATCACTCTGCTAAAACTCTCCAGCAAACAGTTGGCAACAGCGCACTGAGGTGTATCACGTCCTGTATCGTACAGTGTACTCCGAATGCGGAGGGCATACAGATACGGTTGCACTGCGCTAAAATTTGGCGAGCCAGACATTGCACTGCCCTCCGACACTGTAATCATTACTGCCCAAAATGCCGAAGCTGTAACTTTAGTAGCGGACACTATAAAACAAAACACAACAACAAAAAATCTCCCGGCTTGCTGTAGGATCGATTCCGCAGACTGACTGGGAACCGAACGAAACAGTAAGATGTGAAACGACTGCAAATAAGAAATTTTCCTTTCCAGGGATATGCCCCTGTCTGGACAGAGAACTGTTCCTCTCACTTTTCCGCCCAGCAATAAAAGAAAATGAAAACTCTAAGAAAACTCAGCCGGCGGCGGCGAATTCCTGTCCTATGCGTCGGCGGTCATGCTCTTTTTACGTTTTATTTTTTTCAGCAACTGAGGATAGTTGCGTCATGCCCACGCATTTAGCCGTCACAGGCTACCTTAACAGATTTCTCAAAAGAGAGGGCGGAGTTTGTGTAGGAGGGGGGGGGGGGGGTGGATGCAGCCATGGAGGTGTCCTTAAGAGCCAAGAGCCGCTCTTTTTTTGTTTTTACGCGCAAATCGCAGTACTTTGACGGCGAAAAGCGGAGAACGAGAGGAGGGGGCCCGCGGAGCATTAAACGACCGGATGAATCCAAGGCCAAGGCTTGTGAGCGCGTCTTGCTAACAGCAGGCGACCGACCGGACAAACAAAAAAGGAACGCCTTATAAACGAGGCCGAGCATCGGTTTAATGTAGAAGCTGAAAAAAAAAAGTGCTGTGGCTTTATTTTGCTCTTTGATCCCTAAGCGGTGCTTGCGAAGGTGTCGGGGTCTCCCGCAAGCTTTTAGACCTGGAGGACGTTATCGTATGCGCTCGGCGGTAAATTGCAGTCGATAGCTGAGCTAATTTGTCAAAGCTGACCCTCACAGGTGCGGCACTGAAATTTAGAGGCCGTCACATTGGTCGATTAACCCACTTAATTACTGAATAATGCATTAGGCAGCGTCTGATGCGATTGACCAAAGATGAGACACTTTTGGACGAAGCTCTTTCATGGGCTTCCAAGAATCACGGACTAATTGTGGTGCACACCAGTGGGCAAAGAACTTTCAAAGTCAGAAAATCATTACTTTAAAGCTAGCAGCTAATATATTGTGTGACCTGATTTTTTTTTATGAAAAAGCTAGCGCCTGATCGACATCTTGCACCACGAAGCGTGAGTGTTCGTGTTGTGATGGCGTATGGCTGAGACGTCATTGCACTGACCGCGACGCCACAGATTCATTCTCTTGTACTGAAACTGCCAAGTTGTGGTGGAGGTGAAATAACAAGTTAACAGCCTCCAGACTTTTTGCACCACGGTACAACTGCACTACAACTTTGTGTTCTCGGACAACTACAACGGTTTCTTCAGTGTGGACATACTACAGCGGTCCCTTCAAACCCTTCACACGCTGTCTACCTACGCGAAGATGGTTTGTGGTTTTGTTTATTGGGGTTTTAACATCCCAAAGCGACTCAGGTTATGAGGGACGCCGTAGTGAAGGGTTCCGGAAATTTCGGCCACCTGGGGTTCTTTAACGTGCACTGACATCGCACAGCACACGAGCCTACAGAATTTCGCCTCCATCGAAATGCGACCATCGCAATCTATGCAAAGAGTCATGCTATTGCCTTCAGCACAACCTGTAGCTTGGCGAACCGCCTAAGAAGCTGGGAGGACACAAAACAAGTCATCAGAAAGTTTTAGGAGGGCTCTGCAGTATAAAAACCGGCAGTGCAGCATAGGGACCAGCTGTTGCGTCATATGCTTGCAACACCCGTTCCTGACGACTTGCGTCATGTCTAGCTGCTACAGACACGACCGATAAGGCTGGCAGGACGTTCCAATCTTAGCAGATGTCTACGCCCTGAAGCTCTCTACAGCTACATGGCGGATGGGTCACGTATGCCCCAAGAAAACCAACCCATCTGGTAAACAAAGGTGTCGAGGGCAACAAGCAAGAGGGCCACTAGGGCAAGGTCCGATTAGGTCCAGGACAGACGCCAAGACGCGACACATCTGCGCTTCTAGACGACCAAGCGCCTCCATCCGCCCCCCCCCCCCCCCTCCCGCTTCTCAATTCCTCTGAGCTTACGTCATGGAAAAGTGAGATATATCTTAGCACCACGCAATCCTCCTGCGAGACGGACAACCCTACTACGTGCACTGCTTGAAATGAGCACGGTAAGGGCGCCGGGAATGCCCTTTAGAGCGACATAGCGCGGCGACCATGAACTTGACAGGCGCCAGAATCAACAAATGCGCACGGGAGAGCGGTTTTTATCTTACCGGGGAGCGCATTGTGGGTGCGGGGGTTGTCCCGCTGGCCTCCGCAAAGTGAAGATGGGGTGCCTTCAAGTGTGGGAGAGCGGGTGGAGGCGCTTGGTTGTGGGGGACCGGGGTCCTCCCAGCCTACTGACTCACTGAATCTCGAAGACGGCGCCGATGTCGACTCAGCGGAAGTTTACCCGAGTCGTGCCAGACTGGGGTGGCACGGATTGAACTGCAGAGGTCTACCGAGGATGCTTCGGGCGGACGTGGTCTTCGTCGCGAGTTCTCCTTTCCGGCGGACGCGAGTGTTGGACATCCAGTTTTGTTCGGTGCCGAGGGGGCACCGCCCCCAGCCAGTAGCGTCGTTGTGTTGTCTCGAGCCACTACGGTGAGGGGAGAAGGGCCACGTAACCGGACAAACCTGCGGCAAGAGACAACGCTCCGGTCGGGGAAGGTCACTGGCTTCTCGGCGCTGGCGAGACTGAGCGCTACAGCAGCGTCGAAAGGAACGCGTAAGAGAGGCACAAAAAACACAAAAGGGAGACCGCATAGAAAGGAGGAAAAGATTACGTTGTGGGTTCACTGGGGTTCAAAGAGAGAAGCAGGAGTCACCTGTCTATGCTTTTCTTTCTTTTTTATGTCTGTGTTTCAGTGTGGGCTGACGGCGGGCTATGGGACGTGGGAATCCGTTCGGCAAAAGATAGCGAGAATGTAAGTTATGTCACTGACTCTGCACGAAGCCGGATTGTGTACGTGAGCTCTGCACGTATAATTAAAGTGTTAGTGGAGCTAGTACAGAGACTAGTTTATTAGACCATGCGATGAAAAATCACACTTGCTACTGAATTCACAAAACTGTAACGTTGTATCCCGTCTGTCTCCGTCCTTTAATCATAGAGGGCTTTTACTCCACTTACTTTACTCAGAATGTGAGCCCATATTGCCGGCACAGGTTCCATGATACTAGGAAATTCATCAACGCTCAAGTTAGCCGTGGGGAATTGTCATTTCTAGTGGGTTATGTGTTAACTACCTGCAGAGGCGGTTAGCTAAAATGGAGGTTTTTTTTCCCACACCGGCTGTGCAGTCATTCTTTCTTTCCTCCTTCCTTCCTTCCTTCCTTCCTTCCTTCCTTCCTTCCTTCCTTCCTTCCTTCCTTCCTTCCTTCCTTTCATTCTTTCTTTCTTTCTTTGCTTCTTTCTTTATTTATTTCCTTCTATGTTTCTTTCCTTCTTTCTTTATTTCCTTCTTTCCTTCTTTCTTTCTTCTTTCCTTTCTTTCTTTCTTTCTTTCTTTCTTTCTTTCTTTCTTTCTTTCTTTCTTTCTTTCTTTCTTTATTTCCTTCTTTCCTTCTTTCTTTCTTCTTTCCTTTCTTTCTTTCTTTCTTTCTTTCTTTCTTTCTTTCTTTCTTTCTTTCTTACTTTCTTTCTTTCTTTCTTTCTCTTCCTTTTTTTCTTTCCTTCTTTCCTTCATTCCTTCCTCCTCTCTTTCTTTCTTTTTCTTTCTTTCTTTCTTTCTTCCTTTCTTTCTTTCTTTCTTCCTTTCTCTTTTCTTTCTTCCTTCCTTCCTTCCTTACTTCCTTCTTTTCTTTCTCTCCCTCCCTCTTTCTTTCTTTCTTTATTTCTTCTTTTTTCTCTTTCTTCCTTTCCTTCATTCTTTCTTTATTTCTTCCTTCCTTTTTTTCTTCCTTCCTCTCTTTTTCTCGCTCTCTCTTTCTTTCTTCATTTCTTCCTTTCTCGCTTTCTCTCCCTCCCTCTCCCTTTCTTCCTTTCTTTCTTTCTTTCTTTCTTTCTTAATTTCTTCCTTCCTCTCTTTATTTCTTCCTTTCCTTCTTTCTTTCTTCCTTCCTTTCTTTCTCTTGCTTTCTTTCTCTCTTGTTGCGTTTCTTTCTTCCTTTCTTTCTTTCCTTCTATCTTTCTTCCTTTCTTTCTCTCTTTCTTTCTTAATTTCTTTCTTTTCTCTCTCTCTCTTTTTCCTTTCTTCCTTTCTTTGTTTCTTTCTTCCTTCCTTACTTTCTTTCTCTCTCTCTTTTTCTTTCTTTCTTCCTTTCTTCCTTCCTTTCTTTTCTCCTCTCTTTCTTTCTTTCTTTCTTTCTTTCTTTCTTTCTTTCTTTCTTTCTTTCTTTGTTCTTTCATTGGCTTCTGCCACTTCGGGTTTGCACAGCGAAAATCTCACAAATATTAATTTGAGACATAATTTTGTTAAAAACGAAAATTGAAGCGACGCTGTCTTGCGGAAATGACCAACTAGCCCAGTTACACTATACCACAGTGAGTAAGAAATCACTGGATCAAACGAGCCCTTTGCTCCCGCGGTGGCTTAGTGGTTATGGTGCTCGGCTGCTGACCCGAAAGACGCGGGTTCGATCCCGGCCGCGGCGGCCGAATTTCTTTGGAGGAGAAATTCTAGAGGCCCGTGTACTGTGCGATGTCAGTGCACATTAAAGAACCCCAGGTGGTCTAAATTTCCGGAGCCCTCCACTATGGCGTCTCTCATAGCCTTAGTCGCTTTGGGACGTTAAACCCCATAAACCAAACCAAACCAAACCAAACCAAACCATGCACTTGTGAAAATTGGACGCGCATTAACCACCGTTTGCTGAGTTGCCGTTTGCCGGCCTGCTTAGTTTTAGGTGGAATCGACGAGGCATGTATTTAAAAGAAATTCTACAGAAACGACTAAGTTCAAAGTTGTGATTGCAGCTTGCTGGGCGAAGCGTGTGGAAGGCATCCATTGATACAGTCTTCAGAACTTTTGCATACAGCCGCATTTTGGAGCAGCACATTGCTTGTTTTCCAATTTTAGTTCCTTCATCAAGCTTGAGAGGAAGAAACGACGGTGGCCTTTATAGTTGACGTCTAGCGTCCCATCCTCAAGATAACGCGACACGTGGTTAAAGAAACAAATAGATAGCTACGCATGATCATAACTTTCATAGGCAAATAGCTCCGAGCCGACGAAAGCCCTGCCTCCACTTATCAACCGTACACAACGCTCAAACGTCATTCGCACGTAGAGGCAGGCACAACCTTAACCCCAACACACGCACACCTCCCGACACGTGACGCCTCCTTACTGGACTTTATTCGGTTCTTCGCCAACGGTCGCTTTTTCCCCCAAGTGCAACACCTGACTAAGCGGCTGCCGGGCTGTCCTTTCATTCTGATTTAATGAACTTTCCCACCGTCTCATACGCACGCATTGCTCGCCTGCCGGCCGACTGCTTAAAATACCACCAGCAGGACCTCCGTGTCTTTTTAAAGCCAGTGTGCGCCAGAACGGTCTTTAGAACGATATCGGAGAATACGGAATAGGTTCGTTGCGAGATAAAGTATTTCTTGGTACGTGCCAATGGGAGCATAGCGGCGATAAGGAAAAGAAAAAGGAAATAAGAGAGCTTAGGGATTTCCGCGTCGTTTCAAGTCTACCGTCCTTGACTGCTCGCTCGACCAAAGTGATGGCGCGTGCGTCGAAAGGGGATCCAACAGGAGTTCTTCAGCGCTGAGATCTTAGACAAACGGTTTCTCGTTTCTGTGACCATCCCTGCTTTTGCCCCGACTGACGAACTTGAGTGAATATATGGCTCAGGCATAGTAAGTGAATTTAGCTCTGATGTGTTTTCTACCATGCCACGTGCTTCACTCCGGGAGCCGCCGGCACATATGTCAGTAGCAAGTTTGCAATCAGAAGGACGTTTGAGGTGGAAATTTTTAATGCGATTGTATTTACTTCCTCGAGGCGGGTACTGAACGCTGATTGCTTGTGGGTGGAAGTATTAATGCGCCCATGAGGCGACTATTCATTCACTGGAGGGGGTGAGGCGCTACTCCGAAAAATGATGTGCTCCTGTGGAAATGGAGATACCAAACTTTCATATGAATTAAAGATCCTGTGTTCCATGGCAAAAGAAAAAAGTTTGCAGACAAATCTATCTCCCAACAATTCTGGACAAAATCATTTTTGAACAGGAAAGAGTTCATGAACCAAATTTTTTTATATATTGTAAGATTTCACTATAACAATCAGTATAGTATCCGCAAATCTCCCGTCGTCAGGCTTGCCTTTTTTTCTCTTAACGTTTTTGTCGTCGTCAAAACCGTTCCCCATTGGTTTTCTCTGGCAATCTTAACTGCTCGACGCATACGACGGAAAAACTTCATATGAAAGATTTTGCTACAGATCGGAAGAATGGACCAGTGCCTTCAAGACTTCCATAGCAGCACCTTACAATTTTCTAATTCTCAAAATTTTCGCCCAAGAATGTTAGATATAGCCTGGATTACCCTACATTGCATTAAAGTGCTGTTGAGTGATGTGTGCGGGTAGGGAGGAATGGTGGCGGACAATGAGTCGAGAATTTATAGCCTTTCAATCTGCCTCCTAAGCAACCATTATTGACTGAACAAGGTACCTTGACTCTGAGTGAAATGCTGTATGGTATCGATTTATGCAGTATATACATAACTTATCGTTACGCACATATTATCGGAGCTCCCATAGAGGTCCAAGTTGTCTTCAAGACTATCACCTACGCCTGTAAATACATTGGCACCTGCTCCTTTGCTGCTTAGGTAAGCTTAGACCTGTATTGGTGAAATGAGCTCCCATGAACACCCCGCCAAATCTTTAACTGGCTCGGGTGTTGCATTGCTAAATGCACCTTGTAAAAAGTGTTTGTTTTCGGCTACACCACTGGCATATTCATACTGTAAATTAACACGTGAGATGGCATTTCGTGGTTCCTTGTTGGTTCTTATAATGTTTGAGTGGAGTACTTGCGTGTTTCGATCAAAGTTATCAGAAGTATTCATCGTCTGCCACTACGAAGAGCCGAAACAAGCGGAATACACAGCAATGGTTCTGGTGGCGCATTTGCGCTTACTCTGGGTAATCGACTTGTCCGCCATGAAAGGAGTGGTAGTTTACCTAGAGGAGGAGGCCATGTGAACCAGAACCATTGCTGCGTATTCCGCTTGTTTCGGCTCTTCGTAGTGGCAGACGATGAATATTTCTCATAACTTTGATCTAAACACGCAAGTACTCCACTCAAACATTATATGAACAAAAAGGAACCACGAAATGCCATCTCACGCGTCAGATTACAGCAAGAACATGGCAGCGGTGTAGCCGAAAAGAACCTGTTACAAGGTGCATTTAGCGATGCAACACCCGAGCCAGTTAAATATTTGGCCGGGAGTACTATACAGTGGTGGCTGTATACGGGACGCTGGCCCATTTCCCGATGTTTGGCCTCCGCATATGCGTACAGGATATGCACATGTACAAAATAGAGGCAGATTTAACTCTGCACAGGTGCTCTTGGGCATATGCAGACGGACCAAAAAAATAAGCGTGCACGGAGGAAGTGGACAGCGGTGAGTCTGGGACACGTGAAAAGTCATAATGCAACCGCAGAAGACGTTTCATGAATTAAAAGTTACACCGATCAGGAAGCAAAACTTGTAGAACATTGATGTCGTTGTGTTACTCGCGAAAAGCGGCAAGCCCGCTAAGTCCGGTGAACTGCATTTACTCCGCATTACGCTAAATATGAAGGCTAAAATCTTCGGTATCTTATAGTGGAACCTCTGCGTACAAGCTGTGGCTTTTCTCCCAGCGGCGTGACTGGGGATAGATGCTACCCTCTGCGATGGCTTAATAGCTATGGAGTTCGGCTGTTGAGCCGAGGCCGCTGGGTCAAATGCCATGCGGAGGCCTCATTACGATGGAGCCGGAATGTAAGCGACGCCCGTAGGCTCTATGGTGTCAGTGCACGTTAAAAAACCTTAGGTGGTAAAAAAAGAACACAGAGAGACACCTAATTACTTTATGTGTTTGCATTGAGATGGCATCAGCAGCGCTTCATGCCTTTACAGGAAGTGACGTCATGAGAGCAGCTAATTCCAACTGTCCGGAGAGAAGCTACATTACCGCACCGGAAGTGCAGTTCATGTCTCTGCAGGAATTGACATCCCTTCCTGCAAAGGCATGAACAACACTTCCGGTGAGGTAATGTAACTTATTTCCGGCCAGTTGGAATTCGCTCTGGTGACGCCACCTTCCTCCAGCTAATGGGCGAGTTTTATGACCGACGATACATTTTTTTTACCAATGCGGCTTTTTATGCTACCGTATTAATGAATAGGTGCTCAGCACTCCGGCGACTGAGAGCCAGGGCGCAGTGTCGGGACGTTAAACCCCACGTGCCCCGGATCTGTGCCGCTCACACAGGCTCCGGATTTTCGTGCGAAGGAAGGATTCATTTCCGAGTGTCCGTGCTCAACAGTAGTTGTGCGATTCAACGAATACGGCTGAGAAGGAGCGGCAGTCGTCTGTGAGCGAGGGTGCCATTGGACATGACAACTATTCAGGGCCAATAAAATTGATACCCGCCGCGGGGGCTCAGTGGTTACGGCGCTCGGCTGCTGACCCGAAAGACGCGGGTTTCATCCCTGCCGCGGCGGTCGAATTTCGATGAAGGCGAAATTCTAGAGGCCCGTGTACTGTGCGATGTCAGTGCACGTTAAAGAACCCCAGGTGGACGAAATTTCCGGAGCCCTTCACTACGGCGTCCCTCATAGCCTGAGTCGCTTTAGGAGGTTAAACCATAATAAACCATAAACCAAACCTATCAAAGCCAAGGCGCAGTGTCGGGACGTGAATCCCCACATACCCCCAACCTGTGCCGCTCACTCAGGCTTCGAAATTCCGTGCGGAGGAAGGATTCATTTTCGAGTGTCAGTGCTCAACAGTGGGTGTGCGATTCAACGATCACGGCTGAGAAGGAGAAGCAGTCAGCGGCAGGCGCCTGTGAGCGAGGGTGCCATTGTACATGACAGCTATTCAGGGCCAATGAAATTGAAAGATGAGGTGCAGTTAAAGTGAGGACCAAGTTGTCTAACATGCAGTGGGTTTGAGTCAAAGCGAATGCCGATAAGTGCGGGGAGCAAGGAACTAAGTGCACCAAAGGGCGGCTCGGCGAGTTGCCAAAGTGAACACCAGAGGGAGCAGCAGGAGGTGCCATTGCGAAGTACTGCGAGTAACAGCGACAGAGTGACGATAAACACGAGCACGAGCACTAACCTCAAGGTCAGTGAATGCCAGTCACCTCGAGTGTCAGCTGTCTTGAGTGCGAAAGGCCAGTGCCAAAGAAAGTGGCAGTCGGAGGGTGTGTCAGTAGCTGTGCTGGCATGCCTCTCCTTTTGTCTAAAAGGGTATCTCTCTCTCTCCCTCCTAATAGCTGCGAGTTAAAGGTGCGCATGTGCGAGCGAGTGTCGGTAAATGCGAACGTCAAGCCGTATTACCGCAAGTGATCGTAAAGCACTATTAGGGCCAACGGGCTAGTGAGAATGGGTTACTAAGAAGTTTGCGGGGATACGGTGGCCGCAACTGGCGAAGGACAGGGTTAATTTGAGAGAAATGGGAGAGGTCTTTGCCCTGCACTGGTCGTAGTGAGGCTGATGATGATGATAATAGTGATGACGATGGTTAGTGAGTGCCCCAAAAGACGCGCACTGCCCAAGGGAAATAGCGGGGAGGGTGGGGGGGAGCAATTGCCAATCACTTCGATACATCGAGTCAGTTTAAATGAGCAGTGTCAAAAAAACAGTCATCTGCCATCATCACTGCGAATATAGGCTAACCACTATATGGGAGCCAGGTACTTAGATTGTTAGTGCAAACAAGGGCACAAAGGAAAACGCCGAAACTTTAAACAGAAACCAGATACTGTAATTGTGAGTGAAGGTTCGAAAGAGCTGTGAACAATGTCAGTGCCAAATTGTGCCTGTATGGAAAGGGCCATATACAGCTAACGCAGGCAAGTTTCACTTATTGCGAGGGTAAAAAAAGTAGTGCGAATGCGTTGCTCCCAGTTACTCCTAATAGTACTGGACACGAATATAAGTGGCGGCCGAGTACTGTGATTGATAATCCTGATATGACAAAAGTGTGGTACCGTGAGTAGCAGTGAGTGTTAGTGATAGTTTTCCCGTCCTGAATGCGGCTGATCCTGATCCTGCAGCTCAGTACGTGGCAATGAGAAAACAAACTACGGGGTGCGTTTGAGCGAGTGCTTTTGCCGAAAAACAAACAGAAGGGCCCAATATGGTTTTCCATTGAACGCAGGATTCTGCGGACATCCTGTCACTTGGGCGTTTCCCACTTAAACTTTGCATGCGAACATCCGTCTAAAATTTCCAGTCACACGCTGCGTTCCTTTCCCGGGGTTAAAATTGCCGGATCAAAGTGCAAACCATTCATTGTCCGGACGTGGGTTTCCAGTGACTTCAAGCGCGATCTGTGCACTATAGGCCGGGGTGTATTCGGGTCATCGGGAAATCGAGGGCTCTACGCACAACCCGAGCGATAACATCGCGGCCGCGGCGGTCGCAAACAGGTAGCGGATGCGGACGGATTTATTGGCTTTGGAGGGCTTCACAGACTTTGCCGGTTTAATTAAGCGAACAACTCGAACAGTGCTTTTTGGCTTGAGCGGATAAGGGCGGCGGATCTACATTCAAAGTAGCGAGTTTCCGACTCTAAGCAAGGGTTCCTCTCCATGTGCGGACTGCATATGCAAAGCAGAAACCTTCCTGAACTCGGCGACTGCTTGTTTACGTCCCGTCGTGGGCTATAGGCTGGCTGGCTGGCTGGCTAGCCACCTCGCTAAGCGGATTGCTGGACCGGTTGGTTGAGGTATACACCGAGGGAAACTTTCAACAGGAGTTGGCAGACGAGTAAAGTCTTATCGGTTGTTTTTGTATCACTTTGGGGTCCCTGCGATGAACGGCTGGCTTTTGTAGTTACATCACACTGTTGGTGTTATCCGTTACGAGGTAATAAGATAGGTTTCAAGTGCAAAAGCTTACTCTGCATTACCTCATGTAATACCTCAATAATACCTCAGTACTAATCAATGCATCATGGGATACACAGTCAGGTTTCTTCTATCTGCAGGCTGCTTACGGCTACCTTGTTTCTCCATGTTCAGTACGTTTAGAACAATTACTTTATGCCGGATATGATTGGGTATTGTGTTTCTGCTTGGAGCACAGACAGACAAAATAAAGGCTCGGATCATGTAGCGGAATGGTCGATGTCGGTCTACGCAGAACGACAACTCATCGATATGAAAAGGGGCAGTTTTTCAGTTTTTAAACGGGAAAAGCGGGCAAGAAACCGAGAGCAAAAAAACGAACAATCGGATTAACGCACGAATCAACAGAAAAAAGAAGACTATGACAACCACCTCATTGTTTTTTTTTTTTTGCGACGCTAGGAAAAATGGAGCAACCAAAGAGACCATTTTTGCTCAGACTGGAAATGGAAAAGTGAGGCGAAATGGCCTTCCCGTATTTTCCCTCTGCCTTATTTCCTGAAGTACATGCAAGTAGAAAAGTAAATCATGGCCACTGAATTGCGCCCAAATGTACATGTCCAACATTCTTAGACAAAAATTTTGAATATTGGAATATGGTAAGGCATTGTTATTGAAATATTGATGGTAATGATCCATACCTCCGATGTGTCGCAAAATCTTTCTTTCAGAGTGTTTCCATTGCTCCCATCGAGCATTTAAGACGGCCACAGGAAACCAATGAGGAACAAATTTGACGATAGCAAGAACGGTTTGGTTCGGTTTATGGGGTTTAACGTCCCAAAGCGACTCGGGCTATGAGAGACGCCGTAGTGGAGGGCTCCGGAAATTTTGGCCACCTGGGGCTCTTTACCGTGCACTGACATCGCACAGTGCACGGGCCTCTAGAATTTCGCCTCCATCGAAATTCGACCACCGCAGCAAGAACGTTAAAAACAAAAAAAAAAATGATGGTCTGATTGGGTTTGGCTTATGGGGGTTTAACGTCCCAATACTACTCAGGCTATGAGGGACGCCGTAGTGGAGGTCTCCGGAATAATTTCGACCACCTGGGGTTCTTTAACCTGCACTGACATTGCACAGTACACGGGCCTCTAAGAATTACGCCTCCATCGAAATTCGACCGCCGCGGCCGGGATAGAAGCCGCGTATAAAAAAAAAATGAAAACTGCCAATAGGAGATGAAAAAAATTAAAACTTGCCGATGGGAGATCTGCAGATATATTGATTGTTATAGTGAAATCTTACAATATATGAAAAACTTTCGTTCACAAACTAGTTCCCGTTCAAAAATGCTTTTGTCCAGAATTGTTGGGTACGAGTGTAAACAAAACAAGCTACATGCGACTCTCTACATTTCGAATTTAAAAGGGACCGGGAACTTTATAGGATAGCTGGATTTTGGATGGGAGAAGTGAACCTGAGGTTCGAATTAAGCGAGTTTCAATTAACACGCGACTCCACTGAGTGACGCACATGACACAGTGATCAAACAAACTAGACCACCTGTGCTCCACTGAGATTGAGTGAAGCGCCGAATTCAAGGTTCAAAACCTGCCTCCGCCTTTCTTCTGCGGAACACTGATTCAAGCAAAGCTTTTTCCAGCGCTCTGACACCGGAACGGCGGCTGCAGGCGCTCGAATGTAGAGGCGACTGCCAGACCTGGTCGTCCGCAGAAAACCCAGACGGATGATCTGGTAGCCGGAAACGCCGCGACGTTAGTGTCTGTTTAAATCTCCCAGCGTGCGAGAGGTAAACACCGCGTATGCGTACGAAAAAACACCGATGAATCATCATAAAGTGCCGCTGTGTTTTCTTGTAACTGGTTGTAGCTTTTGATTTAATCGCCAATTAACTGTACGCGCTGAATTGTGACTCGCTGCAAGATCCGTGACCGTCGTAACACTGCTCTCCATCACGTATTGTGCCCTAATTGTCATGTGCGAGGGGAAAAAACATGTAAAAAATTCCCTGACAAAAATTTTGAAAATTGGAAAATTGAAAATTGTAAGATACTGTTATGGAAATATTAAAGGTAACAGTACACTCTTCCTCAAAGAAAAAATTACAAAAGAAAAAAGTGTGTTTTGTCAGAGCCCTTTATCGCAATTTGTTTTGTAAAAAAAAACCGAATGAAAGCAAAGTAGTGATGCCGGGAGACGGCCGCCGTAGCATATAGCAGTAGCATGGGTCGTACTGCTTTAGTTTTTAAATTAAAGTGAGAAACCACCTGCAGCCCTGTCTGGTGGAGATTTCCACAAACACGATGATTATATACGGACACGTGAACTCCTTTGCGAAAAGTGTTTTGCTCAACTTTGCAACAGTTTAATCTAGCTTTGTTTTCGTGTTAATAAATAAAAGAAATAGGTACTGAGCCCTGGAGACTTCAAGCTACGTGATCAAACAAACTAGATCTCCTGTGCCTCCACTGAGCTTGAGTCAAGCGTCGAATTCAAGGTTCAAAACCTTCAAATATAGACAGCGAGTCTACAGGTGAAAAAGCTATGGTGAAAGATATTGCTTTTCTTGGTGCAAATTTATGGCTTCAGACTTAGTAGTCTATCCCACTCGCCCTGAATGACAAAAAAAGAAAGGTACTACGTACCTTTCTTTTCATTCCTAAACATGTCATTTGTGTTAACATTTATTAAGCTCAAATCTTGGCGTAAACAACACATTGTAGACATCCGCGTAGTGTATCAGTTAGTAGGTGTGTATATGAAATTATACTTCCGTGCGGCGTTGATGCGGTTACTAAATGTCCGTTCACAGAGTGAGAACTGGCAATAAGGTGCCGACGGCCCTATCAAGCCTACCGACCGGCAACCTTTACTGCCAGCCTCTAAAGTCATTCATTCATTCTTACTTCCTCAGAAGGGCCTCACAAGGAGGGTCTTACATGGTGGAAACTTATATTAACATTAATAAGCTCATTAAACATTAACAAACGCATTAAAAAGCGAAGAAAGAAAGAAAATAAGAAAGAAAGAAAGAAAGAAAGAAAGAAAGAGAGAAAGAAAGAAAGAAGTACATTGTAATATAAAGAAGTCGAACAAAAGTAAATGCAAAATAAGGGCTGACAGCATGAAACGACATCATTGTACGCTTTTACCATAGTGAACGAGCTCTTGGAATTTTCGGATGTCCACTTTTACAAATGTGAATAAGGAAAAATTGTATTGTGCTGCACCTTCTACTTCGTTGACTCGCCACAAATCACTCACTATTTTAGTTTGAAATAAGCGCGACCAGAAATGAAATAAGAGCGAAGTGATTTAGGCATTGGCTTTTGAATTCTCCAGGCTCACAACTCTATGACCTTGGCTTCATTTCGGTTCTATGGGTTAGTAAGCAAACTCCGCAAAAGTTTGGTTTGTTTTGGTTTGTGGGGGTTTAACGTCCCAAAGCAACTCGGGCTATGAGAGACGCCGTAGTGAAGGGCTCCGGAAACATCGACCACCTGGGGTTCTTTCACTTGCAGTGACATCGCACAGTACACGGGCCTCTAGAGTTTCTCCTCCATTGAAATTCAACCGTCGCGGCAGGGATCGAAGTGGTCGGTGCTGTCTGTAATATCTTTAGTTCCACATCAACAAAGACGCTAGAGTCGCCTGCACTGACGCAAGTCGCCGCACTTCATCATTGCCGCAATGGATTGTAAAGAAAATTACAATATCAAGTCTGACGGACTGAAAGCCATCAGCAATCAAATAGCGTCCGGCATCCGCACTCCAACTGAAAGTTCGCCACTTGCTTGGCAATAACAAGGATGGCGCGATCTGTGTCGCAAGTGTGACAAGACGAGAAGGAAGACAGCAGCCTCTTAAGCAAAGCGGACACTGCTTAAAGACTGTTGACGCAAGCGCTCGAAGGCGTTGTTTTTACATCTACTTGGGATTAGTTTCTTTTTACGCGCGCGCACCTGTGTATGCGCAGTCGCGAGAAATATTTTTCGGGATGCGTTTGCTGAGAAACAAATTTATTGCAGTGCTGCCTCCCGGCTGAATCGCCTTTTATTAGTACAAGGAGATAAAACGTCCCCCCCCCCCCCCCTCTAACCCTTACTTGAAAGCATTTTGGCCTGCAAGTAAGGCTTGCTTAACTGCGCCGAATAATCCAAGGAAATTAGAGTCCTCGGACTCTTCATACACAACCAGCGACGCTGCGACACAACACTCGCCAAGCTCGGGCAGGTGGGGGACCAGGTAGGCCGCATGGCCCGCCGGGTTTCCAGCAAACGCGGGGGTTACGATGCAAAGACGCCTTGCGGCTGGCGAACGCATTAGTGACAAGTCGAATCTTGCATTAGACTCCCTACCTCCACCTGCAGAAACAGGAGGAGGATGCCCCCGAGGTCATCCTCCGCAAAATCATGAAACGAGCGCTGGACCTCCCGGTCTCTACCTCTACCAGCCGCCTTTTGGCACTGGGGATGGTGAACACTTTTAGGGAGCTTCGGGAGCTCCCTCAACAACCAATACCTCAACAACCTCAACAACCAATACACTCGTCTCACAAAGACAGGGTCGGGTCGCCGCCTTTTAGCCCGACTTCACATCCAGCACACTCAATTCACAGAGGAGAGATGCCGCCTTCCCGTACACTGGAGACGCGCCTTCCACGCGCGGCCTCTCCCCAGCAATATGTCCAAAGAGGATCATAATGGCAGGCGCCTGGCGCGGGCGGAAGCCTTGGACCGCCATTTTCGGAGCAAACCAGGAGTCTTCTACGTGGAGGCGTCCGGCCCGGACCCCAGGGGATGGTAGACGGCCGCGGTCGTCCACGAGGGTAAAAAAGTAGACGCCCTTACTTTCAAGGCCCAGTCAGCAATTCACGCAGAAGGGGTTGCCATCGCCCTGGCAGCCTGCGACTCCTCCTCCAAATGCATAATCGGCGACTCGCGAGGGGCTTGTCGCAACGTCACGCAAGGGTGGGTTACTCCCCTAGTTTACCGCATTTACCAAAATTGTAGGCGAGACTCGGATCCCGCGCACCGACCTCTCGTTTGGGCTCCAGGTCACCAAGGCGTCCACTGAAATTAGGCAGCCGACGCCGCCGCCCGCGTGCTCTCTCTCTGTGCGTTTCCCACGGGACGCGACGCCGACCAGGACTTCGATTTCAATCCGATTTACACTTTTAAGGAAATAAGCGATTATTACAAATCCACGCACCAAACTCTTCCCACCCCGTGCAAAGGGCTGGGGAAGGCCAACGTGTGGGTACTCCTGCCCCAGCTCACCAGCACTATGTTTTGCCTGGCAACTCTACGCCATTTCGATCCTCAGTTCGACGGGCGGTGCTCACACTGTGGGGAGGTGTCTGACACCTACCACATGGTGTGGGCCTGCCAGCAGAACCCATCCCTACCCCCTATCCCAAACCCCACCCGAGAGGACTGGGAGGCGACCCTGTCCGGTTGCTGCACCCTCGAAGCCCAAAGGGCTTTAACGCAGCGCGCCCGGGCTGCGGCAAACGCCAATGGGGTGCCTGCATCCCACCTATAGTGGTTGTAAGGACGTGACGCTCCACGTCACGACCCCCAACACTTCTCCCTATGAATAAATAAATGCTTACACCACCCCCACCACCGAAGAATTTGTTTTTCCGCGCTTGGTTGTATATAATCAGACACTCAGGGACGGAACTAGAATAGCAGTTCGCGCGAAGAAGCGCTAATGACTAATGATTCAACCGCAACATCAGCATCGCGTCGTTTTTGGTCATCGCGAAGTGGTCATGCCACCGCTAAAAACGGAGTGACCACTTCAGGATGGGGACTTGGGATTCTGGGGCTAATGCAGACCACTAAATCTATAGCACACAACACGAAATGAATGACACAGAGAGTATACACGCAGAAACGAGAGTACGTCCGCAATGCTTTCTAACTTGGTTCTCGTTATGTGTCGCTTTTTTTTTCCTTCCTTGTTTCATAGCTTTCGACTGATGCGAGCCGGTTGTGTCTGTCAAAGTGCTCTTGGTGCTGTTGCATGTCGAGGTTTCCTGCAATAAAGTTCAGTTGCAAATCAGCGTTATGTATGGAAGAAAAAAACAGTCACAAAAGACGGGGGACAAGAGGAGTGTACACGCCACAACGACTGGACTATTAACTGAAATTTGTTAGAAAAGACATAGTCTTTCCAAGGCCAGCAGAGCATGCGCAACAGCAGCATCACAAATCACAGAGCAAAAGAGTCACGAAATCTCATTTAACGTGATCGACCTAATAAAGCCAATTCTTTTTCGAGTAAGCGCACCGAGGTAGTGCTAATACAATCATGGCCTGACAAACCGATATGATACGCTTCCAAGATTTCTCGCTATTGTTTTTCCTAGCCTCTACCAAAAATCGCGACATTGCTCAACAAAGGAAAACAGCCACATTCATTGCAATGGTGAGGCAAGTTTGCACCGCCATCGGACCCCAGGGAGGAGTTGTTGAGACTGCATACCATGGTCGGAGCTGCTTCAGAGCGATGAGACACCAGTTCGCCCGCCGTATGGTCGTGAATATGAAATATTTGCCCTGGAAAGAATTAAGCGCTCATTCTAAGGTGGCAGGAAACCTTCGAGCGCAATTAGACGCGAGGAGACGCTATGCAACGCTTCGGAATAGCCCGCATTTCGACACAACGACATTGCTCTAGAGGAACGCGGTATGCAAATTTAAAGTGTTGTGCAAAAAGCTTGCTAGTAGGTACAGCGGCCCTTTCACAACAGCCTCAGTGTGACGTCCGACCAAGTGCGAGAGGCGAATGCCTTTCGGCTGGGTTGCTAAGAAAAAGAAGAATGCTAAGAAGAGAATCCAGCTCGGCGTAACAAGAAACAACGCTTGACGCACTTGAGGAGACGTTCAAAAAGACATGGCTGCAAGCGCTGTAAAGCGGAGAGGGAGCCGACAGCTGCTCCCGATATCAATCCCTGTGACGCAAGTGACCCAAACTCATTATTCGCCAAATCAGACCACGAAGGCCGAGGAGGCTGACACGTCAAAGAAGCCTTGCAAGTATTATTTCACTTTTCTTTGTATATTGAGCTAGGGGAAATAACCGGCTGCCTATTGCTTTGTAATTGTTGTATTTGCTCTACTGCTGAGTCGCATATTCTCATGAATTCTGCGATTCCGCTCTGGTTTCATTTATGTATCTTCGAAGTTCTAATTAATAGCCCTAGGGAAACGTAATGCATTATAATGCGATATTGAGCGCAAATTCTTTATTTACAAGCACTTACTTATGTCACTCCAGCCAAACAGACCAAGTCGAGTTGCAGTTCGATGGAACAGGCGGTTTTGTGCACTTTTAAGTCACTTTATCCAAGCCGGGCATTGCATTTTCATAGCAGTCGAGCGTGTCCTTCTTTGAGTGTTAACGCAGAGCTTTTGAGTAAGATGATGTTATCCATGTTATAAGGTTTAGGAGCAAGACGTTGCTACCGGAAGCAATAGGTCGTATCAACCAATCGGAGCGCTAGAATAGTACACTGTTCATTTGCTTCATTATGCTGGTCAGTTAGAGTAACCAACGGTACATAAGCCAGGATTCCAGTTAGTGACGGAGCGTAGTGGCGTATACAAAACAGTTTTTTTTCAAATTCTGCCTGGATGGTTGGAAAACCCAACTGCAACCTCTGCAGTGTTGCAGAGAATTGGCAACATGTAGTCCCATGATTAACGAGTTAGACAGGCAGAGCCGTATGGTATATGGCTAAAAATTAACGTGCAGAAAACCAAAGCAATGTTCAACAGTCTACCAAGGGAAGAGCAGTTCGCAATTGGCAGCGAGGGGCTGGACATAGTAAGAGGATATGTCTACTCAGGGCAGCTAGTGAACACCGATCGGGATCATGAGAGGGAAATAACTAGAAGGATAAGAATGGGGTGGAGCGCATATGGCAGGTTCTCTCAGGTCATGAATGGCAGTTTACCAATATCCCTCAAGAGAAAAGTATACAACAACTGTATCTTACCGGTACTCACCTATGGGGCAGAAACGTGGAGGCTAACAAAGAGGGTTCAGCTTAAGCTAAGGACAACGCAGCGAGCTATGGAAAGAAAAATGATAGGTGTAACGGTAAGAGATCGGAAGAGGGCGGAGTGGGTGAGGGAACAAACGCAGGTTGATGACATCCTATAGTCGAAACCAATACGAAGAAATAGGCTTGGGCAGGGCATGTAGTGCGAAGGCAAGATAACTGATGGTCCTTAAGGGTAGCGGAGTGGATTCCAAGAGAAGGCAAACGCAGCAGGGGAGGAAGGAAGTTAGGTGGGCGGGTGAGACTAAGAAGTTTGCGGGTACGCAGTGGCCGCAACTGGCAAAGGACAGGGTTAGTTGGACAGACATTGGAGAGGCCTTTGCCATGCAATGGGCGCAGTCAGGCTGATGATGGTGATGATGATGAGTAGCACTGTAGAATCGACGTATGGATTAAGTTGCGAGAAAGATGTGGCATAACAGGAGCATGGCGCAAACTGCACTTGGGGACAAAGCTGAGACAAAATAAAGGACAGCAGTGTCTGCGCACTGGTGTTGTCCTCGTACCTAAGCGCAGTTAACACCATGCCGCCTTCCTACCAACTATTATAACAGTACATATTGACACACACAAAAGAAAACCAGCGCTGATTGCTTGTGTTCATTCACAGACACAGTACAAAGTCTAAATCTCCCACACAAGAGAAGGGCGAGAGTGTAGACGACAATTTCGTCAGGGTCTTCGAAGGGCGATTAGAGGCCCCGAACAAAGCTCTGTCATTTTTGTTTCTTGGCTGCTGAAAGATGAGGAAGGTTTATTATTCGAGCGTGGCAAGGTATTAAAAAGAACAGACAAAAATACAAAAGCGAAACCGGGAAGCACTCGTCTTCTGGTTTTCCAGTAACGGCCCCGGCATCTATAATAGGCACCCACGCATACGCGCTCGCTGAGTCACTCTTCAAACACGGCCGATCAAATTGCGAAACAGCCCTCCAGCGCGAAAGTGCAATTATATCGGTAAGAAGAGGTAGCAGGGGGTAGTACAAGCCTGCAGCTAAAGCCATCTTCCTCCTTAATATCTGTGCACGCGTTCGGGTTTCTTTGGCGCCAGTTTCCTTCGCGTTGTGGTTTCTTTCAGTGAACTCGTTTGTCTGGGTGGGAGGGGGGGGGGGGGGGCGGGGACTTAAAGTACGCAAGCAACGACAGGCAGCGCCACGAGCATCGATCGGAGATATTTAAATGATACCGGTTGTGGAACTCCCCTGGAACCCCAGACTCAATATAAATGGCTGGCTGTTTGACCCAATATAGAAGAGCTGTATAGATGGATGGGTGGCTATCAAGAGTGTCCCCTTGAAACCCGGTCGTGTCAAGGACCACCGATATCAGAAGCAAAGCAGGGACTTGTTGGACAGGTTGGGATTTTATTATCAGTACAGCAACGCGGTGACTGCTCAACACGGGAAAGATGAACTACACGTGTGTTCGTGCTCTGCTCTGTCGGAAGGGTTCTAGAATTCAGCAACTGAAAAGATTTTCTGGCAAAAGTTTACCTCCAACAATTCACAACTCAAAAGAGAAACGTTGGCAGGGATGAGCAGGAGCTATTGCTGTCGTCAGAGCCCATATAAAAGCGGTCTGTAGATGGTCTACAGATTTCTCATAGACTCTGTTGCCTTCCTATCGATATTTCCTTTTGTCTGTTGATTGTCTATTGACTGCCTATAGAAAAAAGTACTTAAGTATATGGCCATAAATTAATAGATTATCTATACACTCTCTGTATGATTTGTATTGCCTATAGACTGCACGATAGGATTTGTCTCTAGAAAGTCTATGTATTTTGGACAAAAGTCTATGGACACTACATGGACTGTCTAAAGAAATTTTAGTGAGGAATATATAGTTTGGATGGTACAGGCGGCTAAAACGAAAGGCGAAGTGAGCAGCCTGGTCCCATATGACTCGTGTTACCGGTACTACCGAAGCATTCGGGAGGAAGATTACAAGAGAAGATATCCAGAGTCTTTTGTTGCTCGTTACCGATGTTTACCATGGTATACGGCAACTATAGCGCAATAGATTCGCGGACGGCCATTTTGCTCTCAATAAATTCACCGTGCAATCAGTTCCGGATGTCTGTAACCTACAGTCCACTGAGAATATGACTACAACCTTCTATGTACATCGGCGTTCCCTTGTCGTTGCGCCACCTCCAGTGCTTCACTCGTTTTCTACCGCCGTTGCCGCTCATATGCTCACGTTACATTCACTACTCCTGAACCACACGGCCTCAGTAATACTGGCCATGACGGCACTGACATGTAAATGAGTGCTATTCAAGCATTGCAGCGTTACCTGCTAGCAGTCAAATAAGCTGCAAAACACAACTAAAGATCGGAAAAGCAAGAAACACGTCGATATTTTGCTTTTCTGCGGGGGGCGCTTACGTCCGCGAAATTAAAAAAAAAATGTCACAACATATGCGCCATTTAAAAGAGGGTGTTACGGCTAGTATTATTACAGAACCACGTGACCGTGTGATCAGCAAGTATATATATATATATTAAAACAAGCCTGGCCCATCCCTTTACCTCTTTTCTAGTCAGATGCCTGGACTTCCCCAGGTTTTCACATCATACGAACCTCACCAGGGCGCCGCCCTCTTCCACGCGTTGATTGCCCGCATCAATCAATGCAGCGCTTTGAGGATTCCGTCCGCGATGCAAACATGCAACCCGGGGAAGAATTCGAAATGATATGCCCCACTCGTTCACGCGAAACTTCGGCAGAGGGTCTTCGGGGGCGGGGGGGGGGGGGGGGGGGGGGGACCGGAAATGGAAATTCCACGGTCTGCATTTCTTTAAGCATTGCTTCGTGGAATAGGAAACAACTAATATGCAATAGTATGGGACCGTGAGGCGCTGCCTGACAAAAAGGTGCGGAGTTTCCGCTGATCATAGGCGCGTGGTAGTGGGTCAGTGAACGGGGAGGGAGCGATGGTTGCCTGGGAACATACGGATGTCTTCTCGGCTGGGCAACATGTGACAGTGACAATGCGCGCGACATGAATAAAAAAGCACAGTCTTTGTCAAAAGTAACCAGCCCCCCGGCGTTGCTTCTGGACGATGTTTTTTTTTATGCATTCCCAAGTGTTCTGCTTCTTTTGAAGGTGAAAGGAGCCAACGTTTTCATCCTTCCGAAAGTTGAGACTAATATGGATGCTACGAAAGCCCCAGTGTACGCCTTAGAAGGAAACCCACTGGGATCTTTTATTTTGACAAAGGCATAAGTATAGATGTAGATGTGGAAGAAGCGATCACAGTGAGTCGTTTTATTCTCAGTGTTTCCGTTCCGCCAAGGCTAACATATTCGTTTGCATAGCAGATGCTCAATGTAATGAGGGAAGTTAGCGTACTAATGTCGATTAAACACACCCTTGATTTTAACTGAAATGGGTTCAACTTAAGTTGAGGACAGCGCAGCGAGCTGTGGAAAGAAAAATGATAGGTTTCACGTTAAGAGACACGAAGAGGGTAGAGTGGGTGAGGGAACAAAAATGGGTTAATGACATCCTAGTAGAAATGCAAGAGGAAGAAATGGGCTTGGGCAGGGCATGTAATGCGAAGGAAAGATAACCGCTGGTCCTTAAGGGTAACGGAGTGGATTACAAGAGAAAGCAAGCGTAGCAGGGGGCGGCAGAAAGTTAGGTGGGCGGATGATATTAATGTAGTTTGCGGGGATAGGGTGGTCGGATCTGTCGTAGGAGAGGACGAATTGGATAGACGTGCGAGAGGCCTTTGCTCTGCAGTGGGCGTAGTCAGGCTGGTGATGATGATTTTCATATCTTTATTTACTTTTTTTTTTCCGGGGCTTACTGGCCTCCCGAGCTTGCTACTTACTCCGTCACTTTTCGTGTTTTCGGGCCAAAGGCGGCTTCCCCAAACCCAAAACTTGGTTCGCCCAGCCGCATGCCCCCGCGAGGCACCGAGCTCTTCGTGATCGGAAACCAACGCGTCCGCGGCTGGGTGGTACGCCCTCGTACCGAGAGGGAACCGTGTGACTTTCAATTTTGCGAATTTTGGAACGACCGCTTCTTCCTGGGCGATCTCGTCGCTCGGCAAAACCGCTAAGTCCCGACCGCGTCTACCGCGGCGACCACGCAAAAACCAAACAAGTCGTTCTAGTTACCAGTTCTGCTTTTGAGCCGGATTCCACGTGCCCAGTCCGCCTCCCTTCTCGGACCTGCCCTCCCACTTAGGCAACGGGCATCGTGGGCGCGACGCGCTCACAATGTCGCGGAAAGTCTGCTGAACCTTTCCTGGGGATTCGCAACCCCAAGAGTGGGTTCCGGCGGCTCCACTCACCGCTGTGCGTTGCACCAAAACAAAACCTAGCAGCCGAAACCGCACCGGTCCGTATTTGGTGGCGGGGGGGCACGGGCAGGCCGCACAGTCGGATTTCCCTCCCTCAAAAATATACAGACCGAGGGATTTGCTTCCGAGCAGTGTAGCAGCTGGGGCTCTTTAGCTCTTTAGCACACTTGACACTCAGATAGTTGAGATAAAAAACTGACGCCAACCAGTATTTTAATTTTTTGCGCAACGTTTCGGGACCAACTCGGTTTCTTCTTGGTCCCGAAACGTTGGAATATCGGTTGACGTCAGTTTTTTCTCTCAACTATTTCAAGAACCCAACCAGACGGACTTCCGTCGAACATATTTTCGTTCATAAAAAACCTGACACTCCTAAGTTTGGGATGGTTCAGAACTTAAATTCCTGAATAGCCTTCTGGCGGGCTAGTTGGTGCTTTTCGTTCATGGTTAAACTGCGCGAAGAAAACACGGACAGAGACAGAAACACACGTACACACTGAGCGCAGAACTTCCAACTTTTATTCGAAAAACGCTTCAGGCCTGGTTTCGCCTTTTCATTGCTCGCGTCGCCTTTACCTTTGTTGTTTGTTGTCTCCATCTTTCACTCTCAGTTTCACAGTTTTAGCCTCTCGTGTTTTTTCTCAGTTTTTTTCAGCCTACGTGTTTTAGTGGCTTTGCACCTTCATCGTTTATTGTTATTACTGTTGGTTCCGCGTCTCATCCCATTGCTGAGTAGGTTGCGCTAGTAATACAGCGTTTTGTTGATGACCTCTTTGGTGGTATTGGTTTTATCTTCACTTTTAGGATCTTAATCATCCAGTTTCCCTTTGCTTTTTCCTTGTATCTAGGTATCAATGGTGCATAAGCTTGCACACACTGGTATAGTTTAGATTGGCGCTCTGGCGGGTCGGCGCATCATGGACACGTTACTGTCAATACTTATCGGTTTTATCCCGGCTGTGTCATGTGGTGGTTGTTTAGAGCGTATAAAAGGTAATGCCCGAAGCGTTTTTCGAATAAAAGTTGGAAGTTCTGCGCTCAGTGTGTACGTGTGTTTCTGTCTCTGTCCGTGTTTTCTTCGCGAAGTTTAACCATGAACTTAAATTCCTCCTGCCTTCGTAAGATTACGGTCCCTGAGTATGCAAGAGGAGCTGCGCTGCAGGTCTCAGAAGCAGACCCCTTGGGCTGTATACTTTTCACAAAGACTGCACAAGAGGGTGGTTTGGTTTGGTTTATGGGGTTTAATGTCCCAAAGCGACTAAGGCTATGAGAAACGTCGTAGTGGAGGGCTCCGGAAATTTCGACCACCTGGGGTTCTTTAACGTGCACTGACATCGCACAGCTGTTGCACGGGCCTCGAATTTCTCCTCCAAAGAAATTCAGCCGCCGCGGCCGGGATCGAACCCGCGTCTTTCGGGCCAGCAGCCGAGCACCATAGCCACTGAGCCACCGCGGCGGCTTCACAGGAGGGTGGGTTTTCATTTCTTCACAGCTGCGCACCTCATGAAGAGTTTTGCAGCCTTACACTAGCCGGGAACAAGTTACGCAGCCCGAATGCAACATCGTTTCCCTGAACGCTTCCCCAACTCGCGTTCGGTTATTTCGTTGCATATTGCGAGAAGAAGGCGCCTGATAGCATTCGCGCGGTTTGTCGAAGCGGCGTATAATGGGCGCGGGTCTTTTTTCGCCGCACAACGATTGCAGAGCGGTTCAGGCACGCAGAGACAGGAAGATAACGGAAGGCGAGGCGATGGGGAACGCCCACTTACTGCCTCCTATCACTAAGATTAAAAGAAAAACAAAAGGATAAGTAGGCGTTGTGTGCAGTTGTGTCTGGAGCGGGGTTTTCCCCTTTGTCTGTAGGCGGTAGGGGCCGCGGAGTGACAAATGGGTTGCGGACAGAGAAAGCGGTAAAAGTGTTATTCTTTGCCGAGTTGCCCGTTTAAAGCTGCGAACAAGCAACGCATCGAGGTCGAAAACGTTGACAGCGTTGTTTTCGAGTTGCTAAGTGGCTGAACTTTGAAGTACGCTTGAAGGTTGTGCTGACAACGTTGCTTGCGGAGCTTTGAGATTTAAACGCATAAACATGCGCGCGCACTTTCAAAGTCTTTGCAGCTCAAACCGTGAGAACCATCTGAAGTTAGATTTATGCACAAGAATAACGCGCTACGCCGCCTCTTCGTTGCGGACAAGCTCTATCGTAGTTTTTTATTTTATTTTCTTCTCGTGTGGTTAGTTCGCGCCCCCACTTTTCAGTCGTCTTTTCAGCGATGTTGCAAAATGTTTGTTGACCTTGTTTAGAAATGTTCGGTGTTGTCTGTAGCTTTATAAAATGAGAGTGGGAAATACTGTCGTTTTCATCGAAAGGAAAAGTGTCAGTGCTCAATCGTTACATTTCCTACTTGAAGCCAAAAACTTGACTAAAGCCAGAGCGGTTAGGATGTTACATGACGAACAAATAGACGGCGCCGCCAAAAAGAAAGATGACATAGTGTTTCCGCTCCGATATGGGACCCGAAATAATAGGTTATCTTTCTTTTGGTTGGCGTCGTTTATATTTTCGTCATACATTTGCTTTACTTCGCTAATAAGAAGAGTTAACTGATGGGCTAGTTGGTTTTCAGCCATTATATTCATCTTGTGGTTCGTCTTGTGTCTTACTTTCTTTCATCTGGTGCGTGTTTTGTCCTAAATGAGATGAATATAATGGCTATTGAAAAGGTTTCGGTTAGGCACCCTCGACTGCTACACCTCACGAGTTATATTTAGTACTGCCTATGTTGTTAGTCGTTAGAATAGTTGGTACTACCTATCTCGGGTGCATCGGTATGCTTAGGCCCCTGCGAACTGCATGCCAGCGAGTTTATAGATGGACGAATGGACAAAATAAAAGAAAACAAAGAGAAGTAAATCATGTCTATTTTATAATCAATGCCCCTAAATCCTAGCGTTAAAGAAACGGCAACAAACGCGGCCATTCATTTTGCGGCTGCGACGTTAAGGCGCATCAACCTGTACATGATATGAGCGTGAAAACACGCAGAGATATAACATAGTTGCAAGATGACTTCTCTTACTACGATTTTCTTCTTTTTCCGGGGCGGAAATCAGTCGAGCGAGTCGACGTGTCGATAAGCTTCAACTATGCACACTCGAATAAGCACGAAAAGCCCAACGTGACCGACGCGGTGGTTTCCCGGGTCATTGACGCTTCTGGTTGTCGCCCAAGGGAAAGCCGCGGATGGCTGCGAGTCATCCCTCAGTACACTCACAAGAAGGGAGTGACAACAAAATTTCTCTCCTTCACTCACGCTCACCCCAGCCGACCTCTCGAACTGACTCACTGAGGGGCCCACCAGAACCACGTAGTACATCTCCTTCTCCATTAACGTCACCGGATTCACCCTCATTACGATTTCTCGAAAAACAAAACGCACACACAAAAAAAATCACTCGCTTCATTTGTCACCCGCGCGAAAAATTCTACTCCCCCTCCGTGCTTTCGCCAAATACGCAATGTCCCGTCGCTCGGAAAAACGCACAAGCCGTGGCCGCGCAGTTCTCTATGCGACAGTTGCCAATTTATGCAACCAAGAAGGAGCGCACTTATTTGTTTTCATTTCTGAGATCTCCAGATCGCTTTCCATCGGCGAATACTTGGCGCCGAGCCAAGTCTCTGGAAGGCCTATAGCTGCTCGGACGAGAACGAATAATTTTTTTTCCTCATGCCAGGCATTGTGCGACGGCGGATAATTGGCGCGGCGGCTATGTATAGGGGGTTTGCGGTAGCACTGGGAATAAGGGCCTTGGCCGACTGTGCTGGTCGTATTTATACGTGTATAACCGTCTAAGCGTTATAATTGACGCGAGGGCTGGGTTTCACCGCTCATTTCCGCGCAGTTTCTTTCATCCAACGATGGGAAAAAGAATGACTGAGTGGGAATATAGTAAGTAATAGGAATTGAACGGAGCTGGGTAATCGTTTGTATAACGGCTCCTTTCATGCACTATTAACCAGAAAGGAGTAGAAGTTTTGCATAGAGATCAGCCCTTTTGAGAATGACTACGTTCCTGCGAACACTAATTACGTTATTGATTGGTTGATTGATAACGTCCTTAAATACGAGTCATTACTTCCAAAGAGACTAATATTCAAAGGATCACCAGCGCAGCTGCTCGAACTATGGATTAACCTTTCATCGCGGAGTCAAAAAGTGGTCGTTTCTTTTTGCCCGGCTTTGGTTTAGAGCGTACAATAGCCAGATAGTTAGTGAGTGAGTTCAGAAGTGAGTGAACAACCAGTACTTAACGCTCTTCGTTTATTTAGTTACAGTGCCTTTTCACATCCGTTCCCCTCTCCTTTGCCACACACTATCCTCATGACAGGACACTGTGCGGGCTGATCAACCAACTGACCAAACAGAGCTAGCGGACCGAGCTCTCCGTGAAACCCAGGCCTGTTAACTCCTGAATAAGCAGCAGCTTTTCTTCCCTTTTTTTCTTTTTTTCTTTCTTTCAAGTAAAAGCTTTCGCCATGCACAATGCTGCGGCTAATCTGCCAGCAGTACACTAACGTGGCTTAAAAGGTGCACTGAAGAGGAATCTGAACTTGTCTTTTTGCCGCTGGAACTCGATCTACACGTTCCGAGCTTTCTTAGAAACTGCGATTTACTGCCCTGTGTGGCCGATTTCCCCAATTAAATCGAATTAACGTCCGGCTCCCGCCTTTTTTTTAAATTCTGCCTCGTATGGTGGGCGGAGTCGACCAACGCGTGGAGCGCCTTTCACCCAGTCCCGTGGCGGCTTGCCGCTCTGCCATCGGCGGAGTAATACGTAGTAGTCCGTAGTAGCAAATAGTCCGCGCGTATTTTTATTTCTTCGGGCTTATTTTGCGGCTGTATTATCTGCGAATGAAGCTATTTATTCATGGAAACCTAAAAAACAAAATAAAGCGAAAGCAAAGCCTCCAAGGGACTGGGTGAAAGGCGCTCCACGCGTTGGTCGACTCCGCCCACCGTACGAGGCAGAATTAAAAAAAAAAGGCGGGAGCCGGACGTTAATTCGTTTTAATTGGGGAAATCGGCCACACAGGGCAATAAGTTACCGTTTCTAAGAATGCTAGGAACGTGCGGATCGAGTTCCCGCGGCAAAAAGACATGTTCAGAATCCTCTTCAGTGCACCTTTAAGGGGTGAGTGCCTTATGCCTAGACCCGTTCTCCAGAAAATCCGCTGTCAGTGTCAGCGTTGCCAGAGAAAAATCACAACCATGACTGGGGCAGGTGGTCCCCAGAGAGCAGGAAGGTGGGCCACTTGGGTCACGTGCCCTTGAGGCGTCATCACAACCTGCCCAGCGGATTGTGAGCAAACTGCACAGCGTGACAGGTGGCGGTTTAATAAATGACTAGTCGCTCGGGAAGAGCGACCTGTGCCGCACAAGGCCCACAGCTGGGAGCATGCACCTGCCATCGCAGGGCACTGGCGCATCTCTTAACCGCTGTGCAACTGCGCCAGGTGGGGTACGAGGACTCGCAGGGGTCTATGAATGTAAAGTAAAGAATGACCTTCTGCATGTATGGATGTTAACCCATCCCGCTATCGTGTCATATACCTTTAAGGCGGAGCTTAAGTGTCCCGTCCAATTTCTTTGTCAGCATATTAGGGCAACGAAGCCCAGTGCAGCGATGGACAACTATTAACAGCGCTCCGTCCTCAAGGGCACATCGTCCATATTCAGTGGCCAAAAGGTGTCGAGCAAGAGATGAAGGATTGTGAGTCAGAGGGTGAACGAATGCGCACGCAAGAAACGTTGGCCTGCCGAAAGCATTAATCTTATTTCGAATGCGATTGCTGCGCCTCTGGTCGGCGGGTGTATTCGCACCTACACAAATGCCGTAACACACTCACAGAAGCATACTCATCAGAAACCACATGTGGTCTTACGCTTTAAGGGTGTAGTACAAACACCAGCTATTCTCCAACTAGATGCCCTCATGGCACATACTTCATCAGCGCCCGAGAAAATTACTGAAGGGTTACCAAAGGACTCATCCGTAACGTCCGCCACAACAGCGCATGAATGATTTATGGTTTATGGGGTTTCAACGTCCCAAAGCTACTCAGGCTCTGAGGGACGCCATAGTGAAAGGCGGCGGAAATTCCTACAACCTGGGGTTCTTTAACGTGCACTGACGTCGCACAGTACACGGGCCTCTAGAATTTCGCCTGCATCGATATTTGGCCGCCACGGCCGGTACCGAACCTGCGTGTTTCAGGTAAGCAGCGAGCGCCATAACCACTGAACCACCACGGCGGCTACAACGCACGGATAAGTGAATTCATTAAGCCCTAAGCAATGTCTTTTCTAACCGTTATAAGAAAGATTACAAGAAAGTAATATTTGGCAAACAAATTCGTCGATGTATATTGTTCACACCGAAGAACCCAGACCGTGCACAAAATCAACACCGTCGACAACTTTATTTATGGAGTCTCGAGCATTATTCGTTTCATCAAGATAAAAAAAGCAAAAAGTGAAGCAAATTTAGTTGTTTTTTTTCACTATATAAAGGTATGAAGCCACCCTTGAAAAGTCAATTTTTTCGCAATATGAGATTCTCTATTTTTGTTGCTTTATGGACACCCCAAACCATCCTGCACATTTTGCAAAATTAATTATGATTCTATCTTGTGCTGTTTAGGAGCTACGGGCTAAACTGCTACCTTCACTGTGCTAAGTGAAACAGAAGGTGAAAGTTTAGGTTTCGCACTTTTTATATTCTCACTTTATATCAATTACATGCAAGTATATTGTCAACATAGATAAAGTTGAACTGAGTTTCTCTTAAAACTTTGCCCGCGCTTTTAGTACACTTGCCAAGGCATGCAATGACCTAGGATTATCTAAATCCACCTATAAGTTGTTGCGTTGTAGCCTTTTATCTGAATATCGATAGTTGTGGAACGCCAATTTTTTAGCATGTTTTCAGTTTTTTTTGCGATAACTGCTTACGAACTCGTCACACTCTTCATTTTACTTCACTGCACAGCTAGCAGGGAGGTCCCCATAAATGACAAAGCATTATGGTCTACATTAGTTTATTTGCGAGTTATCATTGTTGGCGTAAGAGGCAATTTAAGTACTTTTCAAAGCAAAACATAGCGCTTAAAGAATTACAGATTTTTTTTTTGGCTCTATACCTACTGATGGCATTAACTTGCCTGCCTAAAAATTCAATACAGCAAAACAAAATTTTATTCCTTTAAATCAACATTTTTTTCTTCAAGAGAGGTAATAAGAAAAAAACGCAACTAGGTGGCGCTGTTTTGAATCCGGCACCTTGTTTGCCAGACTACCAAGCGTGATATGTCCCCGAATCTTACTTTTCTCACAATTGTCCCAATTCCTAACAAAAGGCTGTTAACTTATCTTCATTTCTGCCATAATTTTCTTGCCCCTTTTGCTTTACAACTGGTTTTTGTTCAAAGACTAAAGAAGGAAGTTGGGCTAGTTGGTACTTTTGATTAACTGGCTGAAATATTGTAACTAGCGCTAAAAAAAAACAGAAGGAACGATGAAAAGATACCGTCGGGACACGTTCTAGACATCAACTGAAGTTTATTGGACACGTAGGTGAAAGGTGCATCTTTCGACGACGTGTCCAATAAACTTCAGTTGACGTCTAGAGCGTTTCCCGTCGGTATCTTTTCATGGTTCCTTGTGTTTTTTTAGCGCTAGTTACAATATTTCAGCCACGTACTCCATAACATGCCTGGGTAATGAGCAAGGACTGTATTTTAATATACGTAAGCCTTCTACTCTTACACCCCGTCGCGGCGGCTCTGTGGTTATGGCGCTCGGCTACTGGCCCGAAAGACGCGGGTTCGATACCTGCCGCGGCGGCCGAATTTCGATGGAGACGAAATTCTAGAGGCCCGCGTACTGTGCGATGTCAGAGCACGTTAAAGAACCCCAGGTGGACGAAATTTCCGGAGCCCTTCACTACGGCGTCCCTCATAGCCTGACTCGCTTTGGGACGTTAAACCCCATAAACCATAAACCAAACCTTACAAGTACGAGTAAGTGAAATTAAGACTTAGTGTAGAAACGATACAAAAAATGAATCATAAAATGAAGCAAAATGAACACGTTATTCTAGCACATAAACATCGTAACTCCCCTATCACCCGTCAGAGTGCGCTGTGAGCGTGGTTGTTACAACGTCGTCGGCGGGGATCTCACTTTTAAAACTATCACTTTCACTTACCCTGTCATATACCATCCGCAAGAACCACTTGCGAGAGTGCCTGCTCATCTTTTCCTGAAACAAGTTCCGCTTTGGCGATTTTATGCTCAATGTGCCCAATTAGAGCCCCTCTGTCCTCCACCGCTCGGTACGAAGAGGAAATCATGCAGCTCTAAAAAATGTTCGATATCCCGCCGTAGGGGCTTTATGGTGCTAATCCTACTCGTCCATCACACATTCGATAGACACTGCCACCCTGCTGCCGCCTTTAAACATCCTGATTAGCTTGATCGAGTGAACCATCATGTGGCTTTAGAAGCCATTCTGAGCACGGATTACGAGCAAGGTAAGCTATTAAGTAAGGCATTAAGGTATTAAGAGTGAGATTTAGCCCTTGAATGGCCTTCCTAATTGGACGCATCTGTTATGAAGACGTATTTATGAGGAAGAAAACATCTTTTAATTGAACGGATCGGTCGTGAAGATCTATTAATAAGCGATAAATTTATTAGGTACCGTTTATCCTCCCGTGTCTTCTGAATTATATGCTGAACTCTTGCTTAAGATCATCGTCCAACACGAATATTCAATATTTGATATCGATAGTCTGAAATTTCCAAATATTAAAGAAGAAAAAATTCCTGCGCGCTCAAATGAAAGATTGCTCACCGTCTTGGGACCACAGATGATACAAAGCGCTGGATTTTCTGAGCCACAGCAAGTCTCTATGTGCTGCGATAAACGCTTCAGACGGATACATTTCGCTTGGGAGTTCTCAGGTATTGCGAATATCGCTTGGAACATCTGTTTAGCGCCACTCTCCTAAGGCTTTTGCATTAACTGCAAATGTAAACGCGGCAACATAGCGTACTTACTGAGATTATACGCCAAACTTGTAATTCTCCACAGGGTTTGAAGAAGTTACAGCTATGGAGGGAGGGATAGAGAAAGAGGAAGCGGACAAAAAGCCAAGAGGGGGTTAGGTATAAGGCCTGACATTTGCCGACGCGTGATCTTATCTTCTGCGAAAGCGCAACAGTTCAGTGCAGCCATTTCAGGTTTCGCCTTCTAGCTGGTGCCACAGGTTTTTAAACGGCAAATTCTGATAAAAAATATAACCTAAAAGATAGCGCACATTGGCAGAGAATTTTCCGCGCAGATAATTGAAGGGACATGAAAAAAAGACGCGTGAAAAATATATTTCCACAGACTGGTTTAAATGGCAATTCTGGCTCAAAAGCACCTTAGAATGCTACATAAAAGTGAACTTGCCCGCAGGTGTAAATGATATTTAATTTTCAGGCTGTTAAAATTCGGTCAAAATAAGAAAAAAAAAACAGATTCGAACCACTGTCCCACGCGCTACAAAACGCAGTACAAATACATTGCGCCACATGAGCAACCAGAATGGCGGTTTCTAATTGCTGTATAACCTGTACTCAAAAATATTGCCGCATACTCGAACATGCGCAGAATAACAGATTCGCCTACGCGCTATCTTGTGTTGTAGATGAGCTTCGATTGGCTACCCTGCACTGAGGAAGGCGAAGAAATGTGCGGAAAGAAGGAAAGATGGGGAGGAAAACAGACCACTGAGGAAGCGTACACAAAGGATGGCGTAGCAGCCGTGTAATTCGTCGGTGCGAAACCTAACGGCATTCCGCTGCTGTGCTGAGTAGAGCACTGCACGGGCCTGAATTTGAGGCCCGAGCCCGGCCCGGGCCCGCGACCTGAAGCCCGAGCCCGGCCCAGGCCCGCGGCTTCAAGCCCGGGCCCGGCCCGGGCCCGCTAAATTATCGCTCTAGTGAGCCCGGCCCGGCCCGTGAATCCCGGAGTGAAGCCCAGCCCGGGCCCGGCCCAGCCCGTTTCACATTAACTGAGCAAGTAGACTGCTACTACACCCATAAGGAACTGGCCGTCAAAGGTACTGAAACCGCAGTTTGGCTTACAGAAAGTTGGTTCTCTTTAACCCAGAAGGAAGTGATGAAGAGTAGTTCTCGCCAGGCCCATCTTTTGGAGACTGATCTCGTGTAGGTGGGCAAAGATAAAGTCGGAAGTTCCGAGAGCCAAATAAAAAGAGCTGCATACAGGCGTATTAGTCTACTCTGCGTTCCCCCATGATTGTAATCAGTTATATTCTGCCGCCTGCGAAGTATAGATATTAAAGCTGCCTAGCAAGCAGTAAGATGACATTTTTTTTTACTGAACGCGATCTCACAGGTTGAGCTCATAGCCGAACTGGTCACCTTTCAGCAGAAACGAAAAGCTAAAAGACTTGAGTATTTCATGACATGTGCTTGAAGACCATAAGCGTCCTAAACTAATATTTTCTTCCCTAATGCATTTCTAATAGTGTATAGGTATGTTTTGGGAACGCGAATGATAAATGGCCAATTAAGGCTGGTTGAATTTTACTCTTACTGCACCGCGGCGTGGAAATAAGAAAATAAATAAGTCAATGAATAAAGCTTAGTTTCTTTCTCAACGCGTACTATAACTCATATCTCATCCGTGTCGCTGCTTCAATGCCCCAGTTCTGCACTTCACTCTGCAATATTAAGGCGAAAGCCTTTACTGTCTCATCGTTGTAAGCAGCAGTTGTCGACAGAAATGTCACGCTTTTCAGTTGGTCGAAACGGTCGTGACGTCACAGTGCGCGAATTTCAAACAGGGCCAATTGTACTTCGGATAGTAACCAGGCAACCAATTGAAGGGATCGTATGGTGATGCTCCATGTAAGTGGGACTGAGCTTAGTTAATTGCTTAATTAGCCTAGTTAACTTTTCACGTCAGGCCATATAAATAAATAAAACCGAGTAAGAAATTGGTCGAGCTCGGGAATCGAACCCCGGTCTTCGGAGTGTGAGACGAGCATGCTATCCACTCCGCCATGCCAGCTCGATAGTTTGGGACGAACAAAGGTGCGTCTAGTGAATACGGTGTCCTCGCTCACTCCCATTCTCCTCCCTTCTCTTCCGGCGAGGTTTAGGTGTCCACCGAGATATGAGAGACACATACATTTCCTTTCCTCAAAAAGCAATTTGCCGACGAGCGAGGCATAGAACCGAATTGGCGATGGCGTTCTATAGACTCCTGGAAGCGTTGCAAGACGCTGTCGCGTTCCACTCTTAGAGGCGAAGCTTAACATCTTAACCACACATCAGTGACCACACTTTGGATCAAAAAAGTGCCCCATTGAATTTTGACAGGTGTCCACCGAGATATGTGAGACAGTTACTGCGTAATTTCCTTTCCTCAAATACAATTTTCATTTTCTTCATTACGGGCCATCTTTGTCTTTCTTCTTCCACTCCCACTTCCTCCCTTCCTCTACGGTGCGGTTCAGATGTCCACCGAGGTGACAGAGAATTACTGCGCCCTTTCCTTTCCTCAAAACGCGTTCAAACGGCAAGGCATCGCGCCTAACGGGTGGTGGTGGTGGTGAAAACATTTATTTCATCATAGAGAGAGGTGTTGGGGGTCGTGACCTGAAGGGTAACGCCCTTACAACCACTAGGTGGGATGCCTAGTCAGGCACACCATTGGCGTTTGCCGCAGCCCGGGCGCGCTGCGTTAAGGCCCTTTGGGCCTCGAGGGTGCAGCAACCGGACAGGGTCGCCTCCCAGTCCTCTCGGGTGGGGTTCGGGATAGGGGGTAGGGATGGGTTCTGCTGGCAGGCCCACACCATGTGGTAGGTGTCAGACACCTCCCCACAGTGTGAGCACCGCCCGTCGAATTTAGGATCGAAATGCTGTAGAATTGCCGGGCACAACATCGTGTTGGTGAGCAGGCGCAGGAGTACCCGCTCGTTGACCTTCCCCAGCCCTTTGCATGGAGTGGGAAGAGTGGTGCGTGCGTGGATTTGTAATAATCGCATATTTCTTTATAAGTGTAAATCGGATTGAAATCCAAGTCCTGGTCGGCGTCGGGTCCCGTGGGAAATGCCCGGAGAGAGAGCGCGCGGCCGGCGGCGTCGGCTGCCTCATTTCCGTGGACGCCTTGGTGACCTGGAGCCCAAACGATAGATCGGTGCGCGGGATCCGAGTCTCGGCTACAATTTTGGTAAATGCGATAAGCTAGGGGAGTAACCCACCCTTGCGTGACGTTTCGACAAGCCCCTCGTGAGTCGGTGATTATGTATTTGGAGGAGGTGTCAGAGGCTGCCAAAGCGATGGCAACCTCTTCTGCGTGAATTGCTGACTGGGCCTTGAAAGTAAGGGCGTCTACTGTTTTACCCTCGTGGACGACCGCGGCCGTGTACCATCCCCTGGAGTCCGGGCCGGGCGCGTCCACGTAGAAGACTCCTGGTTTGCTCCGAAAATGGCGGTCCAAGGCTTCCGCCCGCGCCAGGCGCCTGCCATTATGATCCTCTTTGGACATATTGGTGGGGAGAGGCCGCACGTGGAGGGCGCGTCTCCAGTGTACGGGAAGGCGGCATCTCTCCTCTGTGAATTGAGTGTACTGGATGTGAAGTCGGGCTAAAAGGCGGCGACCCGACCCTGTCTTTGTGAGACGAGTGCATTGGTTGTTGAGGTGGGCCTCCCGAAGCTCCCTAAAAGTGTTCACCATCCCCAGTGCCATAAGGCGGCTGGTAGAGGTAGAAACTGGGAGGTCCAGCGCTCGTTTCATGATTTTGCGGAGGATGACCTCGAGGGCATCCTCCTCCTGTTTCCGCAGGTGGAGGTAGGGAGTCGAATGCAAGATTCTACTGGTCACGAATGCGTTCGCCAGCCGCAAGGCGTCTTTGCATCGTAACCCACCGCGCTTGTTGGAAACCCGGCGGACCATGCAGCCCACCTGGTCCCCCACCCGCCGGAGCTTGGCGAGTGTTGTGTCGCAGCGTCGCTGGTTGTGTATGAAGAGTCCAAGAACTCTGATTTCCTTGGATTCGCGAATGGGACCGCTTTGCAACGAGAGATTGATTTGGGTCGAGCATGTGCGCGAGGGACGTAAATGCACGAATTCCGATTTCTGCGGGGAGCATTGCAGACCACAGTCTCGAGCATAGCGGTCCACTATGCTGGCGGCCGTTTGCAGGCTGGTCTCCATATCCCCCAGGCGTCCTTGCGTAGCCCAAAAAATTTCCCATCCGACACCGAACGGGTGGTGGCGTTCCGTGGACTCCCTGGCAGCGCTACAACACGCTGTCGCGTTCCACTCCTAAAGGCGAAGCTTAAGCGTCATTAATTAGCAGTTAATTAGTATTCAGGCACAAATCAGTAATTAACCATTAATTAGTGATTTGTCGTCACTTAGTAATTAGCACTCAATTACATGTGACGCCACCAGTGCCACAGAGGCAGTCAAAGTGGTGCGGAAAACGCTTTCGCCTCTACGCACTTTAGACAGTCAAAGTGCCCCCTGAATTTTTTGAATGAAAAGTAGGACACCAGCCGTTTCTGTACGAACCGAAGCCTGGCTCGGGCCCGCAGCTTTAAGCCCGAGCCCGGCCCGGGCCCGCAACTTCAGGCCCGGGCCCGGCCCAGGCCCGGCAAAATAAATCATGTCCCGGCCCGGCCCGGCCCGCGGGCCTGGCCGGGCCCGGGCTTTCGGGCTGGCCCGAGCCCGTGCAGTGCACTAGTGCTGAGCACGGCACCGCGGACAAAAACCCGGCCGCTTAGGCCGCTTTTCGACGAAGACGAAAGGAATAAGAGAAGCGCGTGCCGTGCAAAGCCAGTGAAAGTCAATCAAAATTCATCCCATGTTTTCCTCCTTTCCGGAGCCTCATTTTCTCTTCCTTCCCTATTGGAAAAAGTTGTATGATGCAATAACCTCACATATAGTTTGTCATACAAATGTCATATCTTGTTGGAAAGTTATACATTTGTCATAGCGACGTCATAAATGTCATACAAATCGTATGGCATTTGTATGACGAAGCCTACGCGGGTTCGATCCCGGCCGCGGCGGTTGAATTTCGATGGAGGCGAAATTCTAGAGGCCCATGTACTGTGCGATGTCAGTGCACGTCAAAGAACCCCAGGTGGTCGAAATTTCCGGAGCCCTCCACTACGGCGTCTATCATAGACTGAGTCGCTTTGGGACGTTAAACCCCATAAACCAAACCAAACCTGTATAAGGTTATTGCATCGTGCAACTTTTTTAAAAGTTCTTTCTCTCACTCTCCCGTTCATTCCTCTTCTCGCAGTTTGTGGAAGTGTCCACTGAGAGTGAAAGCGTTACTGCGTCATTCCTTACTTTACAAGTAATATTTCTGCACCAAGTGGTAAGGACACGGGCCAAATGTATTTCCCGAAAATTATTTCGTATAACCAGCTGGCATAGCCCTCTAGGCCATGGTGTCACCGTGAGTGCACAGTCTTGATCAAAAGACTTAAGGCCAAAGGCCTTTCTCTTCAGCCACATAAGAGAGCCATTAAAGGTGCACTGAAGAAGAATCTGAACTGGTCTTTTTACCGCGGGAACTCGATCTACAATTTCCGAGCGTTCTTAGAAACTTCGAATCGTTGTCCTGTGCGGCCGATTTCCGTAATTTAAATCGGGTTAAACGTCCCGGCTCCCGCCTTTTTATTTTTTGAACTCGTCGCATACGGTAGGAGGAGTCAGCCAACTTTTCAGCCAGTCCCGTGGCGGCTCTCCGCTCTGCCATCGGCGAAAGCAAGGAGTCCACGGGTATATTTATTTCTGTGGGCCTAATTTGCGGCTATGTATTCTCTGACAGGATCTATTTTTTCACGGAAACCTAAAAAACAAAATAAAAGCGAAAGCGAAGCCGCCACGCGACTGCCTGGAAGGCACTCCATGCGTTGGTTGACTCCTCCCACCGTCTACGGCGAGTTCAAATAAAGGCGGGAGCCGGGACGTTTAATCCGAATTGAATTATGGAAATCGGCCGCACAGGGCAATAAGTCAAACTTTCTAAGAATGTTCGGAACGTGTAGACTGAGTTGTCATGGCAGAAAGATGAGTTCAGATTCCTCTTTTGTGCACCTTTAAAGCACTATTAAAGACCGAATGAACTTTAAATGCTAGCAGAAGGTTTGTTCTTGCTGTAGAGATCGAAGCTTCCCGCTTGACTTGTGTTTTCAGTGATCCGCTGCACGGAACAGACCAGCAACATTCATTTCACTGCTGCTGAACGCTGCGGACTTTTGACCAAGAATGTACGTAACATTCTTTGTGTCGGCTTCGATCACTGCGTCAAATAATGAGCAGCGAATCGGTGACGCTTAATATTTCGAACTCTTTGAGACAAGGCGCGTAGAACAATCGCGAGCCGGTCACGTGAAATGAACTCGGCAAGGTACTTTTAAAAATTGATGCCTCAAAGTTTTACTTCAACCCCAGTGGGGTTCCGGAGAGTGTGTTTACGTTTGCTTTTTGAGTACATCAGATCTTTAAAAGGCGTAAAATAAGATGGATGGTTTACATATTCACTTATGCTGACAGAAATGAGTTCAAACAAGTGTAGCGTTGTTGTAGCGGTTTATTAAAACAATTAAAATGAAGGAAAAGATCTTTGCTAGCCACGTCAACTGAAGTACCTGAGCTGGAGCAGCGGAAATAGAGGGATAGCAGGCAGACTGCAGAAATTAAATGAAAGAGGTGAGGGGGCAGGCGGAAAGTATAGGGGGGAGAGAGGTACTATATACAAGTATTCTATTTACATAATTACTAGGGGTGTGCGAATATCAAATTTTTCGAATACGAATCGAATACGAATACTTGGTTCCGAATATCGAATCGAATATCGAATAATCAAGAACAGACGCATTTAACCACTACAAAACATTTATTTAAGCACCTAAGAACATCACAGTTCAACTATCAGTGATGAAATGAGCACAAAAGGTGTGTGTGGCTGCACAAAAAGTATCAGTCTCGAACATTGTTCTTAGAAGAGTGGAAATATCAGAGAAGATGGCTAGTACACAGCATTGATCAAGGCTAGCTTGCCATAAGCACAAAAGCGTGTTGCTGGGATGAACATAAAAGGTTGTCGTGAAGGAAAAACCGGCTGCTCCTCATGGTCAGGCAGAAGTAGTTCCCTTCTAGCTGAAACGACTTCTCCAGCCAAAGAAAATGCCCTCTCAATTGGCACTGAACTGACACGTATTGCGAGGTATTTCGTGCACAGCTCTGACTATACCAGCTTCGCAGGTATAGCCACAAAGAAGTTCACCAGCGCAGTCAGCTACTGCATGGCCCAACGTTACGCATTGCTCTGGGCGCCGCCATGTTGTTATGTCTCTGTCGATAGGACTTGCGGACCGAAATGAAAGCTGGTGCTAGCAATAGAATATTCGGCTAAATATGAATATTCGCGTCGTGTCGAGTATTCGAGACAACGCGAATACTTGAACTTCGAATCGAATACGAATACTAAAAATATAATATTCGAATTATATTCGAAAATTTCGAATATTCGCACACCCCTAATAATTACATATGTTGGAGCGTAGATTCCGAAAGTAGTATTGAGTCGCAATGTAGACATATGAGGACCCGATAGAGACTGTATAATCAATTAGAGTAGATTCCGAAAGTAATGTTCAGTCGCGATGTGGACATATGAGGGCCCGTTAGAGACTGTATAACTAATTATTAGGGGTCGCAGAATTTTTTCTCGGGCATTCGCATACTCCTTACAAAAATCTGAATATTTGAAAAATTTCCTTCCAATTCTCCTTGCTGTCATGCGACAGCAAAACGTCCACATACTATATCGACGTCCGTGGCTGTTCTGACGTCCGATGCTATTTCGGCGTCTAAGTATACTTTTGGGTTCTTTTGAGGTTAATTAATAACCTAATTCCACCTCACCCAAAAGACGCGGGTTCAATCCCGACCGCGGCGGCTGGAATTTCTTTGGAGGAGAAATTCTAGAGGCCCGTGTACTGTGCGATGTCAGTGCACGTTAAAGAACCCCAGGTGGTCGAAATTTCCGGAGCCCTCCACTACGGCGTCCCTCATAACCTTAGTCGCTTTGGGACGTTAAACCCCATAAACCAATCAATTCCACCTCACCAACCAAAATTTTCCCACAGAAACATTTTATTGCACACTATTTTCCCCAATCACACTTTCACACATTTATCTACTGAGAACGACGTAATCGTGCGGACAAAATTGCGGACACTTTTTGCTAACGCGACGGAGCAGTATAATGATCTCGCATTAATAACTCGTGACTGAAGCAGTCAACAGCATCCACAGGACCGCTTAAACTTGGAGGTCCTAAATGGCAAAACTTTCAGCGGAGAAAGTTAGGCTTGCAGCTAACTGAATATAATTCGTGCGCATGGGCAATTTCAACACTTAACGAGTTTAAGGACACTGCGCGCGGAGTTCTGTTTACGTCGATCAGTCAGTGAGGGTCTTCGTAAACTCTTTCGTCACGACTCTCGTCTAAAACACTTTCTAATGGCCTCGTGTGATGCAACAAGAGGCACGCTTGTAACAGCGAGGCCGTTCGAAGGCGCCCTTAACCCTGACGGCTCGGTTTCGTAACACCGCTGTTTGGCGGGCACAGAACCCCGTCTTTATGTACTTTCGGTCGCCCAGAGTCGGCGTTTCCATTAGCTCTCTGCCGCTGCTGTAGACCCTGCCGGACACTTCCACCCGCCGACAGTCAAAACAATATGCTTCCCTAGAACTGTACACCATCGCCGAAGCTGCAGCCTGCGTTAGCTACTACGGGGAGCCCACTTCGCAAAGGCGTTCGTACACGTGCAAGAACGCAGAGCGGTTAGAAGGCATCTTGGCTGTTGTGTTCTTTGTTGCCATCATCGGCCGCGGCACAGGTCTCGGCCAATCAAAAAGCGTTCATAAACATGACATGGTTGTCATTTCGACCCACGAACAGCTACCACCAGCCTTGCTGCCTTCAGATCTTCGAGTACGCAGTTTGTGTAGACTGCTCAGTCTGTGTAGTCTATGTAGACTGCGTGGATCAAAATACAATACTGAATAAATACACAATCCGTTGATCATGCATTTTAGATAAACAGTCGACCGTCTGTGTGTGTCGTCGCAAGTTCACGCATACGCTTTCTACAGCCAGGGAGAGAGACCGTCTCACGTGGTTATAACCATGACTCGACAGTTGTCTATGGGCCGTCCGAGCACAACACATTGTAGGCAGTCAATAGACAGTTCATTGACCTAAAGTTTTACATTTTATACTTCTGCACTGCTGGCTCTACGCACATTTCCAACAGTCACGGAGCCTTCCAGAACGCCCGAACTGAGATGGGAATTCGACCCGCGATAGGATGGACATAGTTCTGCAGTAACAAAAAGTTCTGTAAATCTTTGCATGTACTCTTTGTGTGCTGTGTGTATGATGCGTGTATACTCAGCATACACATAAATGGGTCACAAGTAGGCTTTTACCGCATGTGCGAATTATGGGTTGCTTCAAGGCGGTACGAATCACTGGCCCATCAACGCAACGGTTCGGTCCAAAACCCTTTTGCCATGCATCTCACGCCAGAAGAGCCGAGCACCAGGCCGGGGGAAATCTTGTACCCTTTAAAGAAACCGGTGGGTACCCGTCGGCACTGAGGATCGAACCCAGCAGTTCCAGAATGCGAAGCGGATGCTCTACCACAAGATCAGTGTATACAAATCCAGTGACAAACAAATCGTCTCTCCTTAAGCCAATAGACACTGTCGATAGGCAGAGTAAAAACTGCCTCGGGACTTACATCACCGTCCTTTAATGCTTTTTCATTATAGCTTTTAGCATTTTCCAGATTCATCTCGAAACTTTGCTCACAGTTGGCTTAACGTTGCGTAAACGTTGTCGAAAACTGCACACAAACATCTCTTCCAGAGCTGTCTTGAGTCAGTGGACTTTTTATGGCCTGCCAGCTATCATTTGCCCGCTGGCTAAACCTCCCGTGGATAACTGATAGCAGCCAGCCAGTCTGCAGACAGTTCGTCGACTTAACGGCTTACACTTCTGCCTTCCACAGTGTTGCACAGCATTAGCAAGACGGCGCTCGGTCCGAGAACAAGCGCCAGCTTTTACACGGCTTCCTCACGACGTCAAACGCCAAGTGTTTGACAACCTTTCGCCCGCGCTGTTGGTGGCCGCGTCGGGCGTTCATCAACCCTTCTGTTATGGCGGCGGGGCCGGTCTCGTTGTCACCTTGAAACAAGCCCTTCGTTGTACGCGTACAGAGGCGGACGGCGGCTTAGTCACGACTGCGCGGCACCGGATTTGACGCTGTGGGCACTTGGAGAAAGAAAACAAAAGAAGAAGAAAGAAAGCGTACAAAATGAGAACATTGCCTTCATGGCTCTTTAAGACAACTTAAAGCGATAATTCATCTCACCGAAGACACAAAACATGGCCGTCTTTTTTTGCTTTCTCTCCTACAAGACGGAGCGTGAGCAAACAGTGTATGCGATAAAGACGTTTTACTGCTTGGGAACCGTGTGATGATAGATGTGTATAGAAGGTTTGTTCATAGAAGGTTGCGGCCAAGTACTACACCGGGACGGGCAAAATCCTGCTCCGGTGAAGGAGTGCGTTTTCGGTTCTGGTCACCGAGATCAGGCCGCACCCCAGGCCTGGTTATGCAACTTCATCGACACAAGGAGTTTATTTTTTTTTTTCCGATCCAGAGACTCAGACAAAGGCTGTACAACTGGACGAAGACACCTCCAGGAGTCAAGACCTCCTGGCAGTCTTTCAGGCGAGGGGCCTTAAGCTTCTCAAACTGTTTGAAATAGAAGTTCTGCAATGCAATCCAAACACGGTGGAGAATTGCGCGGCACCGGGGTTCGAACCACGGTCCTTTTGCTCGAACCTGGTCCTCTTGCACGCGTTGCGGATGCTCTACCTCTACGCCATCGTTGCATGTGTATGGGAGCAGTTAAGTTACGGCTGCAAGAGAGGTGTCGTTTGCGAGGAGGCATGGGGCTGGCGTGTTCGGTGGAGCAAGTGAGTGAGTAAGGCCGTCTGTGAGGGAGTGAGAGAGTGAGTGTGTCAGTGAAGGAGTGAATGTGTAAGAGTGTCAGTGAGGGAGTAAGTGAGTACGTAAGTAAGAGTACCAGTGGGTGAGGGAATCAGGGATATTCTTAGTGAGAAAGGGAGTCTGTTGCCTAGTGAGCGGACGAGCGTTTGAGCGAGTTACGTACCAGCGCCGTAGCATTGTTGCAGTATACGCAGGTGCAAAACCGCGCAAAGTCTTTGTGGGCGGGAGACAAACTCTAGAGCGCTGGAGAATTGAAACAGGGTGAAAAGCACAGACGCCATGGGGTTGCTGTGTGGCCTTGCCCTTTTCCCAACTCGTGCAATGAAGGCTAGTCCGCACTAAATTAGGCTGCCTTCTGTCGAACATCACAATCAGGGATGAAAAGAACGAACCTAGTAATTGCACCGTGTGTTTCTTAATTCTTCCTTGTGTGTGATGCACCATGGAAGAGGACATATTGCGATTCCATTTCCAAACCTTGTGTCTCGCAAAGCGCTGCCACGTTTTCACGTCCCCGCCAATTTCATAAGTGCGCCAGCAGAGGTACAGCCCCCGTGAAAAGTATACAGCCCAAGGGGTTTGGTTCTAAGCGTGGCTCCCTAGCGCATCTACCAGTTCAAATCTTGGGAGGATTGAGGGCGCGAATCCATTCCTCCTTCTAGAGACTACGGTCGCTGAGGATGCATAACGAGGCCCGCGGGATGCTTCACAAGCAAACAAACCCCTTGGGCCGTACACTTTAGACGGAGGGGGAGGGAGGGGTAGTACCTCCGATCTCCGCTTTATTTTCGGTCTTTGAGTAATGATGCCTCTAACGCGTGTACGGCTGTATAGTTTATTACCGTATCAACAGCAACGTAAGCGCTCCGCGGCTTCGATATTAGCACATCGCAAGCACATTCCAGTGACTCAGTTCAATGCTATTATTACGCTTCATATACCTTCGCATTGCTCCAGGTTACCTTAGCACTCCCCCGCCGACAGCATGGGCGACGAAGTAATTTTATTTGGAGGCCGGAAAGGCAATATTCAAAGATCGAGGCGACCTCAAAAGCCCTCAGACTTTCTAAGCCGCGAGTTCCATTACCAGCGACAAGTGCATGGCCAAATTCCAGTGGAAACGAATTTGAAAAAAAGAAGAAAAAAATATGTGTACAACAGTGCGTTTTTCTAACAGCTAACTGAGTTAAAATGCATCCTATACATGTCCTTACTATAGCCGTATCGCTTGGCGGGGCCTTCTATGAATTGAAAGAAAGTGTCACCTGGAACAAAGAGAGTTAATTAGCTTCGCCGCACATACGTAGCGCTCGGTTTCCGCGGCGGGGGAGGGGGGGGGGGGGAGGGGGTAGTCTACACAGAAGCTGAGCGAAGACACTCCGTTATCTGATTAACGTGACTGTGCAGCAATAATTCATTTCACAAAGAAGTCTTCCAACGGTTCCAGGTTGCCCAATATGCGACGAGACTTCCTTCTTTTGCGAAATTCTTTCTCTAGAACGGGAGGGAATTTCCCCTCAAATCAATTCGATTTCCTTTTCTTCCGGTGCCAACATTCAACTCGAAATGAGCGAAAAATCCCGGTTGTCTGTTCCATTTCTCCATACTGCGACGTGCGCGGAACAACAAGACGTAAAACTATATATTCTGGATGCCTCCAGCACGCTCTGTCATCGCGTTCGGTATATAGGCCCAGAGCCGTTCGCGGCAAACGCTCCATTACGCATACTCACCCATTCTGAAGCCGAATCCGGGGATTCACCGCGTCTCGATTTCCCAGTACTTAATGCCATGAGCTCCCCCGTTCGGGCCGTCGCCACTTCTGCAGATTACACTCCAAAGGTACATGATAGGCGTCGGGGAAAGAAAGAAGAGTGGATTGGTGAAGAGTACCGTATTATCACTGATTTAAGTGACCAGCGATTGCGTAGGCACCAAGTCCTGTCCTTCGATTGCTGTCCTAAGAAAATAATTAAAATGAAGACAGAATTATTACGCGAATTGAGAAATTCTCTAGGCACCAAGGCCTGTCTTTCAATTGCTGTCTTCAGAAAATAATTAAAATGCCGACAGAATTATTACGTGAATTGAGCGCTCCCCGAGTGCTCCCAAATATTTCAGTTCTAACATGTAAAGCACGGTCTGACATACGAGACCCAGAGAAAAACAAAATCCACTTTCACAGCCCGTTATTGTTGATCCTATAGCGAAGGCTATACGATTGACACAAGGCAGAAGCAAGTAGCGGTCGCTAGAAAAGTCGGTTAGAGGCAGGAAACTCAAAACTTGCCGATGATAATTACGGTGACGATGGCGACGAACATAATCAATAAGTGAATGAAAAGTTTCCAGTGTAATCCATGCAATGCATGCATTACCATATGCATGAACTGTAGTATAATACTGCGCTTTTCTTAACGGATCTCCTACAGAGGTCATTGCATTCTTTGAGGCTATGGTGTACACCCGACCAAATCTTTAACTGGCTCGGGTGTTGCATCGCTAAATGCGCCCTGTAAAAGGCTTTTTTTTTCGGCTACGTCGCTGGCATATTCATGCTTTAATTTGACGCGTGAGATGGCATTGCGTGGTTCCTTTTTTTTTCTTATAATGTTTGAGAAGAGTATTTGCGTGTTTAGATCAAAGTTATCAGAAGTATTATTCATCGTCTGCCACAGCGAAGAGCCGAAACAAGCGGAATACGCAGCAATGGTTCTGGCGGCGCATTTGCGCTTACTCTGCGTGAACGACTTGTCCGCCATGAGAGGAGTGGTAGTTTACCCAGAGGAGGAGGCCATATGGGCCACAACCGTTGCTGCGTATGCCGCTTGTTTCTGCCCTTCGTAGATGCGGACGATTCGGATTTCGAATAATTTTATTCAAGCAGGCAAGTACTGCAATCGAATATCACGTTAATAAAAGAAACGACCTCCAAATGCCACCTCACGCGTCAAATTACAGCATGAATATGCCACTGGTTTATCGAAAAGCAACCTTTTACAAGGTGCATTTATCAATGCAACACCCGAGCCAGAGAAGGATTTGGCCGGGTGTACGCTACTATTAATGACGTGAGCTCCCACTGAATTCCATGCTATGGCTCAATATTTGGTATCGGTGCATTTCACAAAGTTCGGCGTACGCAAATGTGGACGTGTGCACAGCACATGCACAGGTGCAGATCATGTGCGGAGTAGTGACCTTTGCACGGGTGCGCACCTGCAAGAAAGGACAAAAATGACACACTGGGAGAAAAACGTGAGAGTATAATACATTTCAAGCATTGAAAGCAAAAACATATCTCTAACTGCCGCAGGCTGGGGGAAATGTTCCAACATTTACCTTTTGGAGAACTGGTTCGCCCTGCCACTAAAGCCCCTCCAGTGCATCTCCCTGCCGCTCCAGTCCAGCAGTGGTAGAAGCGGTAGTAAGGCGTTGGACGAAAATTTGTTCTCCCTCTCTCCTCGACAATCAGCCGCCTCAGCCAATCACTTTCCCGCTCAGACGCACAGCTTTCGGCAGGCAAACTGCACACGAGCAAGATGGCCGAGTGCTCAAACGCATCGAAGAGCTTAGCGCATCTCCGGTTCTAATTCTGATTGATGAATTATTATTTTTTTTTCCGCTTCGTACAATTCTGACGCAAAAGTTTTGAAATTCGGAAACATCAAAACGGCACCTAACAGCTACAAGAAAGGGAACAAAAGACGAACGAAAGCGTGCAAAGGACAGTAGACATCAAATGTATGTTTCATGCTATGAAATTTGGATTTCGAACCGAACTTTCTGTTAATCTAACGTCCTCAACAACACCGAATAAATCGATTCGCTATTTTGGTCACGATACACAGAGCGGTTGCAGATGGCCTAAGGTTTGTTCGATTATTGAAGCTTACGGCAGCCTAACATGTTAAATAAACCGAAAATTGAAAAACCAACCGAAGCTATACTCAAGCTGGTGTACTCTCATAACGTAATGAATGAAATCTTGATCGATAGATCGATCGATCGATTGATTGATTGATTGATTGATTGATCGATCGATCGATCGATCGATCGATCGATCGAGCGATTGATTAACATGTTCCCGTGTTTGTGATTGGCTACATGGAGGGGCGAACTGAGCGATATCCGGACCACTATGAAGGCAGATACCGCAGAGGGCTTCGGGCGCCCTCCAGGCACTGGTATCTCTCCCCTGCAGTAATATGAGAGTTCATAACTCAGAGAATAAAAACAAGAGCAATGCTTTCATTATAGTTGACTCGGTAGTCACTGGACGAAGCACAATTCTAAGAAAGATGCTGGAACTGGAGTAAGTGATCGGTACTCCATTTAACGTTTACCGATTTATCTCTCGGAAACTTGTTCATCTTTGCTCTCCGTTCAGTTTGATAGTGCGTAAAAATAGTAGTAAAGAGGGCGCAACTTTCGTTCGCTTTACTGGGCTAACCATAAGCGAAAAGAGGAGAACTATAAAACTGATCGACGATTTGAAGTAGGCGTTTTGTTCCTAACCTCCTCAACGGTTATCAGTTATCTTGACCACTCAGCTGCCACCACTCCCATACCTCACCATCTAGCTGCATTAATAGTTAGTGGCACGATGAGATGGGAATGAATTGAGCCTTGACTCATTTTAATGTGCTATCTATCTATTAAAAGGAGGAACGAAGGAGGAAGTAAAGAAAGCCTTAGGAGCAATGCAAAGAGGGAAAGCAGCTGGTGGGGATCAGGTAACAGCAGATTTGCTGAAGGACGGAGGAGAGATTGTGCTACAAAAACTAGCCACCCTGTATACGCAATGCCTTGTGACCTCGAGAGTACCAGAAGCTTGGAAGAACGCTAACATTATCTTAATTCATAAGAAAGGAGACGTCAAGGACTTGAAGAATTACAGACCGATCAGCTTATTGTCCGTTGCCTACAAGGTATTTACTAAGGTAATCGCTAATAGAATCAGGACAACCTTGGACTTTAGTCAACCAAATGATCAGGCAGGCTTTCGTAAAGGATACTCGACAATAGACCATATTCATGCTATCAATCAGGTGATAGAGAAATGGGCAGAATATAACCAGCCCCTATATATGGCGTTCATTGATTACGAGAAAGCATTCGACTCAGTAGAAACCTCAGCAGTCATGCAGGCATCGCGGAATCGGTGTGTAGAAGAGGGTTTGTGAAAATATTAGGAGATATTTATAACTATTCCACAGCTACCTTAGTTCCACATAAAGCCAGCAATAAAATTCCACCAAGAAAAGGTGTCAAGCAGGGAGACACGATCTCGCCAATGTTATTCACCGCCTGTTTAGAGGATATATTCTGGGGACTGGAATGGGAAGAGTTAGCAAAGGACAGGGTTAATTGGAGAGACATGGGAGAGGCCTTTGCCCTGCAGTGGGTGTAGTCAGGCTGATGATGATGATGATGATGATGATCTATTAGAGAAAGGCCCGAGACCAGATAAACAGATTCACTTTCCAAGCGAGAGCTGCGTACTTTGTCCTCAGGTTTCCGCGTCGGAAAGTTTCCACCTCAAGCACCGCAACTCACCGCGCTCAGTAGTTCTCAGTTCATTCTTCGTCAAAAATTCGCGGGACGCAACATTAGATCAAATACTGAACTTCATCGCAGTCTCTCTACGCAGCCTGGGATCGATATATGCAGCCGAACTCTGAGAGTACGACCGACGAAGTGCACTATTAAATCTCAAACAATCGTTCCAGGATGAAAAAGTGATTTCCGCACTGAATTCATGTTCCGTAGGCTTTGCACGGCGTTTGTACACGCCCTGTAACTCTAACCTGCAAGGAGAGACAGTGCTTACTATGCCTCGTCTTTACGGTAGTGATTGAGGTCACGAAAATGACAGTCACTATATTCTTAAGCGTATACCGCGATTGCTACAACAACGTCTACCGGTTTCTATATAATGAATACCGATTCCTATATTACATCTACCGCACCTGTTGCGTTCCCTCGAAACGACCGCTGTGCAATCTGGCGTTTCGGTCGAAGCGTGCGATATACATACAACGCTCGCGTGGCGTCGTCGCCAAGTCCGAAGGACGGCGGTGAGACTTCTGTGTTTCCCGGAGTCCGTCGCGTTGCCGAGCGCTAAGCACCAGAAAGCGAAGAACAGCAGAAAGACACCGCAGCGTGGAGGCGGCTGTTAGCGGAGGGTGAATCCAGTTGCTGAGAGAGAGTGATTGATCCCTTCTCTCCCAACAGAGACACCAGAGGCGATGATGCGAGAGGGTGGTCCGCGCGGTGAGGAGGTGTCTGTGTGCGGCGGTGGTGACGTCTACGGGACGCGATGTTGCGGCGAAGTACGGCGTCGGTGGCGACGGCGACGCTAGCATAAAAGGGCCGGCTGCGGTCGAGGAGGAACAGGCGCATCTCTCGTACTTCGAGCACCGAAGACACGAAGACGTTCGCTCCGTAGATCACTTACCTCCCTGTGGGCGCGCACTCTCGGACTATTTATTATTACCGTTCTTCGCACCGACGTGGCCACCGGTGGGAGCGCGATGGCCTCTGCGGTTTCTTCGGCGCTGGTGAGTACTTCGCGCGCATATTTTGGATGCAAACTTCTCGCTACTAGTAACGCACTAGAACGCTTAATAATTAATAATAATTTAGATTTACGAGAGCAAATCCTAGTGAGCTGTAATGAAGGACACCGTAGTGGAAGGACTCCGGATTAACCTCGACACTCGAAAATTCGGGGGCGTTTTGGGGTTTCGCCGCCGTCTAAATTCGGGCCGGCTCTGCTGGATTCGAGCCCGTGACCTCTTTGCAGAGTAACAGAACGCCTTAGACATAGTAGTGCCGCGGCGGGTTTTAGAAGACGAATTCACCATCGAAACGAAAGTCAGGAGTAGGTTTTGCAAGCAGTAAGATTTATGCCCGCAGCAGTTGGGAATGCTGAAGGAGCTGGAAGGCTTTCCTGTTGATTGCTTCTAGACGCAGTCTGAGTGACGCATTGGCCATCTACAAGGCCGATCACGCTGCTCATGCGCACTAGGGGCACTATTGTGTGCAGTCATCGCAGCCTTATCGGGTTGTCTTTTAGAAATGTCTAGGGGAATTCAGATCCTATATCGCAGTATTTTCCAGGGGGTTTTCCTCAGCCAGCGCTATTCTTAGCAGACGCGCGGAATAAGTTTGGGAAAACTGCTCTCCAAAAATAGGCGAGATGAATCATAAGCTTCAACTGCCCGATGTTAGATAGCAAGAAAGAGGAAAAAAAAGACTTGCACTTGATCACTCCAGCCGAAACGTTTAATTTTTTCTTGAATACAGCCATAACGATATGTAGATTCACGGACGTCTTTAAACTTTCCCGACTTCTCACAAATGCATGCGCGTTCTACCGCAGTTGCATCCAACGCAATGTCAAACTTTATAGCCATGCTAAGACTACTCTATAGTCGTAACCCTGTCCCAGATAGACGCGGTGACCTTAAGGTTTATACTATTTTCATTATTTTTTTCCATTTTGTTGTTAATTCAGCCCCCCCCCCCCCCCCCCCCTCCCCAATATCTTCGATATCCGCGAATCGATGCAGCGGACGGCAAGAACGGAATGTAACTTTGAAAAAAAAAAAAAGAAAACGCTATGTCCTACCAGTGCATAACGCAATATGTCCTGCGCGAAATCTTCCACAGGTGTCTCTAGAGTTTCAGCAAGGTACGATTGCGTTCAAGCCAAGGTTTAGTTTGAAGCAAGCTATAGTTACCAGACTATAGCGCCGACATGTTTCTTTAATGATTCTCCTCGAAAAGCAAGATGTTTTCTCGAGATACTGAAGGCCACCGCGGTGCCTCAGTGGTTACAGCACTCGGCTGCTCACCCAAAATACACGGGTTAGATCCCGGCCGCGGCGGTTGAATTTCTTTGAGGGAGAAATTCTAGTGGCCCGTGTACTGTGCGATGTCAGTGCACGTTAAAGAACCCCAGGTGGTCGAAATTTCCGGAGCCCTCCACTACGGCGTCTCTCATAGCCTTAGTCGCTTTGGGACGTTAAACCCCATAAACCAAACCAACCAATATACTGCGCTTTGCTTTGACACGGGTTTGGCTTCACAGCTTTAAGAGGGAAACGCACACACTATGTGCATTGCAGTCACCGAGTATTGGCCTCAGTAAGGAATGAGGAAAAAAAAAACTCTGAACAGATTGCAAAGGCTCCCAGCTTGGCAGGGCCGTTTCGAGGCCGTGTATGCAAGCTTCGCTGCTTAATATTCCAGCCGTCCGGCTTAACTTGCCTCGTGGACCGAAACGGTTGAAACACGACTCCACTGGAAAAACACAGAGGCCTTCGGCGATGCTTTAGAGGGCCACTCACATTTTAACGTGCCGCTTTTACGGACGTCGACGTCAAACGATATCTTATACGCAGCCAGACATTCGCGAGCTATTCTGGTAAGTCATTAGGCGCCCTTTAATATTCAGGACTGGGCTTTGGTGATCAATTCGCATACATTTCGGCGCGCAGGTTTATAGTCAGTCATTCATTCGCTACCGCTTTGGCGACCGTCCATTTGTTTTTAGCCATTGGATGGTGCACGAAACAGTCACAATCAATCTTCGCAACTATCATTCCAGGCCCGTGCCACTCACGATAGTCGATTTAGTTATAATTTGTTTGGCTATACTGATTAAAATTATCCCTTCGGCATCATTCCTTCCAATTACGAGAAAATTTAGCAAAATCAGTTGATACGAATTGTCACGAGTCCCAGGATATCATTCGAACCCGCTGCGTACGTTTACGCAATTGGCAAGGCTCCTGCGTTATTGTGCTCCCGTAATTTTGAATCATAACATCATGTTTACAAATGGCTCACGAGAGGAAGTCAATGTGCTTGGGTATAATTACAAGTTACTCTATGGCGCGTTCTCCGAACTACTTCGAAATTTCTGCCTTCGCAAAATTCTACGACCTGGTAGCAGCATAGCAGACGCTAAGCAAGTCAACGGCAGTTGAAACGACGCAAGCATTCAGCGAACGTGAAACAGCAGAAGGAAGTTGCCATTACTGGCCGCCACGGCCTGGATTTAAGATGAACGCTCTAAATGAAAGTCGGCGAAGTCTCTTAGGTACGGCACTTTCCAAAGTTTAGATGAATAATTGATTTTGAAATTCGCTGTGCTCGAAATATTCACTAAACATGGTAAGCGATAATTTTGTCAGGCACACTTATCGAACAAACTAGCTGAAAGGGCCTTTTTAATGGATTTTTTCCCCTGATTTGCGGATATGCTTCAACCGGGCACTGGGAATTAGAGGGAGCGATGTTCATTCCAGTCTTTCCCAGAGATGTGCATATATCCTCCCGACGCTGGCGCACGGATTCTGCTGTTCGCCTTGAACTATTTATTCCGGAAAACGGGCAGGGGGCTGTCAGATTGCCTCTTCGTCTTCGCGATCCATTCAGAAGCGATAGATACGATAACCGGGCCCTTATCAAGATCTTATACGAGGTGCGGTGGGCTCCCTTGTCTGCACCTGGCGGTGTTACCGCTTCGCATATCAGAAACATATCTCGCTCACATCTAAGGTCACAGATCGTACGGGTAGATATGGCGTTTTTATCGGACAATCAGGGCTACCAGGACTGCGGCTTTCGTTAGCCTGATATCCGACATAAGCGGGACAAAAGAAAAATGCACCTCTGGAAGGTTGAGCTGCGTGTGTGCGTATGTTCCAAGGGAGTCTTACTAGAGCGCTAACCTGAAGGGGACCTGCATCATTACGTGAGATCTACGGATGGCTCCTAACTAGCAGGCATGAAAAGGCAAACCAGGGAGCGATCTGTTGTGGACTGTAAGCTTTCAGACACCTGTTAGGCGAGTTCTCTAAACTTGGCGGTGACCGAGGCGGAAGTCTTCCATACGCTGCCAGCTATCCTTTTCGCGATCAGCTCTCCTTGCATGCATATACGGTGGCCCCCTCCAGAGCATAACCGCTGGAACTCGAAGCATGGTACGTTTCATATTACCTCCAGTATCGCAAGGTTCGAAGCTCTCAATGTAGTTAAAGAGGCACCGAGGTGAAAATGAGGCCGGACGAGATTGACGAATTATTACTTTCCAATGAAAAAGAGGCCCGCTTCTGCCGAATACGGAGCCCGTACACAACAATGATGTGCTACCTCGTAGATTTGCAGAGTGTACGTATTACTGCCTCATGTGAGCGACAATAGTTCCGGGTGATTCTTTTCGAAACAAAAGCGAGGAGATTCGTTTCTGTAGCCTTTCAAACAAATGTGCTAGGAGTAGTGAGTGAATACATGTTTCTTTAGGTGGGAGGGAAGGGGGGGGGGGGGGGGGGCTGAAGGGAAAAAGAGGAAGGAAGCGGATGTAACAGGCAGTTCCAGAACGAGAAAGCTCTTCAGCGCTCAACTCGTCCAACTGAACGTTTTGCTTCAACGTAGACACGATGAAAGCACTATTAGATAGTATGTTAATTAAGGGAAACCTTACGTTCAATTAGTTTGTCCCGTTGGTTTTAGTTTTGGCGTGGGGCAAATACTTGTTTTAAATGTTTGACTAAAACATGAACAGAACAAAGAAATAGAAAAGAGAAACAGACATGAGAGTGGAAGAGAAACGAGATATGTGCAGCGAGTATTGTCTAGGGCACGGCATCTGCCAGAGGAGTCTTAGCGTGGCATACAGTGGGTAGTCGCGTGTTTGTACCGATAATGCTATCGGGCCACCTAGTTGGATGCCTAGCTCCTCCCTAAGAAGAGGTGCAATCAGTCACAGGGAGACGTACCGTGAGAACAACAAAACATGAAACGCAATCAGTACGGTCATGTGATGTCCTTTATGTTCTTTGGTTTGGTTTGGTTTGGTTTATTGGGGTTTAACGTCCCAAAGCGACTAAGCCTATGAGAGACGCCGTAGTGGAGGGCTCCGGATAATTTCGACCACCTGGGGTTCTTTAACGTGCACTGTCCTTTATGTTGTGTTTTTCCCTCTGCAATAATTTCATCGCAACAAAGACGCAGTACGTTTCGACGTTAGCTACGCAACCAACAACGATCACCGTCTTGCAGTGAAAAACGGCGCTTAGCTAAGAGTATATACACACAAAGAAACATACCGTATTCTATGCACGCATACGTCGACGTGCACGTATGCATTTGTCCATTCACATTTGTGTAACGTGATGCCGAAATGAATCGTGACCTCATCTTTTTAGACTTCTGTTGTTTAACACAATGCACCAGTGACGACTCGCGCACATATATTCATTAGTTCGTCTCGGACAAGCGTTCTTTTCCTACAGTGGACAAAGCAGTAATAGAGTGACCGAATTTTTATCGTGCGCCACTCCGGTTTCCTTCGAGACTTCGTAGGTTGCATTTTAAGAACGTGCGCTATTACAATTTTAGTCACGTAGGGGCAGTCTCGGCGACTCCAGTGAGGCTTTCGTTTTCATTGATGTAATGCTTTACACCCTCTCCAAGCAACAAAGTATTCTGTTCGCGGATTTCGGGATGACAGCTTACTTTTCTCATGCCTTCAGTGCTGCTATTAAAACACGAACAAGTTACAGGACTCATTAAATCTCAGGCTCATCCAAAGAAGCTGCCTCTTAGGAACCTATCATTGTCCGCAGTGCGCGAAGGTGTATAGGAAATCAGCACGAATACTTGACCTTAGCACTGTGTCCCGCGGCTTGATTCTTGTCCTCGTAAAATTTTCATACCCAATATTCTTGGAAGGTAATATGCCGCTCTAGCCTGACCTGATTCTAGTGTCGATATTTTCTTTGAGAACATATGGTTTATTGGTTTATTGGGGTTTAACCTCCCAAAGCAACTCAGGCGATGAGAGACGCCGTAGTGGAGGGCTCCGGATAATTTCGACCACCTGGGCTTCTTTAACGTGCATTGACATCGCACAGCATACGGGCCTCTAGAATTTCGCTTGCATCGAAACTCGAGCGCCGCGGCCAGGATCGCACCCGTGTCTTTCGGGTCAGCAGCCGAGTGCCGTGATCACTCAGCCACGGCGGCGGGGTTTTTGATGATATATGTACAGGGCAAAGTTCTGCCTTTCAGACTGTGAGACGACGTGGTCTAGCGGCTGTGGAATGGAGGAAACAGATATCCTCCGTACCTGGCCGGTGGCATGCATGTTGCCGTTGGCAGCAGCGGTGTGCGTTTGGCTTCCGGCCGAAGCCTCCACGATCCATTAAGCTCGCGGAAGTCCTGACGGTAACGATGCGGAAAACAAGTGGCCGTGAAACCTTTTCCTACTGCACCCGGCTTACTTTACTAGTGCCGCGGGTTCATGCCCCTATGTTCTTACGCGTGACAGAACCCCAGAAACTTAAAGCTGCACGCAGCCAATGAAGTTTGTTTGAATTGCTAGATTCGCTCATTTCCTTGGATTGCGCAGTTAACAATTGTCCCGCCAGCGTTTTCGTCACCGGATGTGCTGAAATGCTTTTTGTGTGCGTCGGTGCAGTAAGTATAATGCGCAGGCCACTGTTTTCGGTCACGGACAGATGCATTACACCGCCATTCCGTTTTCACGCACGGAAATATTAGGCACAAGAAGGCTAAAAGACATAAAAGGCACCGTGAACTTGTGCGCCCGTGCATTCCCATTTTCCTATATGCTGCAAGCAATGTATACCACGCGTGAATCCTTACCAAACTTTTTTTTTAATGTGAGAGCATTATATGGCTCTGTCGCGTCAGCAAAAAAGTGTCCGCAATTTCGTCCGCAAGATTACATCGCTTTCTAAAGATGTGTGAAAGTGTGATTGTGACAGACAGTGTGTGATAAAATGTTTCCCAGGGAAAAATTTGGTTGATGAGGTGCAATTAGTTAATTAAACGTGAAAAAACACGATAAAATACACTTAGACGTCAAAATAGCCATGTGCGTCGATATAGTACACGGACGTCAGAACATCCACGGACGTCGATGTAGTACACAGACGTCAGAACAGCCACGGAAGTCGATATTGTATGCGGTCGTTTTGCTCTCGCATTGCTCCAATTCGGGTAGCTGCAGTGATCTAAAAAGTTTTTATCTTTTTGTGTGTGTATGTGTGCGCAGCTCCTGTGCAGCCTGGCAGCGCTGTCTTCGGCCTACGTGCTCGTCCAGCAGCCGCCCGTGGTGTACACCTCGGCGAACCCGCCACCGGTGGTGCCGGTGGACAGGCCACCCCTGATCGCGGGACCTGGACAACCGTCAGTAGTCTACCATTACGGACTCGGAGGCGTCAGGTAGATAGACGCCACAGTATATACGCCCTATAGTCATAACACCGACCTTTGATAAGTGTCTACACTCGGGTTTCCGCCCTATAGCCATAACCTCGACTGAAGGGTATGCATTGAGCAGATGACAGGACTGTGGTTGCAGCTTTCTTTATCAACTGGGGGTCACTCGATGAGAGAAATGCTTGTGCCGCTCGGCTGATGCAGGGAGTAACTGTCGCACTTCTATCATCCGCACAATGCATACGCTTGTATCCAGATTACCACGATTCAAGTGTATCTCGATACCTTTCAGCAGCAAACAAATGAAAGTATATCAAGTGAGGCTCAAAATAAACTGCCTCAAAGGAGGCTCTGTGAAGGATGGCAGAAGATCGCACAGTAATAACAATCTAGGTTGATACCTCACTTCAACGGAGACTTCAACGGAGCATTGATTTCAATCAAGAGGTAGATTAGCTTCTGCATGAAGAAAATGTAGAAATAAATCAAAAGGTGCCAACGCATGACATTCAGATACGTGCTTGGTGTGGAAATAACTGACAGCTGTCATTGCCGCCCCAAGCACTTTGCTCCTAGTTTCACTCCCTGCGGTGAACTAGGGATGCCACCAGTCGTAATCAAACACTTCATACGCAGAACACATGGCCCACATCTGCAGTTAGCTGCGTATTATAGCCAACCGTAAACCCTCCTTGGGTTTACCGAAGCCAGAATGCCGTTCTCAGAAGCTTGCACAATTCTTCCATTAAGGAATATAGCTTAAATTCGTCTTCCGTTGGGATATTCTTTTTATAATCTCTATTCCTACTGTTACTAACCTGTACACTTCCATAGCTGAATAGGGAAAGGATATCCAGGTCTCTTCGCTTCGGTTTACAAAGGCGTGAAACTTCATCGTCACCATCAGCCTGACAACGCCCACTGCAGGGCAGATGCCTCTCCCATGTCTCTCCAGTTAACCCTGTCCTTTGCCAGCTGCAGCCACCGTATCCCGGCAAACTTCTTAATCTCATCTGCCCACCTAACTTTCTGCCGCACCCTGCTATGGTTGCCGTCTCTTGGAATCCACTCCGTTACCCATAAGAACCAGCGGTTATCTTGCCTTCACATTACATGCCCTGCCCAAGCCAATTTCTTCCTTTTGATTTCGACTATAGGATGCAATTAACACGCTTTTCTTCCCTCACCCACTTTGCCCGCTTTCGGCCTAATAACGTTACATCTATCATTTTTGTTGAGGAGGTTGCCAGTGTGAACTAGCCCAGGTATCACTATATCCTCTGCCAAACTTTCTGGCGCCCCTACTACGCTTCAGTCGAACTTTAAGGTCGTTACATAGAAGCGTATAGCTTTATTCTTTAAAAACCGGAAGCTAACAATAAAATATGAACCTCTAGTCTCTCCACTCAGGTTTACCAAAGCTTTCGTACCTTCGAAGCTAAATTCGGTGCTTTTACATTAACGTGCACAGTGTTCCTATGCTGCCATAGACGGGCGTTAACAATGAGACCACTGACGTCTCGCAGGCCACAGCTCCAGCCTCCCGTAGTCCTGGTGAGAGTGGTTCCCGTGTTGCCTCCTCAGCTGCCTCCGCAGCAGCCGCCGTTCATCGAGGAAGTGCCACCCGTCCTCAAGAACCCCCCATCCCCGGACGCTGGAGCCGCCAAGCCGCCAGCCAAGAAGCCGACCAGCAGACGCGGCCACGGTGCAAACTGCCCCGAGGTGGACAACAAGAAGGGAATCGCCCCACCGCCCACGCGCAAGCCCTTCAAGCGCGGCCGTGAGACTCAGGCGCGCCGCAAGTCCAGGAGGCCCCCAGAGACGACCACACGGCGTCCACCGAGCAAGGCTAACCGTCGCATCGACCCCAAGAGCGAGCGGCTAACCGCCACCAAGAACGCCTAAGCCTTTTCGAGTCGTCTGCAAGCAGTCTGGCCAGAGATTGCTTGCAGGATGGAAAATCTGGCGGCCGTCTTCCACTGACGTCTTCCTCGATGCGCCTTTGTGGCTGACGTCTGTTCCAAAACTGACAGGGTCTCTGCGTTTTTGCGTCCGTTAATTCGTGTGCATCAAGATTTATTAACAGTAGTGCAGGCTGCTGAACTATAAACCGGGCCCGCGACAACTGTTGTACATCCGTTAATTCGTGTACATCAGGATTTTTTAAGCACTAATCCCTACTGCCTCCAGCAGCCTCTTCTATAAACCAGGCACGCGTCACCTGTTTCAGCAGGCAGAACTGCCAGATATGGTGCATCATTCTCTCAAATATCAGTAGCGCTGATGGTTCAACGAAGACACAACAATACATTGTTGTCTCTTAATCTCGTTCTGTGAAAAGTTAAGAGCGTAGAACCACCATGAACAAGCTACTAGACACAACTCTCGCTATTTTTGTAAGAAGCTCCGTTTCTCAATTATTGCGACATAGTATGCATGCCTATCCGAACAAGAAGATTTAGCGAGATAAATTTCTGAAGACCTGTGCAGACGCTTTGAGGAGGCGACTTCCATTTTTGACCGGCACTCTTTCGTTATCAGTTCGAGATGACTGTCAACGCAGAGAGGACGCTGCTGAACTGCAATGCCAAGCAAATGCAGGCATCTCTTTTTAGTCATAGCACAAATGTAGTCATTACACTTCATATGCGAAGAAGCGGAGACCGCAAGTCAACGCTGCCGTGTCTATGGCCTGAAATAATTCGCCACGCGGCAGTTTTGTTTCATCATTACGTCCCTCACTCTCTCATGACACGCCATCGCGCACAAAACGCCCTCGACTTTTATTAAAGCTGGTACCAACTGCTCCGGCTTGTTCCAACGATCGTCATACTCCATCATAAATAATTTATCGACGTTTTCAGTTCATTTCGAGTTTATTTCTTTGTAAATAAACAGATGTTTTATTCACAAAGCAGTGGTGTTCATTATTACCGACGGAATATGAATTCGACGAAGTCGTCTCTTTCTCTTACAGCAGAGGAGCATCCATACTGAAGCTCAAACGCGTAATCTTCAGCTGGGCTAAAACACAGTGGTGGACTACATGGGAGTTGTACACAACAAACAAATCCCCCTTCTTTGACCAACTGATAAATGTCGTTCTTTATATCACGCACGCTATATACGAACAATGCATTGATACACAAAATGGCACGTCGTTCATGTCCATTTTTAGGTCTTCGTATTAAAACTACTATAAATACTATTTGTACTGGACACGTTTAGCGCATGTTTTCAAACCAACCTTACGGGGAAATCTAAGCTATGGCAGCACTATGCGAGTCCGCAAACTTCTCCCCTAAAGTTCCAGATATGCTGAAGTGGTTAAGTTAAAGCTGTAAAGACGCCGCAGAAAGAGAAACGATGCCTTAAGGCCGGGAGGGGGGGGGGGGGGGGGGGGCATAAATGCACTTGAAATAATACGAAGCATGGAACAAAAGAACACGGAACGTTAACAGCAAGGCGGCACACTTCTCTAAAGATAACCAACAAAAACTGCGAAGACAATCAGCAAATATTGACTCAAATACCGGAAATAAAGAGAAAAACAATGTGAAAGAGCAGAAATATAAAGGAATATGCGAAAGTACTTCACAACGGACCGCCTACGATGTCCGGAAGTGATGGGCCAGAGAGCGAGATAACGCGAACTGACACAGGTAGTCCCGAGATGTCCGCCAACACGAGCCGCAAACCTTCCCCACGGAATGTCACAGGTGAAGGAACACCGAAACACCATCAACAAAAGAGTGTGAGAAGTCAAAGAAAAGGAAACTTAGAAGGAGAAGGTGGACTTTACGGAAAAGGCAGTGGTCCAAGTTCAAACTCTGAGAGGGCAGTGGAAGCAGCTCACCCAGAGTCTAAAAGCAATATCCTTTATCACTATATTTCACCGCTTAAACAGTTCAAAGATTATGCAGATAGAGGAAGAATACGAAAGAAGGAAGGAGACTAGAGAAAGTTAAAAACGAAATACTTAGGAAACTGGCCTAACACCTATAGCCGACAGTTCCTTAACATGTTACGCCTAAGTCTATAGAAAGTCGGTGTAAATCTGGAAAAACACATCACTGGCGAATATAGAAAGTCTATTGGAGTCTAGAGGAAGTCTGTGAAGCGTATGCTGACAAATGCTCTTCCGTGAGGGCGCAGCTGGACGCGGCCTACGCCTCCAGGGGGTCCTCGTAGAGGCGCTTGAGCAGCGGACTCATGGCGCCCCCGCAGGCTCCCAGGGGGTCGTCCATGTGCGTGTCCATCGCGGCCAGGCACAGGCGTCCGTGGCCATCCAGCGCCATGCGCGCCAGCTTGTGACGCAACTCCTCGGGCCCTTCGAAGGCGGCCACCGTGCTGCCGCTGCGAAGCAGGCTGCACTCGCGGCTGCGCGACCGCTGCCGCGACCAGCCGCACACCTGCGCCGCCAGGGGACACTGATGAAGACACTAGAATTTTGGGAGAATATGACAGCATTTATCCAGATGTCGAAGCAGGCAAAGGTCTATGCCTAAGTAATGTATCTGCAGTGGACGTAAGTAAAGAAACTGTTGGGCGACCTAAATATACAAGTTCAGCATTCAAAATTGGTATAGCTTAGAATAATGGACTTTATATTGCAAAGGAAAGCAAGGATTTCAAGGTACTAACTTCTGACAGGTTGAATGGAGAAATAAGGAAAAAATAGCGGAGGTGGTACTCGTCACCACCTGGTTTCAAAGAGGACATTCCGCCCATCCGGCCCCGCCGCGGTGGCTCAGTGGTTACGGCGCTCAGCTGCTGACCCGAAAGACGCGGGTTCGATCCCAGCCGCGGCGGCCGAACTTCGATGGAGGTGAAATTCTACAGGCCCGCGTGCTGCGCGATGTCAGTGCACGTTAAAGAACCCCAGGTGGTCGAAATTTCCGGAGCCCTCCATTCCGGCGTCCCTCATAGTCTGAGTCGCTTTGGGGCGTTACACCCCAATAAACCAATGAACCAATTCCGCCCATCCTTCCATCAATTCAGTCGAAATTCTCGCTTACGTGTGCAGCCTTTGGCAAAAGCATAGCATAGCCCCCTCACGCTCTGTGGAGCTTAGTATCTATCGAGGGTGAAGAGGAGGTGCACTTCCGAAGACCCCGGGAGCCTTATAGACACCACAGTTACTAGCATATACAGCTCAAAAGCAGACCCTGTAGCCGGGGGACTTTTGACCAGCTCTTTGCCTCGGAGCTGGTAAAGTATACCTCGAAGAATGCGGCCTTGCCGGGCGAGCCGGTGTAAAACTGCGGCTCTCCGGGCCCCACACTGGCGCTGTCCCCTTCGGCGTGATTGGCAGCGTTGTCGGCCAGGCGGTAGGTGAGCGCCGCCAGCGACTGCGTCACGCACAGCTTTCCCCAGTGGCCGTGGAAGAGGCGCGCCGCCAGGGAGTCCAGCAGGACGCGCACGCTGGGGCCCTGGGCCGCCTCGTAGGGGCTGGCGCACCGGGGCCAAGGGCTGGACGGACCGTACAGGGAGTGCGCCTGCGAAGGGAGTGATTGGGGAGAGAGATTACAGGTGACGTACTGCATACGACGCAGCGTGCTATGATAGGTATAACGTTAAGAGATCGGAAACTGAAGAGTGGGTGAGAGAACAAACTCGTCTTAATAACATCCTACTTGAAATCAAGAGGAAGAAGTGAGCTTGGGCAGGGCATGTAATGCGAAGGCAAGATAACCGCTGGTCCTTAAGTGTAACGGGGGGGATTCCAAGAGAAGGCAAGCGTAGCAGGGGGCGGCAGGAAGTTAGGCGGGCGGATGAGATTGAGAAGTTTGCAGGGATACGGTGGCCGCAGCTGGCAAAAGACGGTTAATTCGAGAGACATGGGGGAGGCCTTTTCCCTGCAGTGGGCGTAGTAAGGGTGATGTCGACGATGACGTCATAACGTGGCATCTAGTCCGCGTATAACGCACGGTTTACATCGTTGCCACCCCTGCACATTACGAGCGAGTGTTCAGGTGAACATTTCGCGGAACAGACGTTGGTCAAGATGAAACAGAGTGACAAAGAATCCATAATGATCACATACAAGATACAGACCACTTCGACATGGTGATTAGGACGAAAAAATACAAAATTACAAGGAATAGGCGTTCTCACAGGACACGGGGCTAGTGCTGTGAGTAACGCTGTTCATTATAGCGCTGTGATCTGAGAGCCCTCTTTGATTGTCTTTTGTGTTTTCGTGCTAGTTACCATGTCGGAGCTATTTGGCAACAACTAGGCTAACTGTATTAATTAGACAGCGCAAAGAAGACAAAGAAGGACGAAAGAATGCAATAGGGCGCTTGTGCTGTCTTCTTTCGTCTCTGGTTGTTTTGCTTGCTCTATAATTATGAATTTCTACCAACTGGTGCAGCTTCTAACGTTAGCCTAACTTCGTTTCTTCTTCGAAGAAAACCATTCACTTTACCAGGTGCATTCGGAAATCTTTAAAATGAAGCATTCTGGGCTATAAAGTGGTCCATGTAGTCTATACAATGAAACCACTTGGCACAAATTTGTTTTAACCGTCGTTTAACCGTCGTTTAAGACAGTGCAGGCGCCTGGTCAGGGTGGAACGCTTTTCCCTTATAGAACGCCACATTCCCGTCCCACGCTGACCCTCGGCCGGAAAACCGAATGTGAATTACATCCTCCTTTTCGGCAGCCTCCGCACCATCCTGAAAAAAAAACAACCCGAAACCTCTCCATAGCACTTTTTGCATTCGTACACATTCCATGACGACCATTTCCACGAAGATCCGTCTATTACAATAAGCAGTTTTCTACACCTTGGCACATAACCTTTGATAGAATTCGTGATATTCCCCGCTCCGTACTCTGAGCACGAACGTTACTTGAAGCACATTCACGCTTTTTGTGTTGTGAAAGCTGTATATAATAAGTTCTGTAGTTAACTCCATGCGCGCTGGCAGGGTCGGGCCGCTGCCAAGAAATGTAAACCTTCCTCGTCTGTTAAATAAAGCCTCTGGGTATCTTTAATAAGTGCTGGATTACTTAGAGACGGTGTACAAATATAGCGAACTGCAGGAGCTTTATCGAAGTACCTGAAAGCGCCATCTATTAGGAACACTGCGGGTAGGTGGAAGCATGTGTTAAAGCTGGACGGTAACGTTTCACAGATACTGACTTGGTAGTTGCTGCGTACTTAATGGGTGTCTGAAAAAGCAGGGCCTCCCGCATACATTGCTGCACTGAAAAACGAACACTGTCGCGATAATTGATGAGCACGGCTTCACTGCTTCAACGAAACGATACGTCTCCTAGCATCTATGAAATCTGGATAGGCTTTGAAAATAGGCGTACGCTGTTTAGCGACCAGATCCGATTCCAAAGCTAATTCTTCAAATGTCTAAATAAAATTGCCTACGTGCGTATAAGATGATATTATTAAAAAAGGCGCGGAGGTAACTTAGCTAAACGGGTGATGAAACCGTCTGATATGAGAAAATGAAAACAAGCGCTTTGCCAGGATTTCTTTCGTCTACACAAAGACACGTGCCCGTGATGACCCCTGAGGTCATCTCGTAGCATGTCCGGGAGTGGGACACTATACGTGGGTCAACACCCGTGCACGACTCTTCGTCGATGGCTCGCAAAAGAAGACACGACGCGAGCAAACACGCACACCACCACGAGGTGGGATTGGCTGCACTCCAGGAGCAAGCGGAACAAAGCTCGGATGCCAACAACATCGTCGTCCAGACCCGATGAGTACCGATTTTTCAGGATTTCCTCAGAGTATCTCGCAACAATAGTGTGTGCGCAGCGACGGCAAGTTCAACCCGTGCGCGTATCCTGGATGAAACTGCGTCGCTTGTACCAGAGCTGGACATGAAAGGACATGCGCCTTTTTGCCAGCTGTCCCACGCTTACTACGGCAGAGTGGCGCAGCAACTCGTAGCCGATAGCTACAGTGAGCAATACAGCACCTGTCATACTCAGCGACATTGGGCCATTTCGTATGACACCAAGTCGTCCGATAATAAGTTATATTATGCTCCACAGTGCCTTTGAAGGTACCATCAGCAATGAATGAAACGCGAACAAGAAAACTGAGGTGACATCTCAAAGACCCCGTAATATTAGCTCCTGGAAGGGAAATGCTAGCGCGATTGAATACCACTCCTGAAGAAGAGTCTTCGCGCCTTCCAAGTCAAAAGAATCAGAGCAAGTATTGAACTTCCCCGGGATGAAATATTTTTATTTTGCGTTTCGTGGCTCAGCTGTCTTGTTCGCGTTTCATTCCTTGCTGATAGTACAGTCTTTATCAAAAGTACACAGCCCAAGGGGTCTGCTTCTGAGCGCTGCAGCGCAGCTCCTCCTGCACACTCAGGGACTCTAGTTTTACTAAGGCGGGAAGAACTTGAGTCTTCAACCCTCCCCAGCTTAGGACTGTCAAATGTGCTTAAGAGCCCCGCTACCGAGCTAGGAAGCAAACAAAATAGCCAGCAAGAAGTTATAATTTTGTCAAGTCCGTCACGGCGAACAAAAATTCGCGCTAGACAATATTCAGTTTTCCGTTGACAACAAAGTTTGGGTCGTGAAAGCTCAGGATCTATGTAGAGCGTTCGTCAAAAATTTTCCACAGTCCACCGGATTTGCTTCTGGCCTTTATAAAAATGGTCTATAGAAAGTATTATATAGGCTGTGTACAGCAGTGCTGTCCTCTGAACAAGGTTTGTTGCTACTCTATTCTCTTCCTAGGACGTAGTCTTCCGAGGACGTAATTCAGGAGACTGGAAAGTGGGTTGTCTCGATAATGCCCTCTGTAGTCACGTGACCCCCGGAAGTCTGGATGCAGTGGTTGAAAAGGTGGAGAAGGGATTGTGTTACATGTTTTTACAGCGCTTCAGCGTACGCCTTCACATACAAAACCGCCGATCGCCGTGCATCCTCGCAAGGAATCCTCACGGAAATCTCGGGTAGCCAAGTCCTGCTTGCAGTTGAAGTACAGGCTCAAGGCTTCTTTAGGTTGGTCCTGCCTCGTTAATAGGTATACCCAGCACCGAAGCGGTCACCAAATGGTTTGAGCATTCTCCTCCAATGCGAGAGGAGTGGTGTTCGATCCCCAGTGTTGCCGGGTACCCACTGGCTTCCAGTGGGTACAAGATTTCCCCTGACCTGGTGCTCAGTTCCTCTTGGGCAAAATGCTTAGAAAACGGGTCTTTGAACCCAGCTCCTGCAGACGAAAAACACCTTTGTGCCATGGCGCTCTTTGGCCACAGATGTCATTGCCTCATTACTATTCATCATCAGGTATGCAATCCGCTCATGCGGGCCGCTTTCATCTTCAAGGAGAAAATGTAAATTATTTCCGACCAACCTGGAAACAAGGACTTAAAAGGGAGCAAGGGCGGTAAATGTTTTCGCTCAGAGTGCACAGCTCAACCACGCCATCAGGGCAAAGCGGGAAAGAATGAGAGATGGAAAAGCAAATGCGAGAAGAGGCAGGGGCGAAAACTCTGCCTTATCGGCAGCAAAAGGTTACGTGTTAGGCGCCCTCAGAAAAAAGTTATTGTAGCACTGCGTCACCATCCACTCGTATGCTATTGTTACCGGCGGATGGAGCATGCACGTCCGCTCATCCCTTTCAGACATTTCAGGCGACTGCTGTTCGTGACAGCGCTTTTTTTTTCCTCACTGCCTCATCCCGCAAACTATTGATCACCGAAAGTAACCCCCTTACCTAAAATAACCGAGCAGCAGGTTTTTGCTTCTGAACCGAATAAAAGCGTCTTTACGGCACCCCTAAAGACTGATAGGTGTCAAAACGTGACGGCAAGGGTTCATATTGCTTTACACAGATTCTATGCTCAAGGACTACCGTAACTGCTTCGATACGCGGCTAACGAAGAAACCACCGTTGCCCGGTTACTTTGGGCAAAGACGATACGTGTTTTGGTCTACGTAGTGGTTCGAACTAAGACGCCCTCGAACCAAGCCCATACACAAACTCCAGTGCATTAGTGCAAAGCACTTCTGCCGAGCTGCGAAACGAAAGCTGGAAACCCTTCACTGGCTGATCGCGCGTGGTCTCCTCGGCGCCCGCACCTGTAGCACCAGGAAGTCGGCGAGCTTGGCGAGGGGCTCGATCTGTGAGCCCATCTCGACGAAGTGCTCCTGCGGCGGCAGCGTCACGGCGAGCAGGAAGTCTCGCGGCGCCGCGGGTCGCCTCAGCTTCGAGCGGAGTAGCCGCACCAGGTCGGTGAGGGCCCGAGCGTCGCCAGCGCGGCCGCACCTTCCGCCGGGCGTGGGCCAGTGCAGGTTGACGCCGTCGTAGCCCAGCGACACGAGCGTCGCCTGCGGGGAGTTCGAAGACAAACAGCCCTGTACCAACTGCCCGGCTTCCGTGCGAATCCACCTTCCAAACAAGCGCGCCTTGGGCGGTGCCATTGTTCACTGGACTGTCTCTGCACCTGCACCTGATATCTCTGCACCTGCTCGAAACATTCTAATGAGCGGGTGCTTTGACACCTGTCGGTACACAACCAGATGGATCTGCAGTGTTTAGTTTAATCTAGTTTAGTTTAGTTTATGGGAGTTAAACGTCGCAACAGGCTGTGAGGGACGCCGTAGTGAAGGGCTCCGGAAATTTCGACCACCTGGGGTTCTTAACCTCGCATAGTACACGAGCCTCTAGAATTTCACCGCCATCGAAATTCGACCGCCGCGGCCGGGATCGAACTCCCGTCTTTTGGGTCAGCAGCCGAGCGCGGCAACGGAGAACATTATACAAATGGTTTATCCAAAGATGGTTTGGTTTGGTTTGGTTTGGTTTATAGGGTTTAACGTCCCAAAACAACTGAGGCTATGAGGGACGCCGTAGTGAAGGGCTTCGGAAATTTCGACCACCTGGGGTTGTTTAACGTGCACTGACATCGCCCAGTACTCGGGCCTCTAGAATTTCGCCTCTAGAGGCCCGTGTACTGTGCGATGTCAGTGCAAGTCCGAAGAAAAAAAAACTGATAGAGACACTCATGACTTCTTACGTGTGAGAATGCGTACACTAATGCTCACGTTAGAAGGTGTACGTTACCAGGTGCAAGGTGGTTGGCTGCGACGCCATGACAACAGATTGACCCCATTGGTTGGAGGGTCCCCTTTGAGTAACATTTTATGCTTTGTCCTTTAGTTGTAAACGACTATAGAGTTTTCCATCATGTACAAGTAGATGTCAAAACACCCCCTCCTGTTGCAAGCAGGCGAAGAAAGGTCACGCTATATGCCCATCAACGCTGACACTTCCACAGTCATTGTGTCCAGTGCATACATCCCGTCCATCCAGCGAGCAATATGGCGACGCATTGTTCTAAAGGGTTTTTAAAAGGCTTTAGAACGCTGTATTTTGTGCTGTTATATCACCCTATCCGCTCCATTCATTGCCTTCCTTTCAGCCCCAGCAATGATATCAAACCGAGAAATTGATATTTTTTTCTAAATATCGCCCGATTACAATTACAGCCAAGTGTTTTTCACACGGCTTTGTTGTATGTGACATGCATTTCGCTGTCACTGATACACCCTGGTAGCAGCCATCGTAGTTAAGTATACGGAAACCAAACATTTCGTTATGGCCTTACAAGAGACATTGTGGCATTGCCTAACGACGGTGAAATCCCAGCAGATGATCACACACCGCTTATTTCCTGTATAGGCACCAAGAATGAGGTATGTTTTGAGCAGTGCACAACGGTTTCACGCTAAAGGCAGCATAACGCATTTAACCCGCCGACTTGTACTACAACCAGACTACTTGTTGTCTTGTGCTTGCCCTGAAGTCACTTTGAAACCATAAAAGCCGAGGCGTCGATGGGGCATGCTTCGCATGGTGAGCGCATTTCACAGGCCTCAATTACATGTTCTCACCCCGTCGTATGGTTGCGATTAAAGAAAGAGCTGGGTATGTTTAGGAAAACCTGAGTAGCCTTCCTCATACGGGGAAGAATCTGGTCGAGGAACTGCTTTTCTTCGAAGAGCTTAGGCTAATCTTGGGACAACACACATGACAGTGTGCTTGGTTATTGCAGAGCTTGCCATGCAGGGAGCGAACAGCTACGGGTGAGGCCGCTGTACACGGAGGCGCGCAAAATATGGCTCTTGGGAAGGAGGTTATGGTGACTGGGGGGAAAAAAAAAACATGTATTACTGCGGCTCGTGCCCGCCACCGCTGAACCACACTATGAATCAGGCAAAACAAAACAGTGCTGAACAAAGACACCGCAGCAGAGATGTAAGTGCCTGAAAAAAAAAGAAAACTGAAAAAAAAAGGGAAATAACGTTATCCTCGTTTTTTTATTTTGTTTCATTGCCCATAAGAATGGCGCCGACGATAATCGCGTCTCTACCCTGGAAAGCGGCACTGGCCTATCGATGCACCCTATATACGTATCTGCAACGCCTGCAACATCAGGGTGGTCAGAAGTGCGAAAAGAGTGTCTTCAAAAAACAGATATCTCTGCTTCTGGAGCAGCTGTTGATTTTGTGAATTTTTCCGCCAACATATCGGAAAGTACCAGATGGACCCGCAAAGGGTTGGAACTTGGCACCACCGTCGTTAACACCATCTGCCCTCGGCGCTTTACTCCCTGCAGGAGGTTTGTGGAGGAACATGGAGGAAGGAAAATTCCTCCAAGTGGAGGAACATGGAGGAAGGAAAATTCCTCCAAGTGGAGGAAGCTGGCAGCCATGGAGGAAGGAAAAAGAGAGGAGAGGCCGTCACGTGACATTTTGTGAAGCCGGAAATCAGCTCGGCGCTATCTTGTCCGGGCTGACGTCATCGCGTAAGTCCCGCCCTCGACTACTGCGCGCGCGTTTCAAAGCCAACGAAGGAGCGTGCTACCGCATGGGCACAGATCCCCGCGCTGGTGGCGCTTGGCTGCTTGCCGGCCGGTTTAGGGCGCCCTATGCCGGTGTTCGTCAGCGGAAAAGTTAATAAAGCGGAAATACCCGTGTGAGACAGGCGGCTACTTTCAGTTACTGCGTCGTCTCCGCGCCGTCTCCAACTGCTCGGCCCTGGTCACAATTAGTAGCAGCCGAGAAAAATACTTATCTCAGCTCTTTCAAGCGCGGGAAGTGACCTTCGCTTTCAATTACTGCGGTGCCCCCCCCCCCCCCCCCCCCCCTCTGGCAACGCCCGTCCCTGGGACTCTTAAGTTGAAGGCTGCATTCGATGAAACTAGTATACTTGCTTGTTTAGCTCAGCGCTCGAAATTAGCCGCGAGCCTGTTACTTTCTTGGCCATTTTTCATTGCCGCTGACAGCTGTCAGTGAAGTTTTGTGTATATCTGTCTCATATAGCTAGTGTTGCTTCTGGCGTTTCATTCTTCGTGCTCATGGTACATGTGCTCTGACAGGTGACCTTTTCACATGTGTATGTGTGTGCATATATATATGAGTTACGACTTTTTTTTCTGATTAACCTGCCCCAGTTGTACATCGGCATCATCGGTGAGCCCCAGTTGTAGTCGCCAGGGGCGTAGCCAGGGAGGTGTTTCGGTGTCAGAACATCCCCCCAAATTTTTCTGAGCTCTACATCCTTCCCCCCCCCCCCCCCCCCCACACACACACATTGCATTGATATAGTAAATGTGGAAACGAAAATAAGAGTGCCCATTTATTCTTCACCCTCGCACGGCGTATGGCACTCCTTTTAATTCTAGGCACAGTTCACCCCATTATTAACAGACCTTTTTACATCAGTTTACTTTTTCATATCCTTTGCATTCTCCTCAAATGAATGTATCGCGAAAATAAAAAGTGCTTTTTTTTTAAAGCACCTGCAGCTGAGCGCAGGTTTGCATGTATGGGGTTGAAATTTTGACAAATGTCATTGGTTTGCAGTTGATGACTTTGTTATAGAGCAGAAGCTTTTGTGTTGTTGTATATGATGTGAATTGTAAATAGCCAAGTTTTTTCGTGCGAGTTGTTTTTTGTGAGAAAATAAATGTTTTTTACAAATGAAGTTCTCGGCATCCTGTGTGCATTCGTATCTTTATGTAGATATTGCAGCGAACAAAACTAACCCTTCGCCTTTATTAAAGAAAAAAAATCTCTAAGGTATCGTTTAAGCGCAGGGTCTCTCTTCATTTTTACCGGCGGCGTATAACAGGGGCGTGCAAGCATGCAAAGCGAGCGCAGCGGCTTCCTTTAAAATATCGCCCTCCACCCATGTCATGGCCCCCGCTGCTCACACAAGCGCAATCGCGAAAAACGAAAATAGTTACACTAACACTAACGTTGCAAGAGCACGCCTAATAGCAACGATGTTTCACTGCCGATGGAAACGGGAGCGCGAATGGCACACGCACACTGCACGCACAGGACGCGAAACGTCCGCGCAATACGCCGACGACCTCTCTAGGGCACGGCGTATTGAATCACTGGTGAACGAACAGCGCGAGTGCTCCTCAGTAAGCAGCGGTGGTCTCCCGACGGCTCCGAGCAGTGACGCAGTTGACGAAATGCCCGTGCGATCGTGATCGAGCGCGTTGAAATCAATGCACGCAACAACGAGAGTTTTGCAGCGAATTCCGCCTGAGATATGAGTGAACGGTGCCAACGTAAGCTTGTGAGCACGATCAAAAACAAACTCGAGCAGTTGAGAAAAGTACGCCGCACCACAACTGCTACGCCGCGGTCGTCTGCTACCGCCCGACTTGCAAGCAGCAACTACGACGCCGTTGCTAAGCTGCCCGGACTAGGTGGCCTCCAGATCGCGAAAAAAACCACGTGATTTCCTCCACATTTTTCTCCCATGGTGTTGTGTGGAAAGGGCCTCTCCTCTCTTTTTCCTTCCTCCATGCTGGCAGCAAAGAGGGAAATGTCGCCACTTTCTCATACTTCTCACTACTCTCACAAAAGCCCCTACTAACAGGTGAGTCCCTCTACCGGCGTACTGTCGAGAAGGTGCACTCCTGTACTCTCCAGTTATCGTAACTCCGGCAGCCAACAGACGGCGTGGTCTGCGCGACGTTTGCAAGAGTACAACCAGATGGCGACACCGTGGTGAGCCGGCAGCAAAGCGCGCTGCATTTATACAACCACTACAACCCCCCAGCGGAGCAACTTTGAAAAGAGCGGCGCGTCCTTCGGGCTTGCTAATGAAAGAGGGCGCGCGTCGTCTGCGTCATTGGTATTCGTTCCACAGCCGTTCCGTACGACAAATCAATTCCTAGCCCCCCCATGGGCTGCCATTTTTCTTTCGCTGGGCATCGTGCAGACAAGGAAAAGACAGCGTAGTGTAAACAGAGATGATGGAACGATGACTTCATTTTCTCTCGTGGAACCGAGAGAGACTGCCCGCGAGAAAACAGCAGGCAGTGTAGGCAACAATTTCACTTTTCTCTATGCCCTTCCTGAAAAAGACAAGGGGACTTTACTAGCCTGAAGCACTCCCTATACGCTACGCAGGTAGGCTATTGTGAGTTGTTATCACACTAAAATCGATAAAAGTCGGCAACCTGCCAGTTACAAAGGCTCCTAGAACTTCAGCCTCATGAGAAGGAGACGGCCCTTATACTACATGCATCATTACTTTCCTAGGAACGTTGATTGTGACGTTCTTTGGTTGCGCACTCAGCGAAGTATATATACATATCTAACGCAAGGCTTCAAGAGATGCGTGTTATCACCCAGAAAGGTTGAGTTCGGAATGATGAGGGGAGCAGTAAAGAATGCGAAGATGGGATCGATTGTACAGGAGTCCGGCTCCTTTGGTTGAGTTATGTCATGAAGAAGGATGAAGGATATATGTTGGAAGACGGGTGATCGAGATGGTCATTGAAGGGAAAAGGGCAAGGGGGTCACCAGTGAAGAAATGGAGAGACAACTGGTGGAGACAGGCCTGCGAGAGTAGTAGTTGGTGGGTAGGAAAGAGCGGAAGACTCTGATTAGAAACAGCGGCCCCACATCAACAACTGGAATGAGTTGAAGGATAAAACACTGAAGAAAAAAATTTCCCTTTCATTCGTTCACTCTGCTGCTTCGCCTCCCCCGCACGACTTAATTCGCTGTGAACGCCAAAGCTGTAAGAGCGATCTGCTTCGTTGGGAAACACTGCAGGAACGCTGTCCAATTGTCAGTTTCGAGGTAATAGCAACCTATCATGTTTACCGTGTAGGAATCACGTGATCCGAAAAGATCAGTGTTACCGGATTTTAGTGCGCCGTGTATTAAATCCCCAGAGTAACGGTTGACTATCGAGAGGCGGTACTATAACTGCTACCGCACAGTCAGGGAAAATAAGGAGAGGATGTGTGTTGCGCAAGGAGTAACGCATTCCCGACGCCCGCTTCGCGCTCTCATACGCCGAAGGTTTTTGAATGGCGCTCTTACGCTATCATCACGAAAAATGCGAGTGTCCCCCTCGTGCAGCGCACACGTGGCTGAGTAATCGACAGCATGGTGTAGAAAGTTCTACCATATAGTGAAAACGCGCCAGCCTGATTGAATGAAGGTTATTTTCTCAGGGTGTATTACAACAGGGTGTGTTACAACGAGTCTTGCAATGGTGCTACATTGGGGAATCGCATTTGTGCGTGGGGCGAATACCTGTGCACTTCGGCCGACGCCGACTGTCATAAAATAGGTTCAGCGTCCCTAATTACAGCTGGTGTTGCACAGCCCTTATTTGTTTACTCGGTGTTGAGAGAAAACAGCCGACCAATAAATGCGACGGTGAGAAGCAGCAGCCTCGTGATGTAAGAAATAACGATGTACGATGGGATGTACAGTCGTGAGCAGCCTTGTCTAGAGCGCTCGGGCGGTGCACTTCCTTGCAAACAAATCCAGATTTTGTGGCAGCCTCTAGGGTCCAGCTGCAACGCTTGCACGGAAGTAGCGCCAGATAGCCTCGTAAACAAAGCAGGCACGAAAACTTTGCCCTGTAATGAGGGGCTGCTCTCTAATTTCGGTTTTTGTTACCAAGTGCGCGCTGCTCAAGCGCTCTATACAAGGCTGCTCACGACTGTACGGTCCAAGAGAATTATGCAGCATGCCATGAACTGGTGGAATAGAAGCATTTTAAGTTCAAGTACAGTATCACGTTTCAGAATAGTAAACACCAGAGCTGACTGGCGGGAAGATTGCTTTGTTTATGCAAACGTAACATATTTCCATTCCATTTCAAACTGAAAGAAGTAACCGACGCGTGGAGGAAAAAAATTACTGACAAGCCCACTTAGCGATCCTACTGTAAAGCGGTCTAGCGGTGTGCTGAAGACGCTAGACGCGAGAAATTGGAGAGCTTGTAACTAGTGCGTTCAAAAGAACTAAGATTTTTTACTTGTCTATAATAAAGCAAAGTCAGAAGTTATGCACATCACGAGGAACTGTCATCTGGAGCACAGCTATATGTTACATATATAGTGTTCTTGTTTATTAATGTCGGTACTCCTGACTATAGGTAACTGTTGGACGGGGAAAATCTATACATTTCTTGTGCCAACCTGCACGTATCAGCGCTCAAGCAGTTTACTAAACCATAGCATAGCTCCAGAGCGACTCTGCTTTATTTGTCAATATGTTTCCATTTAAGTAGTTTATCGGCATATGAATTTCAATTCATGCATTCCAACTAGGCTCCTAGCCCCAAACTATAGGCACTGGCTAAGGCTAGCGATCCAGGAGTTGCAGATTTATCTTCGTTACTAATTCTTCAAAAGATAAATTTAAAAAAAACTTTGAGATCACTGCGGCGAACCGCACTGGAGCAATGCGAAAGCAAAACTTCCATGTTCTATATCGTCGTCCGTGGCTGTTCCGACGTTCATGTACTAAATCGATGTCCGTCGCTATGTTGACGTCCGTCGCTATGTTGACGTCCACACCCCATATCGATGTCCACGCCTATGTTGACGTCCAATCACTATATAGACGTCCATGGCTATTTTGACATCCAAGTGCATTTTTTTTTTCGCCTATAATTAACCGAACACATCTCATCGACCAAATTTTTCCCACAGGAACATTTTAGCGTACACTATCTCCCACTTACACATTTTCACGCATTTATCTTCAGAGAAGGACGTAATCGTGCGGAAAAAAATTGCGGACACTTTTTGATGACGCGAAAGAGCAATATAATACTTTCGCAATAATAAAACTCCGGTCGTAAGCAAAGCAAGAACGGCGGGGCGTGCGGAGGAGGACTCGCCTTGAGGTCGGTGGCCAGCGTGTCCCTCTGGACGCTGTCGGAGGCGAGTCGCGACCAGTTGGCGTTGTCCGTCTCCTCGCCACCCACGGTGAACAGCAGCCGCGTACCGTAGCCGCTTTGGCGAGCCACTCGGGCCAGCTCAGGCATGCCGAACTTCCTGCACGTAGGCACACACCCCTATGTCTCCACAACGTGTTCCATAGCATGATACGCTCCCAATCAGGACAGGTAAACGGCCCAATATTGGAAATGGATGGTTTCAATGTGGTCCACTGTAGGACCGGCCTTTGCCAACACATTTCCAATACTGGGCCATCCTTTTCCAATATTGGCGATAGATGGTTCACTCCGGTCCCTTGTAGAACCTGTCTTTGCCAATACATTTCCAATATTGGGCCGCTAAGCTGTGCTGCTCGGACCGTCATCTGCCACCAGAAACTTCGAGACAACGGCCCGGAAAAGCTTTTCTAGCCCAACTTTCGTGGGGATCAGTTCGACATCACCAACTGATCCCCACGAAAGTTGGGCTGGAAAAGACCAACTCGCGCCATCTATCGGCGGGCAGTAGCGTAATTCAGTGAGAATAGTTTCAGCTGTACACACAAACACAGAGGAGGACAAGGTGAAGCCCTAACAACGCAGGCGCTTGAGATGTCTGAGCCTCTCGTCCTCACATATGTGCTCCCGATCGTTCGGGGTCTCAAGAAGTGTCACCTGTGATGGCCCAGTCGCTGCAAAATCTGACTCGCAATATGGTTCCTGCTTTCGCACTATGTCTGGCGGCCACAGAGAGTTAATGGATTTTACCGATCATTCGAAGTTTCAAAATTCCTACGGTAAATTAAGACGCTTGTAAGTGACATGCGGCGCATGATGGCTGCCACGAAAACTAAGAGCGTTTGTCCAGATTTAATGGGCTTGCAGAGGTTTTAGCCTCTTCGTGCGAGAGAGTTTTCATCACCTATGGGCGCATGCCAGCATGTTGAAAAGTACACGGAAGGAAGAAGCGCACAGCCTTGGCCAGGATGCTTCAGGCAATAGGGTTCGCTTTTGGGCCGTGCAGTTGGGTAGTTACGCAACATGTCCGTTCCAAATCTTCGAAGGGCCAGGAGATATGCTCACCTCTAGGCAACTAACGTAGGAGAGGAACATTAAGGAGACATATTTGTCTTCCAATAAATGTCATCCGAATAATGATGATGATGATGACACATGGCTTAAATTGCACTATTGAGCTCAGAGTTTCTCAAAAATATATAGAGGGAAATCTAATGGCTCTACACTTAATCCTCCAAAGAGAGACGCTGGAATGCCGCAAGGATAAGGTTTCGTATTTGACTTGGCCATTGTTGGCCATGAGTTAGAGATTAAGCTATAACAATACGACTCTTTTCGTGGAAAACCTTGAATAAGTGCTGCAGTTTTCCCACCAACCTAACACTTTGGTTAAATTTATTAACTCAATAGCACACAATTAAAGGAACTGTATCAAAGCGCAGAGGAGTGCATCGTGCCGCAGCTGCAGGTTCAATGGCAGAATCCACATTTTCTTCCCAACACTACCCAAGCCAAGTAAGGAATTTACTTCGTCTTCCCGGCATTCCCAAAGTGGATGAAGCGTTTTTAAGGAACTCGCCTAAGCGGTAATATTGAGAAATTCTGATTCTACTAGCCGCATTAAAATCCAGCAGTCATGCACGAAACACAGAACGACGAAGACGAAAGCAAAGAGGCCCAGCGTGCCTGTCGAAGCCCGGGTTCCGGTAGGCGAGCCGGCCGTCGTGCAGGGCGAACGGCGCGTGGTACACGGCGTGGGTGCAGTAGCGCAGCGCCATCTGTCGCGGGAAGTAGGAGTGCGGTGGCGGCAGACGGTGGGCGCGCCGGTCGTAGAAGCATAGCACGGCCCGCGACCCGTTGCGCACTAGCCGTGGAGAGAGGAACTCGAGCCCGCTCTCGTTCCACGACTTCTCGCGTTCCTGCGGGAGGGCGCGCGAGTCGCATAGGTGACTTGCGCTGACGCCACGGTGGCCGCCATGTTAGAGTACCAATAGCTGGTCTTGAAAACTTCGTGGAGGAAGGGAAGAATTCTGGAGAGGTGGTTACGTCACATTTTTTTTTTTGAAGCTGGGCATGACAACTACTCCCCCCCCCCTCCTCCCGCTCCCTTTGCCAACGTCTCAGAGCGCTTGCGCATGCGCAGCAGACAATGCAGCAGACGACGCCACTGTGTCCAGCATTACTATTGGCTGCGCCGTCGGCCAAAGACTCCCAGTAGCCCTTGCGAAAGCACATGACTTCCGGCATACTGTTTGGCGTGGAGTTCGGATAGCGAGGGCCTCTCCTAAGCTTTCCTTCCTCCATGGTACCCTCTCACACCACGGAAGCTCTGTCGAAGCTGTGTGTGGTGCTCCAACATGGCGCCTATGAAGTGCCGTGTTGCACTAACGTCATAATGACCGCCCTATTTGCATTTCAAAAGCGCGTCGAAATTGTGAGTTTGTTTGCGTTCCTTACCGTCACTTACAACCTGGCAGCTCGGTAAAATTTATGCGCCGATAACATACAGAGCCCATGATTACACGTACGAGCCATCTATGTAATCTAGAGAGCACAACCCCTTCACTTTTGGCAAACAGTCCAACGCAGGCGCGTGGCCTTACCACGTAGAGAGCGAGTCGTCACACAAAACTGGGAATATTAAACGCAAGTTGACCCACATTTCGGTGGTTTTAGGCGAAAAAATGGACAATATGAGGCTTAAGAAGGGCTAACCAGGTAAAGATTGGTTTAGTTTATGAAGGTTTAACGTCCCAAAGCGACTCAGGCTATGAGGGACGACGTAGTGGAGGGCTCCGGAAATTTCGACCACCTGGGGTTCTTTAACGTGCACTGACATCGCACAGTACACGGACCTCTAGAATTTCGCCTCCATCGAAATTCGACTGCCGCAGCCGGGATCGAACCCGCGTCTTTCGGGCCAGCAGCCGAGTGTCGTAACCACTGAGCCACCGCGGCGGGGGCCTACAGTTTCAAGCATGCGGCCCGCACCAGGACCGCCTAACCGAAGGTTTGCGTCTGAGCATCGTTGAAGAGGGAGGAAGTAAGGGCGTCAACTTTCGAAAGTCCTTGTCCTTAAAAAACTATCTGATCGCTGTGTAAGTGATGCTTCGTTGCAGATCTATGATGCTGAAGTTTCTTATTTTGATTCGTTTGTATAAAATTGCGGTCTTTGTGATGTGTGTGCCTGCTCTACCTTTACGCATGCGCTGTTTTCTGTATAGATGCTGTTGTTGTTTCACCCCATTAAACAGTTGGTAGTTGCGCTCGTGAACTGTTGTATGTGTTTCTTTCTGTGTCCTGTCTAAGTTGTTGCGCATTTCCCTTATATACTATCCTTGTCCTAACTCGGTTGCTTTCTATAGTTCCTCTGGCAGTTTTTTATCTGTTCTGGTCCCGTCTACCGTGCTGTTTCTGCTTGCAAAATCTGTCAACCAGTCGAAGACTTTTCGTTAAGGAAACCCTAAGGACTACTACGCCAGGTTTTTTTATTTAAGTAAAATCCTGTAGCTGGGCCTTTTTGAGTGCTCTATTGCGGCTTGTTCGGAAGGAAAACATACTTTAGTCAACGAGATATTTAAAGCAATGGTTGTAATATATATATATATATATATATATATATATATATATATATTACTGTCGTATTGGTGGTGACGTCGAGTAGCATGCGTTCTCTCCATTTTATTTTACTCACATAGACACATTTCCCTGTCCACATCCTCCAAACACAGGCTTGAAAAAAAATGACAACCTTTGCCTAAATTTTATAAACGTGCGAAAGCAGAATGGCATGAACGTTGGCTTGTCTTGTTACTTTACAGATGGCTTTCTAATGTTGGCTTAGCGTGCTGTTTATCATGTCGTAAATGGTAAGTGGGTGTGTGTGCGCGTGTGTTTCAAGCAGAAGAGGAACTCAGAAGTGACCGTGTAATTCAGACTCAATGAGAACGGGGTCAAAGCAAAAGCGATATGTACCGTCAGCTCCAAATGAAATGCGAACAAGAGAACTGAAATGCCAGCACAAAAACAGCAATATATTAGCACCTAGCGAGAATATATCGACGCGGCTGATTAACACTTCTAAAGCAGTCTTCGTGCCTTCGCTGTGAAGTAAATCTGAGCTTCCTTGCTTAATCATTTTGCTGTTCGTGTTTCAGTTTTCTTGTTCGACTTTCATTTGACGCCGATAGTCAAATACAGATTTGGCGCACCGCACGGCATGACAGCGTGCACATTTTTGTATTCATAAAAAGTTTCGTATGATGCCATTAAGGTGCACCTGTGAGAACGGCTGTTAGAGGCGACATCCGTATTACTTTTTTTCACTTATATCTAGCTTATAAGATCTGTCTTTTCACGAATGGAACTCTCATTTCCTATTTACGCCCTACTGGACGAGGAACCGCTAAACGAGCGTCGCGCCAAACGCTGGAACAATGCGACCAAGCCGCTGTCAAAGTTCCGGTACAAATAGATCGCACACCGCAAACTGATAGCAACATTTCAATCCGGCATTCTCAGGGGAGTGCCCACATTTTGGGGAGGTGTTTGCAGACACCTATCACATGGTGTGGACTTTTCCCTCCTATCCTTCCTTGCCACCCCATGCCCACCCTACCCGAGAGGACTGGGAGGCTGCACTGCTCGGTTGCTCCGACCTCCAGGACCAACAAGCGCTGGTGGCTCGAGCCCGGGAAGCCGCGAAAGCCATGGGAGTCCCGAACTATAGGCCCCACCCCTTGAATTTGTAAGGATCAGACCCTTCAGGTATTAAGGCTATGTACAAAAAGCTGTTTGTAAGGCTATGTACAGAAAGGGTTTGTGGCTATGACCACAAACCCTACGTAGCCTAGTAAAAGTTTGCCACCACACCACCCCCAGCTTCTCTGCGGTAGCTTAAAGTCACCAAATTTTCATTGGAAAGTGGCAGTCCATCAGGCTAGGATGACCTCGGTTTGTCCTCACCGTAGTTTTCAATCGGCATGAAGGAAGCAGTAAGGTATGACACTGAGAGTTATGCAGATGAGTTCGGAATCTTATTTGCATACAGATAACCCCACCAGCAAGCGCGCACCTGCACGAGCTGCGTCCGGCAGAAGGGGTCTTCGCTCCGGTCCATCGGCGGCTCGGTGTCGGCGATGGCCGCAGAGTCCGCGAACAGGTGGGCGTCGTGCAGCGGCTGCGCGTGCTCGTCGTCGGCCAGCCTCGAGCGGACGCCGGCGGTGAGCAGCAGCAGCGGTCCCGCCGATGAAGGCCCCAGCTGGGCCACGGCTGAGGGCGCCAGCAGGAACGACGCAGCCACCACGATGGACGCGCATGCCATGCCAGTGTAGAGCCACAGGGGAGAGCACTGCGCGAATGTACTACGTGGATCATGACGTCAGCGTAGAAGATCAACAGTACCGCGCGAGCGTCGACCAGACTTCTTGTCAGCGCCTTATCACGGCACCGAGTGGCGAAGCCATGTGCTTGCAAGTTTGCCCACACAACGCAACGACTGTCGTCTGCTAGGCTCTTCCCACTATCGCGACCAACCCCGGCCGTGTCCTCATTTCCCCTGGCTGATGACAGCGACGTCACGGGGAAGAAGAAAAAGCAGCGAACGACAGGATGGGCAAATCTTTTATAAAGTTTTAAGTCATGTCGCTAGCTTTTTACTCAGCCGAAAAGTTCACTATGAAGGACGCCATTTCTGACAGCGCAGCTGGGGTTGTGTGTAAATTGCCGTGGGCCCGTCGGATTGTTTTCACTAGCTGTCTAGGAGCAAGAAGAATGCTGCCACGCGTCCCGGTGGAAACGCGGCTCCGTATTGTAGCACTGGCGACAGCGGAAAAATCTCAAAGGGAGATAGCACGGGAATTTGGCGTAACGAAGGCAACAGTTATTAGGATTATTCAAGCCTTCCGTGATGAAGGCCGCATTGGAGACGCATCCAGATGTTTGATCCACAAGACAACACCAGAGCAAGATATAGCCGTTGTTGCTGTAGCTGCTGCGGATTCCTTCATGGATGCGGAACAGGTGAAGAGCATTGTCGGCTTGCACACAAGTGACGAGCTTGTGTGAAAGCGGCTACGTGAAGCAGGCCTCACGAACAGATGTGCGGCCCAAAAACCATTGCTTTCGGCTGCCAGCAAGGCGGAAGGGCTGCGGTTTGCGCACGAGCATCTGCAGTGGACAGTGGACGACAGGAGTCGTCATTCCTGAGAAGACGGCTGAGGTGCCTATTCCATCGGATGGGAACCTCGAGATCCTTGCCCAGCCAAGGATGGCCGCTGAGGTTACCTGACCCTTTTTAAAGCTTTTACCATAAGTGACTTCTAAAATTTTGCTTTATTATTTTACTAGGTTGCACGAATGAACTTTTCGGGCCCTTTACACAACCGTTGATTTGCACTTTTGTATAACATCCTATAAAAAACAATTTTCTATACCCTGAGCTTTGCGCATGATAGCCTTAGCCGCTTATGCGCCATACAAAACACAACAACTGGAGTCAGTAGCATTCACCGACGAGTCGACGTTCTGCACCCAGTGGGACCAAAAGCAAATAGTCTATCGACCAGCTCGTTCAAGGTATGCAGTTCACGTTTTGCGCGCGATTGTAAAGGATGCCTATGGCGGACTTTGCGCTCAGTCAGTTTTGTATTACCTACAAATGCGCAAAAAACGCTGTTTTTGCAACAAATGCAATGAGCAGCTTTTTTCTCCTGTGGTATTACATTCAGATATTAAAACTAGCTGTTTTTTTCTTTTGTAGGTATAACCCTTGCTACACCCAGGCCGTAAAATCCAGCGGTCGCAGGAGTGTCAATCTCTGGGGAGCCGTCACCAAGGAAGGACTCGGGCCCATCTATCGGATTTCCGATCGTTTATGCTCGGACGCATAGATTGAAATTATTGACGACATGCTCCTTCCCCACTTGTTTGATGGTTCTTTCAAGGACGGTTTCTTTTATCTTCAATAAGACCTTTCTCCTATTCATACTTCCCGATCTGTGAAGGCCCACCTAGAGGAAGCCGGCGTCAGGACACTGCCATGGCCGCCGCATGGAGCCGACCTCAACGTAATAGCGAATGTGTGGGGAACCTGTAGGGAACCTATGAAGAGGAACCTATCAAGAATGAGCCTACACCATGCGACTTCCGACGAACTCTGGGAAGCCGTCAAGGGGGAGTGGGAATTGCTTAAAGCTCACACGGATCGCGTACCCGCTCTATACGAGTCACTGCCTGGACGCATGCTGGGGTTGTTCAGTCAGGTGGACATTTCGTGCGTTACTAAAACGCCATCACATGGAAGATGTGGAAAGTGCCACAATAAATAGTGCCCAACTGAGCATCAATATCCATCGAGGCGTCTTCTTTTTCGTAAAACGCAGCATTTTGTAAAGTTTCGCTCGTTTTGTTCATCGTAGTTATGAAGCTCGGCTGCTGGCCCGAAAGACGCGGGTTCCATCCCGGCCGCGACGGTTAAATTCCGTGTGCGATGTCAGTGCACGTTAAAGAACCCCAGGTGGACGAAATTTCCAGAGTCCTTCACTACGGCGACCCTCACAGCTTGAGTCGCTTTGGGACGTTAAACCCCCATAAACCAAAACAAACATTATAGGGATACTCGGTTAATTAGGATGAGTAATAAAAGTCCCCAATTATTATGGACGACGATGCGCAATTAAAAAGTACGTGATGGCAACAAGCGTGTTGACGTCTGCTAAACAGGGCGCCAGAGTAGCCGCCCCAGGCGACCGTACGTACACCGTAGGGACCCTTTAACGCTATCGAGTCGTACTCCTAAGGTTTACTTGAGTGTTTCCCAAGTTTTGGGGCGGTTATTTAGTTTCCTAACGCAGTTATAGATGGCGCTGACAGCCATTTAACGCGGGGGGTGGGGGGGATGCAGTGCGCTTACCCTCTTTCTGAGTGCAGCCATCCTGGGGCCCCACAGCGGTGCGACGTAGGCGTTCACGAAGCGCTGGGCGCGGGAGCGGGAGCGGGGACGCCTGGAGGACCTCGCCTGGTGGACGCCGCTGCCGCCGCCGGTGCTGGCAGTGGCACAGACGCTGACGCCGCTGGCCGATTTGCTGCGGTCTCCGGCACTCGTGAAGGCCCGCTGGTCCTCCTGCCGCTGCTGCTGCTGCCCGTGCACTGTCGGCTGCCCGTCTGGCGGGTCTTCCTCGGACTTGTCCAGTCGGCAAGTGCAGTCCGAGCTGCTGTACTGCGAGGGCCAGGGTGAAGACGTCTCCGGAGACGTGGGCTGCATCATGTCGGCGTCGGCCATTCTGTTCTGCATTCCTGGACTGCCGGGTCGCGAGCGCTCCACGAGACTGGATGAAGGAGTAAGCGAGGACGAAGAAGAAAATAGTTTTTTTACAATAGTTGTTGTTGTTGTTGTATAAGGACGCATACCCACAAAGAGGATTGGCAATTGCGCATTGTTTTATTTTATTTTATTTTATTTTGCATTCAATTCTATTAATTCTCTTTTCTTGGTAAGCCAGTAGCCGCCATACGCCTCATGCTTCATAATTCTTGAACTATCCTACAATTTTTCGTATGTGTCATCGGAGGCATGGAGAAGAGAAAGGGGACAAGAACCCATGTCCTAATTAAATTTATAGGTTACAATAATAAGAAAAGGAGGCACAGAAGAACACAAAGCAATTACGAGGCTAGCCTCAAGAGAGGTAGGGAGAAATCGAACGGTAGAAAAATGTTGAAGATGATGAAGAAGATAAAGGTGAAGGTGCAGGTACAGTGCCATTAAGCCTGAGGACATCATCATCATCATCAAATCTGCATCCCTTTTTTTATTTGTATTATCATTATTATTGGACGTTTTGTGTGCCTGTCTCTAGCTGCCTGGGTCTTGGCCAATCCCTAGCAGTAGGTACGCGCCGTTATCTTGAGTACAACGATAACAGAAATAAACTTCACCCCCTTCTTCTCTTGCAGCGAGAGGCGTTGCGCCTCCGCCTGGGCCTTCCAAAATTTGTGGCTACCGCACCGGTGGCCTAGTCGTTTGAGCATCCTCCCCGCATGCGGGAGGTACGGGGCTCGATCCCCAGTGCCGCCGGGTACCCACCGGTGATACGATGGGTACAAGCTTTCCCCTGGCCTGGTGCTCTTCTTAATCAGGGTGAAATGCTTGGGAAATGGGTCCCTGTCCCCACCTTGAGTGGAAGAAAAATACCTTGCTTCATGGCGCTCTGTGGCCACAGATGCCCTTGCGCCACAAAAATCCATCATCATCATGCAAAATTTGTGGCTAAATCTGTTTTGTACCTGGAGGCGCAGATTCCATCACTGCCTGCAAGATTTCGGCTCTTAACCGTCCAAATGTTTGTAAAAATGTGTGATTCGTCGCTTCATGCCTAAAATTTGATCTTTGCTTGTCAGCCTAGGTCATTTTTCAAAGAAAGCTGGTCTCCTTCCATACTCCACAGATTTGTTTTGTCCAATTTCTCCAAGACCCCTTAAACGTCCGTATTTCGGACATCCTTCCGGTGTGCGCCAATTCTATAGCTATTCAAATCGTCTTTGAAGACATATTTCCAAACCATGCAAAATTTTTGCCTTTCCGTTTGCTCCACAGTTTTATTACAGTATTACTTGATGCACTTTCACTCCCATGTGCTCATTCGGGCAGACGCCGCACAGTGTGAAGAAAAGGCCGGTGTTGGTATTTTCTCTCTCTCCCTCGATTGGTCATTCTCACTCCGCCTTCCTGTCTTCGTTCCCATTTATTTGGCCGAATATTTAGCAGCAGTGCTTGGTTTGCTCAGGTTGAACAGCTCTTTGCCTTCGGTCATAATTATGACGGATTCATTATCCCTGTGTTCACAGGCACTCCGCTTACTCAAATGCTTGATACCACCCCACGTGTGTTCATTACGGTTGGTTTGGGTGCCTGGGCACAGAGGAATTCATTTAAATGAGGCTGCTGATACCCTGGCGAAGGCACCTCTTCAAGGCCCAGTCATACTCTCCTTCCGTCCTGCGCATATATTACAGCGGCTACCAGTCCACCGCGCCGATGATGTGGTCAACAGCTGCCATCAGTCTTCTACAGGCTTGCACAGATGTAGTAGTTCAAGGGTGGTGAAAGCGTGTACAAATGGTGATGCAATTCGTTTTCGCTAAAAATGAAGTCTCAATGCCATCTTCTGGTGTAGAATCACTTCCCAGGAGAATTAACTTATTGAGTGCCTGGCCACGCGTTGCGTCCGTTCCCATATAAACGAAATTGTTTTTTTCATCGGTTCCGCTTTTTCACAAACATCTGAAGGTCGCCGAACATTTGTACGTTCGAAGACCGAACAGAATATGGCACGTTTGTTTCGATATTCAATAGCTATCAAAGCTCTCACAACACTATTCGGATAGGGTAAGGGTGCGGGCTAGTTGGTGATCCATAACATATAAATACACACGCAGCGCTTGTGTGTCCTCGTTCTCCGTCGTTTGTCCTGCTGTTTTGCGCTGGTATTTATATGTTACTATTCGGATATCCTGGTGGCCTGCCCCATTTTTCTTTGAAAAAAAAAAGTGTAGCCTCTCTATTCTTTGAGCAGATGTAAACGTGAAATCCTTTGCAGTGCCGTCGTGACACATTCCCGAGAATCAACCTTGCTTTAAGTTCTCATCTTCGTCCCTGCCGAACAGAGCCATGCCATCCGTAACGCCGCCCGGACTGGGAAGCCAAACGTACGGACCGCCCTCAATCGTTTTACGGTGGGTCCCGAGCCGCGCCGATGGATGGCGCCACGTCATTGCTAACTGTAGCTAACTGCGACGGGATCCGCAGTTGCGCGGATTACGTGAACACAGAGATAAGGCGCTTCGCTGAGCTCACATGTCGGTCACAACGATAGCGCGTACGCGGGTCGATCTAGAGTTCAGCATAGTTTGCTTTAGGTTCAGCTCATGTTCTACCTGTGGGAGTAATGTTTTGCCATTTCATCTAAGATGTCAAGAGGGAGAAATGGGCTTGGGCAGAACATGCAATGCGAAGGCAATTTAAACGCTGGTCCTTTAAGACAACGTAGTGTATTCCGAGAGAAGGCAAGCGTAGCAGGGGGCGGCAGAAAGTTACGTGGGGGGATGAGATTAAGAAGTTTGCGGGGATAGAGTGGGCGCAGCTAGCACAGGACAGGGTTAATGGGTGAGGCAAAAGAGAGCCCTTTGCCCTGTAATGGGCGTAGTCAGGCTGATGATGATGATGATGATGACTACAACTTCGTTGTTTATAGCGCCGTACCGCTGTGTCGTCGCTAGCACTTCGCTAGCATGTCAGAAGTAGCGAATACTCGTACAGACGTCCACATACCTGTGTGGAGCGCTCGGAGGACGCACCGGGAAGTATAGTGACGTCATGTACGAGTGTTATAGGGCTCGAAACAAGATCGCATCGCGCATGCGCATAGCCATGGGTCGCGTTTAACTTTAAAAGCTGTATCGGGCCTGCCAAGTAGCGCTCAAGAGCTCTAGACTAAAGTGTGTGGATGACTGTAGTATTATTTCGTTCGCATTCCATTCCATTCTGTTACTACTCTATTCGTATTGAAATCTACATTTAGCGGCCCTGTTCATATTCTATTCGGTTGCGAAAAACTGCTATTGGCATGAAACACATTTCTCTATTCGATACAACTCAAGAGCGAAGCGGAAAATGCCCCTGAAAGGAGCCCCTCAAGTCACTGGCGTCGACCGATTCTCCCCCTTTGCGTCTTGACCGATCCCTTTTGGCGTGCTAGTGGGAAATCCGAGGGGGTGGTAGAAGAATGAAGAATAACCACAGCTTAACCGCGGCGTCATTAAAATTGGTCAACGCCGATGGCTGGAGGGCCTCATTTGAGGGGCACATGCCGCTCCGTTCTTGAGTTGTATCCGACTGTTCAATTACCCGCGGTACTTTAGTGGAGCGGGCGAGGTTCCTTTCAACCTCAGTCTGCTTTCTGTAGCAAGAACACAAGACACATTCGCTGTAAGAGTACTGCTCTTGAACAGTACTTGACTACACTACACAAGGTATTGGTACGGTTGTCTGATTCGGGTCTGTATGAGTGGGAATCGAGTCAGTACCTCTGCAGATTATGATTATAGATATTGCATTTATTTCCGTATATTTAAATAAAAAACGACACGACCGAAATTAAAGGCATCGTTGGTCCCTCATTGCAATGTGCTAGGCAATAGTCTTACTGAAATAAGAACTTGTGCCTTACCACATTCAAAAATACCTTTACTCAGCATAAACATTTCGCAAGACTCTGCAAGAGAACACAAATCATGCTCAGTGCTTATCGCAGCTGAATGCAGAAAGGCGAAATATGGTGTTTTTGCTCATGTAAGGAGGTCGTATGTAGTTACAGCCAGATACAGGGCATAAAATGAAGCGCGTGAAAACATGTGGATGTAATCCAACTACTTCTCACTAAGAAAAAAAAAGAAATAGAACTCCCGGCGTAGAGCACCTGAAGTCGATCCCATTCTAACTAACTAACTAACTAGACTAATCTGAGCAAACTAAATGGCCTAGCAGCCTAAGTATCCCTTAATGTAAGTCTTGCTATTTACGGAGCTTCCACCATCTTTTCCCAAATCATTTAGCGCTTTCTGGTGTCATACCTGGCTCAGCATTATTAAACGGTAAGATGTTGACATGCAAACAGTGCCATAACAGGTAATCTCTCTTTTGTTAGAAAAAATTCTAAACATTTCAGCCTGCACTTTCAAACCGCTTTATTATGAAGCCGTGTTCGAGAGGGCGCTGAATTAGAATCACGTAAATATCCAATCCCAAGTACTGACATGACACAAAGCGCAAATAATGTCGCGCGTGCTTTAGTGCGACTCCTGTAGACTGGGTGTGAACGTTTTTTAGTTATCGTCGTCCCGCCAAGCCTCCTCCCACGCCCACTTCATTCCGACTTTGCCGCACTACTGCTTGCTTGGAATCTTTCATTCCCAGGACGTAATCGGAGTGGAACCACCTACCTGCAGCCTTGCTTACTACTAACAACATTGAAGAATTTAAAAAACGGTTGCGGGATCATTTTGTAGTAGATTAGACAAAATGGTCATTTTATTTATCTTCACGTTGCTATCCTGTATACAGCGATTTCGCCAATTTTACACATGCATTTTCGTTATTTTTGCCGCTTACTGTTGCTAACTGTGTTGTCATTGTTTCGTATTATAGCTTGTGTTATGAGTATTTTATGAGTATTTCATTCTCGTTTCTCTTGTTCACGGACATCTTCTGGAGTCTACGAACTGCCTTCTGTACCACCGGAGGTCAAGGACACCCCTCTGGACAGATTTCCGGCAAGGTGGGCGACATCTCAAGTACGAAAACATAACCGACAACCCCAGGCGCAAGCTAGGCTTAGCTCGGCGCTGCTGAGCGAGGCCGCGCTGCGCGCCTGTGGCATGGATTCGGCGTCATTGGTGGCGGCCACGCGGCCGCCTGCTGCCTCCACGTCAGTGCATGACTCGGCGGCTACAGACTTGCCCGCTGGAGCGTCTTCCGATTCTGCGACTTGCGACATGGACTGCACCACCGCCCCCGTGTCTCTCGCATTGCCACAAGGAACTGTTCCCGTGGCTGCAGTTTCGTCTCCCCTTCCAAGGTCAACTGTACCGGTTGAGCCCGTGACACCTCGTCAGCTACCGCAAGGAACTGCGCCTGTAGAACCAGTTGCGTGTTCCTTACCAAGGCCACCCGTACAGATTGAACCGACTGAGCCCCTGCCACCTCAACTGACACCACCGGTGAGTAGCGCCTCAGGTGCGCTTCTACCGACCCCAAAACTGTTCCACGTCACCATCAAGCCTGCATTGCGGTTTGACATTACTGCCATCCCTCCCCGTTATGTTCAGGCCACTATTGATCACGTTCTCGGCTCGTCTAACTATTATAGATTTGTTGTGCATCGTTCTTCCAACACTATCACAGTGAACTTACCAACCTTAGCGGCCGCTGAGTAAAATGTGCAGTGTGACGCAGGTCCCCCTGGACTCAAGCAAACATGTCCCCGTACAAGTCTATTATGCATCCGGGCCTGACACCCTCCGATGCATCGTCTACCACCTCGACAGCACTAGCCCTCCCCAGGAAGTGAGAACAAATATCCGTTGTTCTACACACACAGTACTCCATGCCCGGCCTATGGGGCGCCGGGGCACGTACCTCCTCACCCTTCAAGGCCCGTCCAATCTACCAGACTACATGACCTATTACGGCGCCATTGTCAAGCCGCAGCCCTTCCGTCCACGCCGTATCTTTTGCTACCACTGTCATAAAGAAGGGCATATGCAGACTACCTGCCCCAATCCTGCAGCAGTGGCCGATATGGACCAGACAGCAGGCCTTTGTGCCCTGTGCAAATTACCAGGCCACGACATTCGTTCTCCTAATTGTCCAAAGAAGAAGGCAAAGAAGTCGAACAAGCCGTCCGAGAGCACTGGCATCAGCACAAGCAATCGCTTCGCTGCCCTAGCGTGTGCTGAAGACGACTTCCCTGCACTTCCTACACCTGACTCCCCGACTATCAACGTGCCTGCTCAGCCACTTTCCTACGCACAAGCTGTTCACCGTCGAGGAAGGAAGCCCACATCAACACGTAAAGCCATGGACACCACAGATGAAGACACCGCTCTCGACAATGCCATCGCAGAGGCTCGTCGCCACTTAGAGGATCTCACCAAGCGTCGAGAACAGCGGCGCTCACAGCCATCTCGAAGAAACATAGCGAACGAGCTACCTCTTCACGAATCATCTCCAAACAGCACTGAGCCACATAACGGCGCCGAGGTCCCATCTAATGTGCACTCCCCGGCAGTGGAGAAAATAATGGCACTCATGCAGCAGTTGACCACCCTGATCGTTGAAGCTCTTCGGCCTCGCCATGGCTAGTGCATCATCTCTGGTGGTGCAATGGAACTGCCGTGGCTTTGCCAATAAGTCATCTGAAGTGAACATCCGCCTGCGTGACGGCAAACTCAAGGCCTGGGCCTTCCTTCTTCAAGAGCACAATTCCCTTCCTCGCCTCTCTGGTTTCTGCGCGTACCATTCTCCTTCCATCCCTGATCGCCGCTGCATCGCTTCCTCCCTCCATCCCGGTAAATCTGCAATTTATGTTCATCGTTCGGTTCCCCATACACCGATCGATCTTTCACGGTGGTGCAACACTCGCCAGGAGGTCGTTGGCCTTCTCGTAAAACCTGCACATACACCACTGATACTTGTATCTTTCTATGGTCGTCCGGGAACAGTGTCTCCCAACCTAGGTTGGATTCGTTTTCTCCGTAATAACTACTCGGGCACCCCTATTTTAGTTGGCGGAGATTTCAACGGCGCTCACACATCGTGGGGCTACCCTTTGGATTCCTCCCGGGGTGCTCACATTCATGGCACCTTTCTAGATCATTCATTTCAACTACTAAATCAACCGCAAACTTCAACGCGCCCTCGGGGTGGTCCGTATTCGCCTGATTTGTCTTGGTGGTTAGGACCCGGCTACCCTCGTTGGAATGTTGAACCAGACACTTGGGGCAGTGATCACAGCCCTATTTTAATCTCCATCACAACTTCGCGTCTCCGGAAAATACGCCGCAGCGTGCGCTTTACATCATGGGATTCCGTACGCGCAGATAATAGGTTGTCTACGCTGAACCCATCTACTGTTCTGTCTACCCTCTCAGCTGTTTTGTCGACTCATACATTCGCCACTACTGTAAATGAGGATGATCCGAACCCGGACATGCATCTCCTTAATCTCTGGGCTCTTCGTCGCAGGGCGGATCATTATGCTTCTCGTAATCCCGACGACCCTTCAGCTCTTCCAGCTCTTCATCGGGCTACTGCACGTGCGCGGCGCTACTCAAAGCGACTTAGCAGACAACGCTGGGCTGCATGGTGTGCCCGCCTCTCCTCTACACAGGGTAATAGACATCTTTGGCGGGTATTTCACGCCATGGAACGCACTTCTCAAGTAGCTGATTATACCGAAAGCATTCGCTTGGCTCTGAATGTGGATGAAACTTCATTTGCACAACAAGCAGCCCGTCAGTTTTTCCCACATCATGACTGCCTCCCTACCCCTTCTCCCATATTATCGATTTCTGAGCCCCCTGATGAGGTTACTTCAGATTTTACCATGGCAGAATTGCTGGCCTCCATAGATCGTCTCAAAACAAGCACTGCTCCCGGGCATGACGGTGTGCCTAACTCGTTGTTTCACAACTTGGAAGGACCTGCTCTACATTCCCTCCTTGATACATTCAATGAGGTGTGGCGTTCTGGAGTTATTCCTGCAGAGTGGAAACATTCAATCGTTGTCCCAATCCCCAAATCAGGTCAGCCGCCGGTTTCCCTTTCGGCCCTCCGCCCTATTTCACTTACGCCTACTATCTGCAAGCTTTATGAACACATCCTAGCAGCTCGCTTGTCGTGGTGGCTGGAATCGAATGATTGTTATCCAGAATCTCAAATTGGGTTCCGCCCTCACATTGGAACAGAAGACGGTTTGGCTGTTTTGGCTGCGGACGTACTAAACCATTCTCCCCATAGTCATCTTGTTCGTACGGTGATTGCGACTGACATCACAAAGGCATATGACAACGTCCTACACTCTTCTATTCTTGGCACCCTTCAAGATCTCGGTCTCCCGCATCGCTTTCTCCTTTCAATTCACACATTTTTAACAAACTGAACCTTCAGTGTACGTATCCATGGGAAGCCTTTTGGTCACTTTACCTCCAACCGCGGTGTACCCCAGGGCTCCGTCCTCGCCCCCACATTATTTAATGTAACTTTTATACCTCTTGTCCGAGCCCTAGAGAAAATTCCTTCTGTGCGCGTCCTTGCGTACGCCGATGACATAACCTTGTGGTCCTGTAATCCAGATGCGTCTGTGCAACAGTCGGCGCTCCAGCAAGCGCTGGATGCCTTAACATCACGACTACCCCCTTTGGGTCTGACCCTCTCGTGTAATAAATCTTGTTTCATTCGCATTGGCAACAGAAGTGGCTTACGGAAAGCAGCACCTTTTACCTTTACGGTAGACAATTCTCCAATTCCTCAAGTTGAAAGTGTGCGTGTTCTAGGTCTTCTACTTCATACATCTGGGACTGGGACTCCGTGGCTAAACGCGACCCGTAAATCGGCTCACGCTACTCTCGGTCTGATTCGACGCATAGCTATGCGCTCTGGCGGAGCGCGTTTTGATACTGCCCGTCAGCTCGTGCGCTCCATCCTTCAGCCGCGGATAGTGTACCAAGCGCAATTTCATCGCCTCACCCGCCGACAGTGGGACTCCCTTGAATCAATCAATCGGGAGGCTATGCGCGCCATAACTTATCTTCCGCGTATCACACCCATACCCATTCTGCAAGAGTACGCTCAACTTAATACATTAAGTGAACTTATCGACCAGCGTGAGGCAAACAGAGCACGCAAGATGTCGCTTCAGCTTCATCGTTTACAGACTCTTCCTCCATGGTCATACTGTCAGCTCACAGACAATAGCCCCTCTGCTTCGACGCCGATATCAGCCGCCCATCTTCCTTCAGGGTGCATAATATACACCGATGCATCACACACAGCAGTGCAGGGAGTTACTGCAGTTTACAGTCCCTCACATCCTCATCTCAACTCCCGCGCTACATATAGCACGGATACTTGCTCCCCCCTGGTCTTGGAGCTTCAGGCGATACACAATGCCATTGCTTCCCTTCCACTCGCACCTACTTTCGATATTGTACACATTTACACCGACTCCCTTGCCGCCCTTATGCAGCTTAAGGCTGTCCGGCGCACATTCCAAGTTACACAATCCATTCACCAACTTTGCACAAAATACCCCTGTCCTGTGCGTATACACTGGATTCGCGGGCATGCCCAGGATCCGCATAATATTCATGTGGATGCAATGACACACCTTGACACATCCGATATCCCGCCACCTTCCACTCTTCCCGCAGATCCGTTCCTGTCCCATGTTTCCGAGAAACAGTCTTTGCGTCAGCGAACACGCGCTCTAATTCCTCCGTGTTCGTACCCTCTCCCCCGGAGTCTCACTCGGGAGGAGGAGGTATCTGTGCGCCGGATTCGGGCAGGAGCGGCTCTGACTCCTTCTGTGCGTCATCGGTGGCGTGACAAACGTTACGAAGTGACAGACAAGTGTCCCCATTGTGGTGCTGCGCCCGACCAGTGTGATGAAAAACACTTGCTGTGGACTTGCCCGGCTACAGCTTCCGTGAGACGTTTACTAAGAAAGGTTGGCCTGCGATGGGACGTTGCAGACGACTATACCAAGTGGACTCTAGATAATCGCTATATCACGAACTTTTGCCGCTTTTTAAGCGAGGCTTGTTTGCACTCCTTTTTATAACTCCCTTTCCTTTTCATTATGCCTGATGGCAAACAGCTCGAATAAAAAAAAATGAGTATTTCTAAATGACCTTATGCCTTAACACTACTTTGTATAGTTTTGTTTCTCAAACCTAAAGTTTTTTCGCGCTTCATACTTTTTTGCAACACTGTTTACTTTCTATTCTCTTCACTTCGAAATCTTGTGTAATGATGCTGCTAAATACACGCATTAGCTATTGTTTTAAATAACCCGTTGTGTATATATTCTGTACGAATTTGTAACCGCTCACTGCCTTCTCTAATGCCCTCCAAGAGCCATGAAGGAACCTGAAATAAATAAATAAATAAATAAATAAATAAATAAATAAACCAACTTAGCCGTTTTAATGCAAAAGTGTTACTAGTCCCATTACGAGAAAAGCCGGTGGCGGGTGTGTGTGTGTGTGTGTGTGTGTGTGTGTGTGTGTGTGTGTGTGTGTGTGTGTGTGTGTGTGTGTGTGTGTGAGTGAGTGCGTTCGTGCGTGTGTTTCTGTTTGTTTGTTTGTGTGTTTGTTTGTGTGTGTGTTTGTGTGTGTGTGTGTTTGTTTGTGTGTTTGTTTGTTTGTTTGCGTGTGTACTCGCAGATGGTACAGAAACTCCCAGCGATGGCAAGAAAAATAGTGCGACGTCGTCAAGCGGCCGTGTGACGCGCACAGCGAGCTGAGCGCCGCCATTTCAGACAATCCTACACATGTCGTTCGTCTATATACACTCCCCACTGGCCGACTTCCATGTGGAGCCATTCATATGGCGACATTCGTACCAAAATTGAGGCGGAACCGTTTGTCGCACAGCGCTCCGGGTGGGGTAATATACGATTTCTCGTTGTATATACCTTACATTTATATACCTTACGTTGTATATACCTTACGACATTTGCGCCTTAAACTGAACGCCTTCCCTTACTATCGTATCAAAACTGTGATGCAACCATTCGTCGTACAGCGTTCAGGGTGATGTCATACATATAAACTAGTAGAAAAGAAGTTTAGTGCATGTAGAAATATTACGCGCAAACAACTGACCCAGGGACAGCAATACTTTCTCATTCCGACACGCAGGCAGTCTAAAGTGCCTCTGCCGAATTTTTAACTCGAATACAACAAAAAAATTATGTAGTTATGCGTCCGCCACTGCATCGTCCCTTTCCGGTTTTCGTTTGTCCGCCATGGTACATCAACAAGCTGAGCACGCCTCACATTGCAGCGTGGAGGGTCTCTGATAAAAGCGGGCTTCGGCACAGCGGGACAAGTACCATACAAACCAGTGAAGAGACTCAGAGACGAGAAAAATGCAAAGCCAGCGTTTTTTATTAGCATCTGTAACTCACACATTCATAGAAAGAAGTCTACAGAGATCAGTGTAGCTCTATCGAAAAATGCCAAAAAAGACCGGTATGCACAACGCTTCGAGCAAGAATCGAAAGCGTCAGGCAGCTCCGAAATCCGGCAGCCATGCCTGAACTCCTGGGGTGCCATATCTGCACTGTCGGTATCTGCGCTGCAACCGAGAATTCCGGGAAAGCGGGCTAAAAAAACCCGCCGTACCTGAGAAAGTTGAGCCAGATAAAGCGAAAGGTTTAGCGGAATGCGAGGCTCAGTAAATCATTAAAAAAAATGCAAGAGAAATGAACAAAACCTTTCCAGATCAACCTACAGCCCAGTGCACACTGCACGACACGCACTTTCTTGTATATCCCTGGGAAATATGGAAAGCAGCGGCTGCATCGGACAGAACGTGAACTAAAAGTACGAGTTCAGGCCCAAAAGCGAGTGTTTGGCAAGAAAAATGCGAGCCATTTATCCACCATCGCCTGCATGCTGGGAGCGAAAGAATCACTGCCTCGACGACAGAAGACGGCAGCCGAGAGATCGGAGATAGGGTCCGGGTGCGGCGTCCTGCTGCGCTTGACCCTTTGCGGCTCGATCGGCGCAAGAAGCCGGTGTCTCTGACAGATCACTCCGGAGATCGTAATCGCAGTCCCGCCAGTAGACCGCGTGTGCTTGGCTTCGCGCTCGACTTCGACGGTTCCCAAGCCAAACCAGATGAACACGGCCCCGGACCACTGACCGCTACGGTCGGGCAGCGGTTTTCGGCTTGGTCTGGGGTTCGACTCAAGGTCGTTGAGCAGGACGCGAACTGATGGGCAACGCAAAGCTGGATGACGTAGCCGAGAGGGTAAAGAGCCTGAGGAACTGAGAGGGGGGGGGGGGGGGGGGGGAGTTTGCCAGGGTTCGACTCCCAGGTATCTGTATATTCGCGTTTTCAGAAGAAGCAATGAGATGCCAGAACGATATAGCTTTGCTCTTATTTTTTTCCAGGATCTGTTTTTCTCTAAAAAGTAACTCTTTTTTTCGTAATGCAGAATCCAGGTGTGGTCCTCTTCGGATGGCCGGCTGGACCTCATGGGGCTCTGCAGTCTTCCCTCTCTCAGCACCTCCTTCACCCCGCATGTGCAAATGAAAAGGGTGAACTGCAACCGGTAATAACGTAGAGGAGAAGTCGCAATATAGCTCACGGGGGCCGGCGCTCCCCCCTGACTCTAATTAGATAAGCTTGTGCGCCTCTCTCTTCGGCGTGACCTAAGCAAGGGTCCAAGGTCGGAAAAGGTGAAACCAGACAAATACCTTTCACTGACCCCCCCATCCCCCTCTTACCACCCTCTCTTCCCTTTCCGTCAGTTTCTCTGATGATGTGACAGCAGAGCCCGGGCGGGGCCTGGTGTGGGCTTGGTTCGGGTATAAAAGCGGCAGGTCCACAGTCCGAAAGCACACTCGTCTCCTCATCGGACCATTGCAGCAAGCCTCTTTCGCCTTCGCTCAGCGGCACCGCCTTCGAGACCCAGCATCACCATGCACGCTCTTGTGAGTTCTCAATTTTCGTACCGCCTGAGCACTTGTAGTACTTAGTCTAGGTGATAAGATTACGTCCTTTGCCACCGATAGAGCTCGAACGTACAGATTCTTCTTCGGCTTTTAAAAGGTGTCCTGATCTAGAGCGAGGAATCGGACTTTCTTTCACATCCCAGTAGGTCCTTGCTCGCTTCTCAAGCAGTTTTCTGGGCAAACGTTGTTCCAGATGCTTCGTTTAGGAATTACCCGAGTATTTAATAATTTCCTCCATTCTTTAACGTTTCACAAATTAAAAGGTCAGATACCACAGTGGGTACTGTCACAGTTGTCCCGAGGCTCTGAATTTTAGGTAAAACTTGAGTAAGAGTAACTTATGACAATGGATGTCGCCACCGCAACTACAAGGCAGTGCCACCTTGAATCCATTCCCAAGACTATAAATTGTCACGGATGTTTAATCACTAGCAATGTACTTTTAAGGCATGGTTACAGCCTCTGCCGAAGATACGCAGACCATGTTACGTATGACCATATCTTTCTCTCAGATGTAGGTTTAAGGACCTACAGATATTTCGGGGATAAAGGTCTAACATTGACAAGGCTTAGCTGCAATAAATTTTCGAAGAGTCTCAAAGAACTGCGAACGCTGCCACAAAAACGCAGTCACTGTAAGTGGAGTAACTTGCATGTTTACGCCAATGCTTGTACAAAGCTTAACATTTTGCGTTCGCTGTCAGAAGCCAGGTGTACACAACAGCGTTTTCTTGTTTCCCATTGCCTTTTGCGTATATTCTTGCGTTAAGATTTTGCGCACGACGTTCTCCTTAACGGTTGGTTAACCCTGGGATCTCGTCCTGTAATAGTAGGTTTAATATTGTATAGACGCTGCAGTATCGTTCGATCAAGAGGATTGCACCAGACTTTTATCTTTACGCATTGCCTGATGTACCCAACAAAGTTAAATCTGTGGCCGGCACCTCGCAGACCCTCGCCCTCGCCTGCACCCTCCTGGTCGCCGGAGCCCACTGCGCCGCCGTGGTCACCTATGGCGTCCCAGCCGTGGTCCACGCTCCGGTGGTGCACCAGACGGTGGTGCGCAGACCCTCGGTGACGCAGCACCACGAGGTGCTTCACGTGCCTCACCACGAGTTCGGCTACTCCGTCGAGCACACCAAGGTGGTGCAGCCAAAGACCAGCGTTGTCCACCACCACCCACTGACCGGGTAAGCGTCGCATTTCGTTAACGGCAGCGCTTTGTTCATCATCATCATCATCATCATCATCATCATCATCATCATCAGCCTGACTACGCCCACTGCAGGCCAAAGGCCTCTACCATGTCTCTCCAGTTAACCCTGTCCTTCGCCAGCTGCGGCCACCGTATTCCCGCAAATTTCTTAACCTCATCCGCCGCCAACCTGACTTTCTGCCTCCCCCTGCTACCCTTGCCTTCTCTCGGAATCCACTCCGTTACCCTTAAGGACCAGCGGTTATCTTGTCTTCGCATTACATGCCCTGCCCAAGCCCACTTCTTCCTCTTGATTTCAACTAGGATGTCATTAACCCGTGTTTGTTCTCTCACCCACTCCGCCCGCTTCCGATCTCTTAACGTTACACCTATCATTTTCCTTTCCATAGCTCGCTGCGTTGTCCTTAATTTAAGCTGAACGCTCTCTGTTAGCCTCCACGTTTCTGCCCCATGGGTGAGTACCGGTAAGATACAGCTGTTTGATACATTTCTCTTGAGGAATATTGATAAACTGCCATTCATGATCTGAGTGCTTTGTTAGCTACGCCTAAAGTCTAGCGCAGTGCAGTGCGATCAGCGGCTTTCTACGCAGAAGAAAATTACTACATCCGCCGTATGAAGGCGCACATCTCTGCAACTCAATGAGGTCTTCGTGTCATAAGATGCCTGATTCATAAATGAATGTGACGGGGGTGATCAAAGTTTTATAAACTCTCTGTAAATAAAGCAGTTAATCAGGCATAGGATGGGAATAGAAACCTATAAAGTCTTCTGGCATGAAACAATTCGACCACTTGGTAAGTTGGCGGCATCTTGGTGACTCGTGTAAAGTCTTCTGGCATGAAACAATTCGACAACTTGGTAAGTTGGTGGCATCTTGGTGACTCGTGTTCAACATTATCGGACAAAAATTTTGAAAATTTGAAGATTGTAAGATACTCTTATAGAAATATGGAAGGTAATGTAATGTCCATTCTTCTGACATGGGGCAAAGTCTTTCTTTTAATGTGTTTTCATCGATCGCATCGAACAGTTATAGAATGCCATAGAAAACCAATAGTGAACGCTTTTGATGAGAGCAAGAACATTAATAGCAAAAAGAATTCAAGACTGTCGTCACGTGATCTGCGGATATATTGATTGCTATAGTGAAATCTTATATAAAAAAAAACTGCTTTATTAAACGGTTTCCCCTCCAAAAAATGCTTTTGTCCATAATTGCTGGGTATGTCACTGGCGCTCTAGATCTCGTGCTCTGTGTCTTAAAAAGTGCACTCGCTAAAATATTTCTTTTACTTTGTCTTCATTCCTCTCAACCGCACAGGCTGCCATACCAGCAGACCGACGTGCTCCACCCAGCCGTGGTCACCGGATCTCGCAGCTCAGTTCACCAGGCCCGGCCAGGATATCTCGTCCACCGCACCAAGACCGTCGTCGTGTAGACATCGGAGCCCGTCACTGAAGCCCCTCCCCCCCTTTGGAAACGGCCACGCAATTTGTAATTAACGATGAAAATAAACTAGAGAGGCATTGCTTACTACCACTTCTCTGAGCATCCTTGGGTCTCCCAAATATATACCGACAAAATGGGGCGAAACACTCCACTATTCTTCCTGTTTCGCGCTCTGTGCGTCTGCACCACTGAGGAAGAACAGAATGCTAAGCTAACTAGCCTGACATGGATTCCCATCAACGTTGGATTCTTGTGTTCAACACCAAACAGCCCACATTCAAACTTTGCACTGGTAAAGTGGTATTTAGTGTGATGCATTGTAACGTAACGTCGACATCATAGCCTATAACTGTGCCAGCAATCATCTATAGAATTACTACTTACTACAGGTTGGGGTTGATAGAAGAAGACCTCGCATGTACCACTAATGTATCACTGTAATATGTAACCACATACCAATGACCAGGAGCACAGCTAGGATGCAAATGCTGCTGTTGAACGATGCCAAAAGGAGAAGTTGCCGCCTAATGTGAACACCCTTTGCACATTGGATGGGCTTTGCTTGTCTTCATTTGCCCCAATTTTATTTTGTGGGCGTCGACAGTAAACGAAAGTTCTTCATGACATGATAACGTGTTCTATAATTCATCTAGGTGAGCTGCAAGCAACGGTTTCTAACTTTATATTGGTTTGCTCTTGACGCATATTTCTCTACCCGAGACCGCTAAATGGCTATCCAGTGCCGAACCTTGTGCGGTATCCTTCTTTCGAGAATGTTCAAGAGCATATCGACAGCGCAGATAACATATCAGTTCACACGTGACAACTTAAGTGCGCGCGTGAATCAACGTAACTTATTCTGGTGGTCACTACAGAAACCACCTTTAGCATTTCAGTTTCTTCCTCTTCAAGTGGAGAAACATTTTTAAGGCGGAAGCCTTTAATGCCTCATCGTTGTAAGCAGGAATTGTCTGCAGAAATGTCACGCATTTCAATTGGTCAAAATGCTCGTGACGTCACTGTGCGCGAATTTCAAATGGGGCCAATTGTACTTTGGCTAGTAACCATGCAACCAATTAAAGGGATCGTATAGTGATGCTCCAATTAAGCGGGACTGAGTTTAGTTAATTGATTAACTAACCAATTAGCCTAATTAAGCTTTCTAGTCAGACCAGATAAATAAATAAAACCGAGAAGAAATTTGGTCGAGTTCGGGAATCGACCCAGGGTATCCAGAGTGCTAGAAGAGCACAGTAACCACTCCGCCATGCCAGCTCGATGGTTTGTTAAGAACAAAGGCGCGTCTAGTCATTACGGAGTCTTCGTTCACTCCCATCTGCCCCTTTCTCTTAAGGCGAGGTTCAGGTGTCCACCGAGATATGCGACACAGATATATTTCCTTTCCTCAAATATCAATTTACCGACAAGCAAGACGTAGAGCCGAACGGGGCGATGGCGTTCTGTGGACTCCCTGGCAGCGTTGCAAGACGCTGTCGCGTTCCACACTTAGAGGCGAAGCTTAACGTCGTAACAACACATCAGTGACACTAGCAGCAACACAGCGTTAAAGGCTTTCGCCTCTCCGCACTTAAGGTCAACAAAGCGCCCCCCTGAATTTTTTATTTTGTTTTTTTTTTTCAAAGAAATGATCGCACCATATGCCGTTGCCATTTCGCCTTCGGGCAGTTGAAGTAATATCATCCGTGTACACCTCAACTATAAAACAGTGATCCCCTACGAGAGCCAATTTTCATAGGTGCAACGTATATGTTGCGCATATTACAGGAAAAAAAATAACCTGGATCTTCCCGGCCCCAAACAATAGCAAGGCTTCTGTGCTCAGTCAGCTGCTCACATGACGTCATCTTGATACAGCTGCGCTCAAAAAATGCTAGAAATGTCAGATATGGTACATACCGGTCCCGAATTCTATGACAAAATAAACAAGAAAAGAATAAGAAAGAAGAAACAGTATTTTATTGAAGTGTCACTACATACACTTCAGGAAGGAGGCCAAAAGTTGTGGTGACTGATGAGGGCCTTCCTCCCTGGAGCCAGCAGATTGCATTCGGCACATACATACAAAAGAAACAAATACAATAAATGTAGCGGTCACCGTGACACCGTGACACAGCGAACAGTTGAAAGGTTTTAATTGTTTAAACACAGACAGGGGTCCAATAGTTTATGGATGCTCTTGATCCAAGGGTGCGGCTATAAAAAAGGGCACCTGAAGAGTCCTTTTCCCAGCGAAAGACAGTGGGGTTTGCTCGTTTACGAGAAGTCCTGCTTCTCGTAATGCACTCAACTGATTAGGGCACGTAAAGTAGTGAAGGATCAGGTCACAGACTGATTTCACCCGCTATGCCTCGAACACTGGCATAAAAAAAAGCTGTTAATCAACTAGTAAGTGCTAAATAAAGGAAACAATGGAAAAATGGGTTACTGCATCATGGTATATGTCCCCGCCAGTAACACAAAACGCTCCTCTACGACACACACAGTTCATCATTTCCACTGACATTTGGTTTGGTTTGGTTTGGTTTGGTTTATGGGGTCTAACGTCCGAAAGCGACTCAGGTTATGAGAGACACCGTAGTGGAGGGCTCCGGAAATTTCGACCACCTGTGGTTTTTCTTTAACGTGCACTGACATCGCGCAGTACACGGGCCTCTAGAATTTCTCCTCCAAAGAAATTCAACCGCCGCGTCCGGGATCGAACCCGCGCCATTGACATTTATACTATTATATAGCCACAAAAAGTGATTAATCTGCAGGTGTGTTGGTAGGTCAAGATTGAAAGAGAAGAACCTCAGCCATCCTCCGATGTTAATTTAACACACTCTCCCGCATTCCACAGGCTGTGTAGATTGATTTGCTTTAGCACTTTCTCTGAGTATAAGTAGATTCCCCCCTTTTCGCTCACGCATTATCAATAGAAACACCACGGACCGCAGGGAAGGGTTCGCCACAAGATCGAATGCACATGCGGAAAAAAAAAAAGCAAGAAGAAGATCCATGACCGTGTGCCATATACGGTCGTCGCAGCCAAGTCGTCGTTTCGAGGGGGCGCCCATAAATACCGTCGAGGAAGCTATAGCGGCCTCGTAGAGCAGATCTCCAATCGCGCTCCAGGAAAGGAGAGACGCATTGAACTGGCAACAGGACACGTAAAGAAGCGTTCCCGTAATAGGCGTTCCCGAGGAGGCACGCAGGCGCTTCTTTTTAATTCCTATTCATTGTCTAATTTAGAGAGAATCGAAATAAGACAAATGAGTCGTTAAACTGAAGCCCCCGGGACATTTGTTGCGGAAGAGCGCAGCTGGCGTGTAGGCCGCCAACGAAGGTCTAGACGAAACAAGCTAATAAGCAGGTGTACGTTTCGTCAGAAGTTTAGAGCCCATGGAAGGTTTGCTTTTATAAGCCGTATAGTGGGGCTCACCGTGCATTCCCGTCGTTCCAAATCTCTTCAAGTGAAGTTCTGCTCTTCCCTCTTCCGGATGTTAAGGCTTCTACAAGAGGCACACTGTACTGCCTAGAATCACCCCCTCCCGCCACCTTCCCGGCATCTAAGCGCTTAATAAAGCCTGCACTTCACAGTATACTTCGAAGGGATGTTACAGTAATCTGCCGCAAACTTCAGCGTAGGCTGTGAAGGCAATAGCAGGGGTCGCGTCTAAAGGGGTCAAGAGTGAAGGGCTCATTGACCCTTGAAAACATTTCATGGGCATATTAAGGAAGGCAACACAATTAAAGGGACTCTAACGACCAACCTAAGTTAGTGTGAACCGATATTTATTTATTTTACCCTCAGGGCAAAGCATTACAGAGGGGAGTGGGTCATACATAATAACACTGAAAATACAAACAGCAGCAGCGAACAATAAATTGCCCAAAATATAGACAAGTCAAGAAAGAGCCTAGTTTCACTGAAAACGAAGCGTTTATAATCTATAAAAGACCAAGAAAATGAAGTCCATGATTCGCCGCCAGTTGGTTTTCACGAGTAAATAGCAGTGACAGTGGGGGATTGCAGATCTGTGAGCCTAAGTCCCATTGCCAATCACTTCCAAACGATGACTCAGAGAGTCATTACCGGAATTTACATCATTCCTTCGAACTTAATGGCGGGAAAACAATGTTCGGTTTCTAAATCCGATTTTCTAAGCAGTAATGAGTCTTTTGCCGCGGAACAAACATAAACAAGGTCAAAGAAAGCAAACAATAGAATTCCTTGCAAATAAGAATTATAGCAAATTGTCTTACGTGCCCCTTTAATTTGGGGTCATGAGACCAATGACAGTGGGTCACGTGACGTTCTGACGCCAATCGATGGGGGACGAGGGCCAGGGGATCTTTAAGAATGTCTCTCTTACAAAAATTTCTTTAAAAAGTTTATAGACTGTCCATAGACGTTGGTCTGTAGTCTATAGGGCTACTCAATAGACAATACAATTCCCATAGACAGTCTGTAGACAATCTATAGATTTATGGCCATACACTTTTAGTATACTTTTCTCTGTCGGAACTCTATGGACTCTGAATATACAAAAAGAAATATCTAGAGGGAGACAGCAGTCTATAAAAAGGCTATAGAACGAATATAGACCGTTTTTGTAACGATTGCCACAACTGCCGACGCTGCAAAATGTTCTAGAAGAGTAGCGCTAGGGCAGCGGAGTGAAGGGCATCGAGCCAAGGGCAGGCAGGTCGTATAAAGTGTCCACGCGCACACGATTTAAAGCCTCGCAGTCCGTTCCGGTGTTTACCGAAGGCTGGCTCGAACGGGCTTCTCTGCGTTCCGGCAGGCACAAGTTGGGCGCTCTTGGCTGGTGATGTACGCGCGCTTCCACTCGCCCTGTACGCGAACCAGTTAAAGGGAAAGAGGCCCTGGACCTCAGACAGGCTGCGCGGCGTTAGTGAAACCAGAAACCGCACGCTTGTCCTTGGACATATCGTATGCACCTCGTCGAACCCAGCCGCTCGGCTGAGTTAAGCCAAATTGCAACAGGCGGGTGATTCTGTCTGTTTGTGTTTGTGTTCGGTCTGCGACACACTCCCGAAGGCCTTGCGGCTTTCAGTGGTAGGTGCACAGTTAACCGCCACGATCATCAGTATAACATAGTAGTAGGCCAGGTTTAAGTGTTCAGATATATAGAGCAGGATTTCGCTACTTGTTTTAGGAGCGCCTCGCTTTTTTCTTTTATTTTGGTCTCCTATTAGCTACTGCAATTAAGTTTCTGCTCATTCACGAACTATCAGCAACGAATGAAATGCGAACAAGACAGCAGAAACGCGAACAGCAAAATGGATAATATCTTTCGCGAGGGAATCTCATTTCTGGCATAGGGCAAATTCATTTCAAAGGCTCGAAGGCTCTCCTTCAGAAGTTCTAATCATTGTCGCTTGTATTCCCTCTCCAGGGCCTAATATGATCGTGTATTTGCGGTGACCTTCCAATTTTCTTGTTCGCGTTTCATTTCTTGCTCATAGTACCTGTTAGAACATGTCTAGCATATTATAGCACAATGTTGCTCATTATCGTACCCACTTCTTGTTTTCTTGTGTCTATGATTTCCTGATTCTGCCATGCTGTCAGTGATTAGTCTTCAGGAGTGGGGCCTGCTTTGTCGGCTTCCATTCAACCAGACACTCTTTGCATATATCCGAGCACATGTATGCTTGAACCAAATAAAGATCTTCAAAAATATTACGAAGTACCAAACCAAGCAGTGTTCAAAAATCTAACAAATTTTCTCGTCAGTTGAGCATGTTTACTGCGATAAACTGCAGTCGAGGAGTGTGGAAAGTTTTCAGCGACAACTCTCAATCAAAGCGAACAACAAGGGGTCAAGGTGATGCATGTTTTCATACAGGAAAGTAGATTTGAAATTGTGGAGAATTCAACCAAGACCTTCAGGTTGCCAGGCGAGCACTCAGCCCATACTCTATGAAATCGGGTGGCTTCTTGGTGAATACACCCAGAGTATGCGTTTTCTTACGAGAGTATGCTAACCAGTAGTGCGTCATTAGAAAGAAAGGAATCACTAATGAGCATCGCAACCGAGCTCACGGTGAGACAATTCTTTCGCACAAAGCACGTGAGCGATCATAAGTGCACTCAGTTATTTTTCGCTTAAGCAAGGTAAAAACATCATTCACTTCCAAATGGGGATCATGAACCATTTTTAGGTATGGACTCCACAATTCGGGATCGTGTGGCGAAAAAATTTGCAAATCCGGCCACCTGCCGGGACAGTGGCGCATTGCATAACCGCGGCACCACTACGCCAGTAGTGGTATGAGCACCCCCCCCCCCCTCCACGATCTAAGAATATGATTGAGGGGGTCGTGACGTCATCAACACCGCGTGACCATCAGTGAACCAATCATAGGGCACCACCAAATTTGAAAAGCTGAGGACCCTAAAAATCTGGACGTTGGCCCACTTCCAAAAATTATAAACGACTCAAAAATTTTCGAAGTATATGACCACCTCAGAAAGTGGAATAAGGCGGATTAGTAGGCGGATTAGCAAGTGCAATACGGTGCATTTGTGGGTCGGATTAGTAAAAACCGGTATGGTAAACCAATGGAAGGTACAGCCTTTGTCAGAAGTTTAGAGCCCAGGAGGTCTGCTCCTAAGCCGCGTATTGGTGCTTCCGTAGCATTCGTGGGTGTCCAACTTGTGGGCAATTCCTCAGCGCGGGGACGCACAGGCAGTCACTCGAGGCAGGACTTTGTACAAAGGGTTTATTCTCACATCAGGGGGCCGGTCGTCGTCGTGGCAGCTGGGTCAGGTGGTCCTTTCGGCAGGGCTGGTCCAAGAGCAAGAGCCCGCGAGCCTCTCCGGTCTCGCCTTATAAAGGCTTTCTCCTCGCCTCTCTCCCCCCGCCCCACCACTCGGGAAGAAGGGTTCCAGACTACCCGCGGGTAGCGGCGCGGGATTTGACTTGCCCGCGAGCAGACCCTACATCTCCCCCCCCCTCAGACGTCCGTCCCGGGGTCCGCCAGCAGGCGTTCGATGACCTCCGGGTCCGGGTCCATAGAGTCGTCGCAGGGGGGAGGGGTGCTCGCCGGGGGGCCGCTCACCGCTGGCTGGACGGGCTCCTCACGAGCCGCCCGGGGGAGCGAGGCGCCTGGCTCCGCTGGGGGCCCTGCCGGCAGCGCCCTCCAAAGCTCCTCGGCCGCCGGGGACTGCAGGTCTGGGCGGCTGGACTGGAGGATGCGGAGGGCCGCCTCCTCCGGGCGCCCCTCCAAAGCTCCTTGGCCGCCGGGGACAGCAGGTCTGGGCGGCTGGACTGGAGGATTGCTAAGGGCCGCCTCTTCCGGGCTGCCCCTCTGCAGTGGCGCAGCGGGGGAAGGCGCTGCAGCCGCCAAGCGCCTTTCCGCCGCGAAGGGGCTGCGCCCGGTCCCGCCACCTGGACCGCGCGCAGTACGAGATGGCCGCTCCGTTGGCGACCGTGGTCCAGGTGGCCACGTGCCGCAGGACCCTGGGCCGCTTGGGTTGCGGCTGCTCGGCGGCCGAAGCGCCGGCTGGGTGCTGAGGGGGGCCCTGCGCCTGGTCGTCACTGGCCCTCTTGCGTTGGCCTGCACCACTGGGAGGTGCTCTCCAGTGGTTAGGCATGTGGTTTGGCGGGCGGTGGGGGCCACCGCGGCCGTGGAACCTGCGCCACTCGCGCGGCTCCTGCCGCCAGCCGGGTGGCGCGCCTTGATGGCGGCCACCGTTCGACGGTGGTCTGCCTTGCCTTCTGGAGTCCGAGCCACGGGCGTCGGTCCGCTGGAGCTTCCTAGAAGACATACTGAGAGGGCGAGAGCACTGCGAGTGACAATTGATCGAGAGACACGGGTGCTACCTGGTCCTCAGGTTGTAGCGTCGGTTGCAAACCGCACCGCTACCTGCTCGTCCTCCCGGGGGTGAGATCGCCGCATCGCGCTGATTTTCCACCGCTTCGCAGCCATCGTCCTTGCGAAGGTGGAAAGCCTTCAAATCAGCGACATGCACCGGACAGGCGGTTTCGCCGTTTGTCAACAACCGCAACTGGTAGGTGAGCGGCGTAGTCCGTGCCGTAACTTCGTACGGCCCAGCCCACTTGTGCGCTAGCGACGCGGCGAAACCGCGCGCTGCGTTACTAAGTGGGTGCGTTCTCTTGAGTACTAGGTCGCCCGTGTTGAAAACGACGTGACGGCGACCTTTGTTGTACTGATCCGCCTGCTCCATGCGCGCCACATCGAGGTTTTCGCGGGCTGCTCGCTGCGCTGCCTCCAGGCGCTCCCGGAGCCTTGCCGCGTACTGCGAAAGCGGAGGGGGCGCAGGCCCCGCCGCGTCGAGTAGGGCATTCTCTAGCGGAAAAGCGATCTCTCTCCCAAAATTCAAGTAAGCGGGTGTAATACCCACTGACCTGTTCACGGTTGTCCTTGTAGCGAACGCCAGTTCGGACAGCCGCGCGTCCCAATCTCTGTGCTGCTCGGTCGTCGCGACCAGCATGCTCTTCAGATTTCGATTCACCCGCTCGGTTATGTTGCTCTGAGCGTGGTAGGGACTCGTTCTCCTGTGGCGGATTTGAAGCGCCCGACAGGAGTCTACAAAGACTTTGCTTGTGAAATACGAAGCATTGTCTGTAATCAGGTCGGAAGGGAAACCGAAACGAGTGAAAGTCTCCAACAGTTTTTCCCAAATTCGTTCCGACACAAGCTTCCTAAGGGGGAAAACCTCAACCCACTTGGAATAGTGGTCCGTTATTACCAGGATGAATTGGTTTCCGCGTGCGGACCGAGGGAGGGGTCCCATGATATCGCACGCGACCACTTGCCACGGGTAGTTGCTAACTACCGCCTTCATCATGCCAGCGGGCTTGCCCGCCCGAGGCTTGGCTACCTGGCATACCGGGCAGGTACGGGCGTATCCCAGCACATCCTTTCTCATGCCTGGCCAGGTCGCGACACGGCATAACTTGTCGTAAGTCTTACTGCCGCTGCCATGGCCTGCCAGCGCTGAGTCATGGAAGTACTGCAGGAACCGTTTCCGCAACCTTCTCGGGACCACGACTCGGAAAGGGGATGCTATCGCCGCTTCCTCGTCAAGTTGGGGGATGTAGCGGAGCAGCAAGCCATCATCGCCCAGCAGATACGCGTCGTACTTGCCCTCAGCGTTCCCGGTGCAAGCTGCGCTGCTCGCAAGCTCCTTCAGCACCCGCTGGCAAAGACCGTCTGCTTTCTGGGCCTCGATCAGCTCTTCTCTACTGACCGCTACTCCCCAAGACAGATTTCTTTCTGCCTCGCTCCTAGGCAGGCGAGCGGTCGCCGCCACGAGCTGCTGTGTTTCCCTTCCGTCACAGCACCGTGCGGGACCTTTGTCCGTCTCCTCTCTCTCCAAACAGGGCGCGACACTCCCGTCCGCCCTCTCTTCCTCTCCAACAGCGGTGACGCCGCTTTTTACAAAGCTGGGCTGCGCCTCTGAAGCGCTTCCGCCAGCATTCCATGGTGCGCGCGATAAAGCATCGGCCACCTTGTTCAAGCTGCCCCGGCGGTACTCGATGGCGTACGCGTAACGTTGCAACGTCAGCGCCCATCTCGCGAGTCTGCCTGCGGGGTTCTTTAGCCTCTTTAACCAAGACAATGCCTGATGATCTGTCTGCACGGTGAAGACCGCTCCGTCTAGGTACATGTCGAACTTCGACAATGCGAACATGATCGCCAGGCATTCTTTTTCGGTCACGGAGTAATTCCGCTCCGCCGATGTGAGCGTGCGACTAGCGAACGCGACAGGGCGCAGTTTGCCCTCGTGTTCCTGCAACAAAACAGCTCCAACACCGTAGTCACTAGCGTCTGTCTGCAAGACAAACTGCTTGTTCAGGTCGGGGAGGCGCAGACTAGCGGTATTCGCTATCGCGCGAGCCAAGGCAACAAATGCGTCACTCTGTTCCTTGCCCCAGACCCACTTCGAGCCTTTACGCAACAGCAGGTTCAGCGGCCTTGCAAGCTCCGAACAGCGCGGGATGAATTGCCTGTAGAACGCAACCATCCCCAAAAACCTCTGCAAGCTTTTCACATCCATGGGGCAGGGGTAGTTCAGAATTGCCTGCAGTTTGTCATCATTCGGTCTCAGTGTGCCATCATCCACGACAAAGCCCAAGAGGTTCACTCTCTTCGATGCCAACTGCACTTTCTTTGGATTTATGGTTAGACCGGCACGTCTCATTCTATCGAGAACGGAATTCAGGTGAATGAGGTGCTCCTCGAACGACTGTGAGAATATCACAACGTCGTCGAGGTACGCCATGGCGTAGTTGAACCTTGCATCGCCCAGCACGATGTCCATCAGTCGCATGAACGTGCTCGGGGCGTTAGACAAACCAAACGGGAGTCGAGTAAATTCGAAGAGCCCGCGGTGGCAGGTGAATGCGGTTTTCTCAATGTCACCTTCGGCCACCTCAATCTGCAGGTACCCTCTGCTTGCATCTAGGACTGTGAAGAACCTCGCGTTCCCTAACGCGTACATCACAGCCTCGATCGACTGGAAAGGGTACGCAACCGTAGGCGTCAGTGAGTTGAGCTTACGATAATCAACACACAGCCTGACCGATCCATCTTTCTTCGGCGCTAGAACCACTGGTGACGCCCAGGGACTTTGTGAGGGTCTCACCGCACCGGTATCAATCATCTCGTCAAGGGCACAGTCGAGAAGCTGCCTCTTATGCGCACTTAACGGCCTCGGGTTACACCTGAAAGGGCGCGTATCACCCGTCTGAATCTCGTGCTGAAGCAGGTCGGTTCTGCCCGGTTTCTCCGTGAAGCAATCCGAAAACGGGAGTAAAGTTTCCGCGAGCCTTCGGCGCTGACTACTGGGTCCTGAGAAAGACGCAATAATCGCTTCTAACGGGCCACCGTCTCTCAGCGTCTCGAGGGAGCTCACCTGCCTTTCCGTCGCACAGGTGTGGACAACCACCTTTTGTGCAGGACAGCCGGGCAAGGATGCGCTTTCGAAGGGAATGAGGGGGGCGAGCTGGCTGTAACGATAGCCATTCTCCCCCATGTCGAGCACAATGCCTTCGCTCGAGAGAAAATCCCTTCCCAGAATTACTGGTATCGACAAGCCAGGCAGATAGACGAAGCGATGTCTCCGCTTTCTGCCGTCAAAACGCATCGTAAGACGCACTGCTCCCTTTGCCTTTGCCGCCCCAGCTGCTAAGCTTAACGGGGTTTCGGCCGGTCTGACACGGATGTTACCTATCCGGCAGGCCTCGTACACCTCGTCACCGACCAGTGACAGCGTTGAGCCCGTGTCTACGAGTGCAGAGTAGCATCGACCCGCTAACTGCACTAGCATAAAAGGGCTTGAGCGCGGAACGACTCCCTGAGTTCTACAGGCGAGCGGGACAAAGGCCTCCCCGTCGCCGGCGCGGGAGTTCTTTTCCTGACTAGCGCCTTGACAACCATGAAATTCTCCCGCTGACGGTGAAAGGCCGCTGCCACCAGACATCACCGCCAGCGCCTGGCGTTTCCCTGCATACGCCTAGCTTGGCATTCGCGTGCCACGTGGCCGGGCTGGTTGCAATTCCAGCAAAGCCGGTCATTCACCCGCCGCGTAGACGGAGGACCCCTCGTTCCACGAAGCGGTTGGGGACGGCTCTCCCCTTTCTCCGCGCATTCCTGACGCTCGCTCCGCGCGTGGCCTGTGAGACCGGCACGACGCCGCTGCTCGAATGCGTACGGGTCAAGCGCACGAGGGACAACAGGGGGTTCCGCCTGATTTTCCACGGCCATTACCTCGGCGCGCCGAGCCCTCATCGCGCATTCTCGGCCTCCATCCCATGCGCATCCCGGTTCTAGTGATTCGGCCGGCCTGGGGGGCGGCTGGTAGCGCAGTTCGGCGAGTAAATCCGCCTGCACGGTCTTGGCCTCCTGCGATAGGGCCTCGAGGTTTGTAAAACTGCGGCCCCGCAGATACGGCTTGAAGCGTGGATGGCACTGCCTGATCACACGCGCAACCTGATCTCGGTCGGTTGCCGTCGGGTCTGCCCTCTTGTACAGCTCTTGCATTGCGCGTACGTACTCGAGGAGGCTTTCCTCTGGGTGTTGGGTGCGCAACGCGAGCTCATCCAGCATCCGGCGCTCATAATCAGGCGGCAAGAACTCGGCGCGGAAACGGTCTTTGAAGTCCGCCAGCGACTGGAAAGTCGGCTGGCAGCGCCTCCATCGCGCCGCGCTCTCGACGAGTGCTACAGGCAGGACCTGCCCTAGCATTACGTCATCTGGGGCGCCCAGAGCCGTCTGGTAGTCCTCGAGTTGTTGCAAAAACTCGTGGACTGATTTCGCGTCCGTGTACCCGGAAAAGGAGGGGACCTCCATATTTATCCGCGGGCGCGATGCTGTCGCCGATGCTACCGATGCTGCGGCCTGGTTGGCGCCAGCCACCGAACCGAGCTGACGGGCTAATGCGGCAAACATCTCAGTCACCTGCTCCATTACGGCCGCCGCGTCGACCGACTCACTACCGGCTGCCCCGCCATCCAAAGCCGTGGCTGAAACATCCTTTCTGGGAGGCATAGTTCGCGCTAACTGTCCGGCCGCACCGGCTAACTGCTCATGGCAACAAGAACATTCACACACACAACAATCTATCTACAAACACGCGGAAATACACAACAGAAAACGCCCGAAAACTACATAAATAACACAAGACCCCTAACAAATTTACAAGACTACAAAAGTCGCTACCCCGCGAACATTCCGCCTGACCCGCTCCTTAACCCTATCGGTCCGGCGTGGCCCTGAACAAAGAGGGCCTGCCACGAGTCTGGCTGCACGTCCCAAAATCGGCAGAGAAATCGTCCACAAGGTGTTAATTAAAGCCGCACGTTGGGCGCCATTATTTGTGGGCAATTCCTCTGCGCGGGGACGCACAGGCAGTCACTCGAGGCAGGACTTTGTACAAAGGGTTTATTCTCACATCAGGGGGCCGGTCGTCGTCGTGGCAGCTGGGTCAGGTGGTCCTTTCGGCAGGGCTGGTCCAAGAGCAAGAGCCCGCGAGCCTCTCCGGTCTCGCCTTATAAAGGCTTTCTCCTCGCCTCTCTCCCCCCGCCCCACCACTCGGGAAGAAGGGTTCCAGACTACCCGCGGGTAGCGGCGCGGGATTTGACTTGCCCGCGAGCAGACCCTACAAACTCATCGGAGGCGGTAGGACCAGAAATATTCTCAACTTCACGCGATTTTTAACCCTGGAGATGCATTACGGGCCACACTGTGTGGCTCAGGAGCTAACCCCACGGGCTCCAAACTTTTGACAAAGGGTGTACATGGACATTGTGGAAGGTGGTGGGTCATGCATACCCTAAGGGCAATGAAGCTGGTTCCAACCGGAATTTTGGCGGGAAAATCGCAAGAAGAACATCAGACTAAATGCTATCGCATTTTCTTCTTTGTGAATGTCGTTAAGAAGGCCCCGAAATCTTCGTTTGTAATCGAACGAGTGCGTTAATATAGGCATAGGTTTAAAAACAGGGATGAGATGCAGCACAGAGTTAACAAAATGTACACGAGTTTCACAACGCAGATTCCTCTCATCGCTTAGTTCTTGAGGGAAACAATTAAGTGTTCATTGTCCCCTGTTTCGCGAGGTTTCTCGCGAAGCAAAATTAAAAACACCGAGATTGTTTTCTCTGCCTTCGTTGACAATCCAAATGGCGTTAGCCAGGAGATAAATTGATAAAAGTATCAGGGCCAGTGGAACTTATAGTGAAGAGAGTTGCGACGTCAAGGCTGGCACGGGGCAGTCATGGCACCCGTCACATACTGGTCTAAAAAAAAAAAGTTATCGTTGCACTAAATTTGCTGTTTCGATTCAGTTATTGTATCGAGCAATGCGCTCGATACAAAGTATATCAGAATGTCGCTAATTTCAATATCCCTTTCCCAGAAGGCATCACCCTCAGTTTGAAGTTTTGTTTACCACCGTCTATCCAATGCCACCTTGCAAAGTCGTTATGCTCAGTGCTGTGCCTGAAGAAATAAAAAGCGCAACATCGTTAAAACTTCATGCACTCTGAAAATCTGACTGGCGTGCAGCATGATACATAACATGCCATTCTTACTCGTGCACTTGAGAAGACCCTCATTTTACACTTCGCGTTTTCAGGGCCCCGCCTGCTTCTACTCTGCGTTTCAGATTTATGTTCAAATGAATCGGGGCACAGCCTTGTGCACTAACACAATCTATAACCTCTGCAAATTTAGAGACTTTTAAAGCATCTTAGATATTAGTAAAGCTGTACTTGGTGGGTATAAAGGTAGTAAAGATTTCAAGGGCTTTCCATAGTGAGACTTACAGAAGTATTTTCAGTTTGTTAAATCCCTTGAAAGTTACGGGCCTTTAGTAATCTCACCCCTCCCCTGATGCAGTGGATATCATAGCGGCACCTTTAACAACGCTGCACGGTTTTAAGCGAAACATAGTAACACATAGCCGTACCACCCGCACCTCAGGCTTGACAGGCTTGAGCCGCGTTGCACCCTTCCAACGCGTCACATTATGCGAGACCGGCATCCTGTGTGTACGGGGGTGCAGTGATATACGAGTGAACATGTGCGTTTTAGGGCTTCCTTCCAACGCTGGCTATAGCATGCCAGTGCACGATAAAAGCCTGCGCGCGAGTCACAGATGGAATCGGCGCTATAAGTGTGACGCGACAAGGTCGGTCGCGCGATATAGTGCGCTGTATAGGCGGGCGGTGTGCCGAGTTCGACGCTGCCCCCCCCCCCCCCCCCTCTTTCCCCCGCCATTCGCTGGCACCTTGGAAACATGTCCCCCGACAATTTACGGCCGAAATCGTAAAATGGAGCGCCCAGCGGCGGGTGAATTACGGACGCCGCGGCTTTCTTGTTTTGTTTATTTATTCTCTTAAGGCGGCGATTGGGATCTTAATCCCCTTTTAATAAACATACGCCTGGATGCGAACAGCTGGCAAGAAAAATCGTTGCTTCGCGCAGTATAGCGCTTTTGTCCCGTACGATGCTTTTAGCTGTGGCGCGAGTTTCCGTTGATAGGATATCACCGGAAAGCATTTATTGCGTGGTTTGAAAAATGAGCTTTAGAGTTTCAAAAAGTGCGTAGCCATCCATGGGCCATTGTGCTCTTTGAAAACGCGCGAAGATTACGCGCAAGACGAAGCATCTCGTGCATTGGAATCTTAAATGAATTAGAAATCCTGGGAATATATGCATGCATTTTTTTTAGATTATTTATGCAAGAGCACATTTCCCCTCACACAACTATCAAAGGCTCCCGTTCACAGCGAGGAAAGCAGGCCATCAGGTTTATGCGGGTTTGCCTACTGAATTAGACATTTAGTGTATTTAGTGCCAGGAGCTTATGGAGGATGAACTGTGATCTTGTATAGGGGCAACCCGCTCATTTGAAGGCCATTTCACACCACGGACCGTTAGACCGTGGGCCAGGCGTCACTTGACGTTCCACTTCCGGTTCGACTAGCTCACTACTGGAAAACATGACCGCTGACTGTGGGCATGCCTAATGCGCCAGTCGGCATGTGTAAAGTTGAAGGTCGGAAGTGAGATGATAAGTGTATTAGCCATGCGTGCGCCCTTTCTACTACCCGGTAAATAATATAGAGCTCTTTTTCTTTTTCAATGTAGTGCCGGTTTCGGTTTCAGCACTCCATGGTGGCTGTGACGTCCCATGTGGGTTTGCGATCAACTGAGGTGTACAAAAACTACAACGGAATGACCATCCCACCTTTTCAATTCGCTTTACCCCCCACGCTAGCCTATCCCAAGAGTCGGAATGATATAAAGTGATTAATAAGCCGTTATGTTGCAATCTTGTGTACCTCACGTGATCTCAAACTCACTTGCGACGACACAGCCGCATTTCGGCTGCTGAAAACGAGATCAGAACTATATTGGAAAAGAAATTAAATGAGTTTTTTTTTTATGAGACGCACGAGAATTCTGTTTGACCATCCATGTTTACTAATATCAAGCAACTCTGCTAAAAAAAACATGTAACCTAAATTATGGTTACCTACCCCTTTAAAAGCAAAGGGCCAGAGGAACAGAGGATGCGCTCCCACACAAAATAAACGTAGGTCTACGGGAGGTACAACTGCCAGTAGGTTGCTCTTTATGTGTAGGCTCTTAATGGCCGTAGTACGAGCATGGCTATACGCAATATAGGCATTCGTATGCATTTTCTTAGCGCAGTCAGGTATGAAATTAGCTATGCCGGCGAGGAATGCCTCAAGAAACCGTTTAAAGGTGACGCTTAACGATACCATGCGCAAACGCAAGGCGTAGTGGAAACTCATTACAGCAGTCGCAAACGTATAAGCGGATGAGACGCAGTACACCCCAACTAGCCGTAAGCGTAACTAGAGCGCATGACCAAAAAAGTTGCGGCCGATGCTTCGTGTGGCCATTGGTCGTACTCCAAGCGGCCACCAGTCATTCTCGCTTTCTGGCACGGCGTCTTGCTGTTACCGAACCACCGATACATCCACGTACCTCTATATCGCCACGGAAGACGAAACCTGGCGAATCGAATTTCAGTGTGGCCGCGAGGTCTGCTGCCTTGAGGCGCAGGTTAATGCCTCGCCTTGCTCCGCACTGGGGACGGTATAGCGAAAGCGAAAACTGTCCCGAGCCAGAAGGAAGGAAAACTTTCGATACGTTCCAAAATTCCTCGATGAAGAAGCGGCATCTGCCGCTGCGAGCCATTGAAATTAAAATTGCGCGTCTCAGTCGCTAGAGAACGCGGAACACGTGTGTGCGTGCGTGCGTGCCTTCGTGCGTTCATGCGTGCGTTCGTACGCGTGTGTTTATAAGCACGTGCAACCTTGACCGCCCGTAAGTGGACGACGATGTCTTCATGTTCGTCCAGCTTGTATTTGACATCTGGCATGGCGCTAACGGCTTCCCCCAAGAGCGCTGAAAGTAAATGGAAGTAACAAAAAAATAGACCCGATGAAACCCTATACAACCAAAGCAATGAAACTAGAAAGAATAACAGCCGTGACGCAATAGCTGATTCGTGCCTCGGTTTTAGAACATCCAGCTCTTTTATGTGCTCGATACAGCTGTGGTCCGCCACTCTGGCAACGACTTCGCGATTTCGCCCCAATCTCGGAGATTTAATAGAAATATCTGGAAGCGAAATAAAAACAAAAAATTAATAAAAGACACTCAAGAGAACGAGAATTAGGACGTGATGCGAAACACGGCAAAAGCGTGTCGTTTGAAGCATTCCAAAGTTCTGAAGATATATATCTAAAGTACACAAATGTAACTTTTACGACATCGCTCGAAGGGAATGGCAAGCATGGTACTCGTAAATGTACATTCTCTGTTATTTCTCCAAGCAATGGTATCCCGACGACTAAACATGAATCCGTGTTGTTTCCCGTCCACGTGTTTTTGAATCCGTGTTGTACATATACCTTTGATGGAGACGCTGAAACGTGACACGACTTCCAGGGTGCGCTGAGGGCGCGGTTTCTATTAGGTGCCTAGGTACCTCTGGCCATATTGACTCGCAGGCTTGGCTTGGAGGAAGATCTGAGGCAGTCCACATCAGGCGCTTACGAATACGTTCGCCGTGTGGAGAGAAACAATGACGTCACTGGCTTTGCTTGTCACCGGTAATATCGCGCTACAGGGTCTGATTCAGCGTAAACAAAGAATCTGAGTAAAGTTCCCAGCAATATTTTTTGTTTCGCTTCCTTGTATGTACGGGTATATGGCAGATCTGACCCAGCCCGAAAGAAAGTCAACCGCTTCGTCAGAAATTGTAAATGGGCCGGATTATTATTGTCATTATTCCTGCGCTCTAAGCAGGAAGGATTAAGAAGGGATTAAGCTGTCCTCCAGTGCACTATCCTTTACAAAAGGAATTGCGCTAGAGGACAGATTACACCCTTTTCCCTCTCACACAGGCGTATTCCTGTTTGGAGTGTTGGGATACCGCTTTGTTCGCGAGTAAATTGCAAAGTTTATGAGTACTACATCAAAAGGACGACATACACACATACGCGTTTTTTGTGTAGCGTCTGTGTGCATACCCTCACTGTTATGTGCACGTCTACACTGCCCCTCACTCATGAATAAATGCAATTCCAACCTGGGCAAACAGCCACCCTAACTGGGACACACGGGTAAGACCAATGAAGATAAGCAGCCGACCTCTACGGCATTCTCCGCTCTTTAAAACTTTGGCATACAGCTTGTAGGCCAAAGTATACAACCTTACCGATACTCACCTATCAGTGGCGTAGCCAGAAATATTTTTCGGGGGGTGTTATACATCACTCGTAAAAAAAAAAGAAAGAGTGCGTGGGCTCAAACAATATCTTAGTCGTTTTCCTGTTTTAATGAAGCCGAACGGATAGTTGTTTCGTTCACTGTAATAATTTACACAAAAATACGAGCGCGTATAGGACTCCGAGGACTCGATTCGTAAAGAACATTTATTCTCTCACAAAAAAAAAAAAACGCTCCTACAAAAAATCACGGCTATTTGCAACATTTTTCGCATAATATAAAACAACACAAAAGCTTCTGCTCTGCAACAAAGCCACCAACTGCGAACGAATGGCATTTGCAAAAACTTCTGCCCCATGCATGTGAACCTGCGCCCTGCCGTAGAGTCGCTTTAAAAAGAAAAAAGTACTGTTTATTTTCGCGATATTTTATGATCATCTGAGGACAATGCAAAGGTTGAAAAAGTACGCTGACGTGAAAAGGCACGTTTAATTAGGTGAACTGTGCCTACAATTAAAAGGAGTGCCATACGTCGTGCGATGGCGAAGAAGAGTGACTCTTTCCTGCAATATATTTCGCTTTATTATTATCCCCGACGACGTACATCAGTCTTTTCGAGAATAAGCAACAGAGAACGCAAATGCATCAGAACGTTCCTAAAATATTTCGGAAACAAAAAAATCAGGGCCACCGTTTTAAAAACAACGCTGGCAAAGGACAGGGTTAATTGGTGAGACATGGGAGAGGCCTTTGCCCTGCAGTGGGTGTAGTCAGGTTGATGATGACGATGATGGTGATGATGATGTGTCGAAATGAAAAACTCCTGACTTTCCCGCCGTCCCGTTCGGAGAGGAAGTGACGAGGATGATTAAACTAAAACAGGCCTCGAAAGAGGGTGATTCCCAAGCCCAGGGAATATAGGTCGTTATGGAGGCATCAAAAACAACCCATTCTCATCCATACACGGCAATGAAAACGACAACGCTGCATTCTCATTGGTCAGATGACACTCACGTGATCCCGGTGCGGTGACGTGATGTCGTTGGGTTTGTTTTTAGCGGGCTGAAAAGTCATCACGCCAGCTGCGTCCACTGCTATCACTACGCCGCCGCAAGCCTTATACAGGGTGCTCAGAATTACGCTTTACAGATTTCTTAAATTAAGCCCATAGTCGTGCGTGAAATCCACCTGTGCACATCAATTATGCGACCACAGGGGTAGACAGTGCAATAACAATTTTCACCATCAGGCGCCTAATTAGCTGAAATCCATTGAGTAACCTTCAGCCACTGCGGGTAGCGTTAATGTATTTACTGGAAACAGGGAGGCGATCGCGTGTCTACAGTACTCAATTTGGTATAATTCTTCTAGAACCCGCGTGTTTCGAGATATTTCCCCTCAAGCCGGTACAGTCGCGAGTAAAAAAAAAAGATGATTAGCACAATGAAGTCACCGGAGAGCTGAGAACCGCACCGCACGCCTTGCGCCCGGCCATGCTTTGGGAACATACCTGGCACTTTTGTCATCGGCGTGTTCGTAACCGCACCGCCGAGCGTTGCTATCTGCCGCTCCTGTGGAACGTTACCTGTGCTAATCTTTTTTACTCGCGACTGTACTCCCCTATGCAGAGAATATTTGCACTCCAGAGAAGCTTCATAGACATACAAGGAAGAAAGGCACGAGCATAGTGTCCTGAACATAGCAGACACGCTGTGAGGATGCTTTATTTGTTACGCAGCACAGCGTTCAAGCTCTCCTGACAAGTCTGCGCACGTCTGTACAGCTTTCGCTAACCTTGTTCTGCTGACGAACCACAAAAATCAATCTGCCTGATGTATCTGCGCTTTGTGATTAGATTGTGAGCCTCTTGGGCTCCCACGTGCCATGTACAACAAGAGGTCTACAAGGTAAGAGGCATTAAGAGGTCGTGTTAGGCAGCGCAAACAGTAGTCGTTTTACCCGGCCCTTATCATACAAGGTATACAAGATCGAAGTGGAGAGGGAAGTATGGCCATCCGCTCGTCCACTCACCCCGCTGCTTCTGATCCTATTTCGCTTTCGCGATCCAAACACGTACTGCATGTTCCACGTGGGATAGAAAGAGAGGAGGAGCCGCTATTTAATGGCGTCTTGGGAATGGAAAGGAGAATTTAAATTGAAGCTATTGGAGTCACTTAACCAAAGGGATTCAAAATGTGTAGGAATGTTTTGTTATTATTTTTTTGTAGCGAGACAAATTAACGGCGCAATTACGGTACACTAATACTCTGGATGAACGCCACTGAACCCTGGGAAGGCTACGACCTCAGTGCCTCTGGGATTTAAGAAGCCGCACATTGATCAAGAGGACCAGTTTATTGGTTACAGTCTTTTGACGAAGAAACCCCGAGCCGTTGCTCGGCGAGGCTCTGTCGTTTGACGTTCAAACGACCCATTCCAGTACGCCAGCCCCACATATTTCACAATATCCAACGTCCGTCATAGACGCACGTCACCCGCCTCAATAATAGGAACAGGAGGTCGTCATAGCTGCTTCATCCTTTGCGAACACGCTTTCGGGTCGTATACTTATCGCTCTACATGATCCCACTTCTAGACTAAGTAGTCACGACTAAGAGCGAAAACAGGGTGCTCTCCGCAAACCCCTTTGCAATGCGTCATGTTCCAGTACGTCGTCGTCACATCATCGCCAGGGAGGCTTCATCGCTCATAATGTATAAAAGTAATCCGGAGTGCATCGCGCGCTGATCAGAGTCAAGAAACCTGATCTAGACTGCTGATCCATTAGCGGGTCCAGGAATAGACACCACAGGTACAAACAAAAAGAGAAAAAAAAAGCACCACCGAGTCAGGGAAAATCGGACGGAGGGAATAGAACCACAGAGGCACAGTGAAAGGAAAGAAAGAAAGAAAGTAAGAAGGAAAGGAAGAAAGAAAGAAAGAGAGAAAGGAAGAAAGAAAGAAAGAAACAACGAAAGAGAGAAAGAAAGGAATAAATAAATAAATAAATAAATAAAGGAAGAAAGAAAGAAAGAGAGAAAAAAGAAAGAAAGAAAGAAAGAAAGAAAGAAAGAAAGAAAGAAAGAAAGAAAGAAAGAAAGAAAGAAAGAAAGAAAGAAAGAAAGAAAGAAAGAAAGAAAGAAAGAAAGAAGGAAAGAAAGAAATCGTGTGTGAAAACATAACAGCTACGGTCAGAATCGTATGTACGCAGAATAGGCCTCCTTCGCTGTACGCACGAGACAACGTGCAGATAGAAACAGGCAAATTAGCACGTTCGGGTACAAATAGCAACAAATGTTTCTGCATCCTACAGCGACCGTAGTCACCTCGTATGCGTCTACGTGCTGCAGGGAGGGATGCGGACTGGTTTTAATTAACCCCGCACATCGGTGATGCAGTCCACGCCTGGCCATAAACCTCGCCACGAATGGTACCGACGACAGCGACCGCCCATACATAAGCACGCCGATTCCAGCGATAGTGTACGCTGGACGTCTGGCGGACGTGGCTACGCTTGGGCAAACATTCCGCGAGACGCGCTTATTTTGGGCGCCTCGCATTAGACATGACACGCCGCTCACCGGCCTGAGTCGGAGAGCGGAGGGCACCGGTTGTGTTACTGACAAGCCAATGTCAGGGGTACGGGTTGAGGAGTCGAATCTCACCTCTATCAAGGACGACGAGGTGCTCACTTCACCACCCCCCTCCTTCCCCCAGTAATGACGCTGACCCCCTGGGAAGTTTCTTTTTTTGTTTTATGTCACTTCTGAACGAGAATAGCAAGAAGAAAAAAAAACTGTGTATGGCAGAAACTGAAGCCATTTGTTTAGTGAAGAAATGCATTCCAGGCCTCGCACGCTTTAATTTCTCTAAGCCTTGCCTTCTGATATGTCGGCACTGCAAGAGATTATCAGGACAACAAATAAAGTCCAAGCTCATTTCAATAACTATACCATCTCCCCCTGCAATTTCTTCAAACACTTTCTTTCCACATGGTTGCATAGTAGGAAAGGTGCTCGATATTGTCCAGGTGGGAGCTTGGATAAAAAAGAAAGTGAACGAGAGGAAGATGCGGTAGATAGAAAAAAAAAATGCAGGGGACACTTATGCTTCGCCTTAAGAGCATGACGCAATAACGTAATGGGTTAATTCCCATATATGTAGAATTGGTCATCCTCAACTTTACATTCATAGATCCCTGGGAGTCCTCGTACCACTCCCGTCGCAGTGGTGCAGCGGTTAGCAGGTTAGCAGGTTAGCAGGTTTTTAGAATTGCTAAGTTTTTAGATGAAATCAACCTTTGTCACTATAGACAGTAAATATTTTATCCAAAAACAAGGAGTCTGCATTGGCTCGAGCATCGCTCCTGTACTAAGCGATTTACTCCTAGCAAGTTATGACAGGCGTCTTCGAACTAAGCTCGATGACGCGCCCATTGTTAAGATAATGCGATATGTTGATGACTTTCTAATTTTATATCGCACTAATGACGCACAGCAAACGGCTGCACAGATTTCTGACGTGTTCTGTTATGAACTTAATGACCTCCAATTGACTTCAGAGCTCCCCTCTAACAATAGGCTCAGGTTCTTAGACATGGAACTGACAATTCCTAACAACCTTATTTGTTGGGCATACTCGCCGCGGTCCAGGAAGAGCCTTCTCCCTTTCCGGTCAGCTCACTCGAAGATTGTTAAGCGCGGTATCGCCAAGGCATGCCTAAGAGCCGCACGGCAAAGATCATGTCTGCATCAGACAAAAGGCAGTTTCTACGCACAGGTGAACAGGCTATCTGCAGCAGGATACCCCACGAAGATGGTGTCAAATGTTGCTGAGTCTCTGCTTGCAGAATGTAGTCTGCGAAAGATCAAGGGCACCGATGTGGGTCTGGCAGAAAGAAAAAGAACAGTGTGCATCCCGTATGTGCACAAAGTTTCGCACAATCTAAAGAAGATAGTGAGCAAAGGAGGCATTAGGCTGGTTTTTTCAGCCAGGAATAAACTTAGTGGATTGTGCAAGCGTGTTAATGAGGATGGAAGCAAAAAAGGATGCCAGAAGAAGCATAAGCGGAAGTTTGTTCAGTGTCGTGTTGGTGTCGTTTATAAGATCCCGACCTCTTGTGGTAGTTTCTACATCGGTGAGACGGGACGATGCATCAACGATAGACTGCGTCAACATGCAAAAGATATCGAGAACAAGTCTCGCAGAAACCATCTTGCTGTGCACTGTGCTGAGTGTGAAGGTTGCGAAGCGCACCTCAATCGGACCACTATCATCGCCCGTTATAAAGATGAGACCACAAGGCTCATTTCGGAGGCTTGCCATACCAAAAAGCTTGGTAACACCTGTATCAGCAGCCCATCGATAAATCTACTCTCAAAGGAACTTGCGTTATCTTAATCAGTGACGTGCTTTTTTTTTTAGTTAAGTTGTGTGGTTGCGCGGTATCTTTCTCTCATGCTTATTTTGTGTTTTTACTCGTGGCATTCCATTTATATGCTGCCTCACCTGTAGCAATAAACCATTTGGTTGTTAGTCAGCGCTGGTGTTTTGTCCTTCTTGTGTCTCGTCTTTGATTGCGCTGTTTTTCCAATTTGCAGAGGTTCCTCTGGGTAATCGGTGGCTATGCATTCTTGCAGCTCTTGCATTCAGCCTCTCGCGCATATTCTCGCAATTTTCTTTAAGTATCCCACCTTGTGTACAGTTCGCTGATTAATAGGCGTGAACTGTCACAGTTCTCCTGTGAAGGCTGTGACATCAAAGCTTTGTAATGATCATACCTACTGCACAAGGCATTCGAATGAAAGTTGACGAAGAGAAATATCCACTGAAACTCGAAGAAGGCCGATGGAAGCCAATACCATACACACAAGCGTTCAGCCATCCTACACAAGCAAGCTAGTAACAAGTTTGAAGGAATTGGTGAGCGCTAAAAAACACGGAAGAGGGACGAACACACAGGACGAAGCGCTTTCAAACAACTGTTTTAATCTCAAAAGGAACATGACTATATACACACATTTGACGTCAAATCATGCACAGAAGAGGGAGGAACGCACGCGCTGACAAGAATGAAGGAAAAAAAAGGAAAACAGGTGAAAGCTACGCGCGCTTACAACAGCCGAAGATTACTATTCTTGAGATAGGTTAATTCAGTTCCCCCTAACATCACCGAAGGAGAGCTGATGCATTGCACACCAATTCCTTCAAGTGTGTATTTCCAACTAGCCCCAGTAGTAGCTCTTTTGACTAGTAACAAGGCATAGAAATATTACCATGGCGAATACAATCCGTTTTGATTAGAATTCTAGCTTCCTCACAGGCATATCTCATCGAGATTTCCACTGGTCCGTAGAGAACAACGTCTCTTGCGCCGCAGTGGAAGATGTGAGTTTCAATGGTCAGTCCGGAAAGGATTGGAGCGTTCTGCTGCAGCGGGACATGTGTAGGTTTCATAAAAGGTTCCCAGGACACAGAGTATGCTTTTGAGCAATGCAGTCGATCACTTATAGGGCCCTGAGGAGCTACCAAGGTTGTTATGGTAGAGGATGGGGTCACACCTTGTATATATTTTAAGCACCAGAGGCGTCGTAAACGTCCGCTACAAGGCTCCAAAGAAGAGCGTGTGGATTGGGAGCTTTTGACAAACCCTGAACCTACACTTCTCTCCCCTCCTTCCACTCCTTTTATCTCTTCTCTCATGGAGTGGATTACGTGTCCATCTATAGAGAGACAGTTGCTAACCTTTATTTTCTGCACGGACTCCTTCATTCATTGACAAGGACAGCCTGAGGCCTCATCCTCCTCTTTCTGCAGCTTCAGAGTCCGCGGCGAGTAGTAGTAGTAGTATAAAACTTTATTCCGCAAAATGGGACGGGGTGTAGGGGTTGGGGTCTTGAGCTGCAGGTGGTGTTCCTAGGTGCAGGATCCCATTGGTTCTTGCTGCCTCCTCGGCCCGCTCAACCAGCGCAAGCTGATCTTGCGGGGCGGAGCTGGACAGAAGCTCCTCCCACCGCCCGACTGACGGGTTTGTAACTTTGGGCTCTATCGGGCTCGCCCGACAGCCCAATGTGGAGTGGTAGAGGGTGGCTATCTCTCCGCACCACACGCATTCAGGAGTATATTGCGTAGGCCAAATCTTACTGTATATGTAGCGACTTGGGTATGAGTTTGTTTGTAGCCGTCTCCATGTAGTTTCCTGGAGCAAAATGGTGGTTTGAGCTAGTTGGTACATCTTTAAAATTTCACCAGCGCTGCGACTAGGATCAAGAACAGAGAAGGAAGACAAGGACAAGCGCTTGTCCTTGTCTTCCTTCTCTGTTCTTGTTCCTAGTCGCAGCGCTGGTGAAATTTTGTAGTTTCCTGATGTCTTGTGAGTGTCTTGTGGGGAAGCGGGTATTTACATCGTCCTAACTTCCAAAACATGGTGAGCTCTCCGTAACTGTTCGGAGTAGTGTTGGGGAGGCGCCCTGTCTTCATCTGCCTTGCCGCAAGCTGAGCCGAATTTCACCAGACCTTCAAGGGCGTAGTGACGACGTTAACGCAAAGGCAGGAGGGATGGGAGTGTTTTTGCCTTCTGCACTTAAGACAGCCACGTGGTTGACTTCTTCATCACCAGCCAGGCTACGCCCACTGCAGGGCAAAGGCCTCACCCATGTCTCTCCAATTAACCTTGTCCTTTGACAGCTGCGGCCATCGTATCCCCGCACGCTTCTTAATCTCATCCGCCCACCTAACTTTCTGCCGCCCGCTGCTACGCTTGCCTTCTCTTGGAATCCACTCCGTTGCCCTTAAAGACCAGCGGTTATCCTGCCTTCGCATTACATGCCCTGTCCAAGCCCACTTCCTCTTGATCTCAACTAGGATGTCATTAACCCATGTTTGTTCCTTCACCCACTCTGCCCGCTTCCGGTCCCTTAACGTTATACCTATCATTCATTCGTCCTTAATGTAAGCTGAACACTTTTAGTTAGCGTCTACGTTTTTGTTGCTTATGCGAGTAGCGGTAAGATACAGCTTTTATTTACTGTTCTCTTGGGGGATATTGGCAAACTGCCATTCATGATCTGAGAGAACCTGCAATATGCGTTCCACCCCATTCCTATTTAGTCATTTCGCTCTCTTGATCTTTCATTTCAAGGTATTTTATACGCGTGCGGAAACCGGACATATATATATGTAGGAAGAAGGCTTTCCGCCTTCTAAAATTGCCGCCGCGGTGGCTCAGTGGCTATGGTGCTCGGCTGCTGACCCAAAAGACGCGGGTTCGATCCCGGCCGCGGCGGCTGGAATTTCTTTGGAGGAGAAATTCTAGAGGCCCGTGTATTGTGCGATGTCAGTGCACGTTAAAGAACCCCAGGTGGTCGAAATTTCCGGAGCCCTCCACTACGGCGTCTCTCATAGCCTTAGTCGCTTTGGGACGTTAAACCCCATAAACCATAAACCAAACCTTCTAAAATTCATCAAGACACTCATCTGGACTCAAAATATTGACAGCAGCATTATATGACTAGTGCTCACAACAACCTCAACTCAACTTCCGGAACGTCAGTACTAAGTCCGCCTTTTTCCAGCGCTCTATGAGGCATCACGTGATAACAATGTGCGGTTTTGTCTGCTTAAAATAAGCTTAAAACACAATGTGCTGTTTTGTCTGCTTAAAATAAGCTTAAATTATGTCATCTGGTCCTGCAGCTATATTTGTCGCCTTAGTCGGTTCAGTGGTTCGGTATGTTTCGAGTGCAGTAACATTGACGATGAAGAAACGTACAAGCCAACAAGGAGTTCATCTACAGAGCGGCTACTGAAGCGCCTCACAAAGGGCTGAAAATTGCCGATGACGTCAATGCCACAGCGCACAGCTGCTTGAACGGACTTTTATCCATAAATACCCAGGTACTTACGTATATTCTCATGGATGACCGTTAGTTTTCGTTGGCCAAAATGTAGCGCAGCTTAGGAGTGGTCTGTAATACACGAGAGCCTTTTTTTTTTACCACGAAGTGCTGTCGACAACTAATATGCCTAATACTGCGACAGCAGGCGTATTGGTGTTTAGCGTGTATGTGAGTGAAGGGTGTGACTTCTGGAAGGTGCAGCTTCACTCACTGACGCTTCACACAGACAAAAACCGCCATTTTCGCCAACTGCCACAAGTACTGCTGCCACGGTAAAAAGTGAGTTGCGAAGAGCGCGAGTTATTTGGAGTGTTATACAAGGTACTCCTTTCAAAAATCCTGATTGTAACCAGAAAAAAATTGCCCAGGCTTAGCTTGGTTAAGCCAAGAATGCGTTGCATATTGCGCGGTCTTTTTGCGCGAGGTATTGCTTGGCGGCACTCGATTTTCTCACCAGCTTTTCCTCCGTGACGTATGGATGGATGGATGGATGGATAGGAGCGCCCCCTTTGAAACGGGGCGGTGGCAACCGCCACCATGCTCAGCCGTCCCTTTTTTTTCCCTTTTTTTAAATTTTTTTTCGTTTTTTATCTTTGTTTCTTTTCTTTTGTTTTCTTTTTCAAGTGGTTTGGTGACGTCACGTCACGTGGTTTGGTGGCTGCCGGCCGCGCCCAAGGGCTGAACTGAGTGATTGCAATATGCTACGCATAAAAGGAAGAAAGAAAGGCTTATGCGCGGTGGTAGAGATAAAGTGCGTTTAAGGTGCTCCGCTAGAATGGTCGTTTTGACGCCCAGTAAATTAATCGCTGAGCAGGTCCTTGGCCGGTCGCAACAAAGATGGCAGGTCATCTCGCTGACCACCCGTCGTCAACGGCGACCTGCAAGCACGCCACGCCTGGTCCACGAATAGCGATCAACTCATGATGCACCCACCTAAATCACGTGTTGTAGCAATTGAGATGCTAGGAACAGCTGCGACCACTTTATGACTGCCTACGCACAGCGCGTTCGAGGGTGCTTCCAAAAGGTCTTCGCGCTGCGCAGCGATGAAATAGACTGTCTACGTTCTAAATTATTCATACGAAAGCATTCTATGTCGGCGGTGTCATGTCACCAAAACGTGTCCGCAAAACGGTTTGTGATCGATAGAGGATGGTGTGAGGATGCTGTGCAAAAAAAAATTATGTTGATAGGATGATTAGTCAATTAATTAGGACCAAAAATGTCGAAAAAACGTCGAAGTAGCGCAGACGTCGATATAGTGAGTGGACGGGAAAAGAACCGCGGATGGCAAAATGGTGTAAAAATAGGCAAAGGCGTGAAAATAATGTTTGAAATCAATTGAGATGTATTTGATGAGTGATAATCAATCGAACAAAAAGTTTCATTGACATAGATTAATTAGTTAATTATCAGCAACAATCATTGGAAGGTTGAATAGGCCGGACGGCGATATAGTAAATGAAAGAGAAAGCAACCGCGCCGTCAAATTTGAAAAACCAAAATGGTTGATTGAGATAAAAGAAGGAATAATCAAGGTAAATTAATCGATCTTTAATTAAAGCGTTAGATAGTTACGCTAATTCAGTAGTTACAACAATCAACAAACAAAAAAGCAAATTATAAAGAGAGGCAAAGAGGGATGACGAGTGCCGAGGAGGTGTCAATGCTTTCGCATTCTGCCAATGCGGGTCGCCGCAGGGATCTGTAATTTTTTTTCCATTGTGTACTGCGGTTATGTTTTATACCGTTCAGAGTGGGACCGCAGATTCTGAAGATACCCACCCGCAATGCGGTGCGAGAAATTCGCCGTTTCACGACTGCTATCTGCACGGTATTCCCCACAGCGTCGTCAGCAATAAGGTGCTGGGTATTTTACATGCTGTGAAAACAAATTTCATCTATTTAGCAGAGAACAAAAAAAAAGTACTTTCTTTAATGCAAAATATCGTCGACATGGATGAAAACTTTCGGTAATAGCGTTGGCAACCTCGTAAGTCTTTTTTTTTTTTTTCTCTCAAACAGGATGATCGTTGCAATTAATAGCGCCCACCGGGAGTCGAGTTAAAGCCTCCGACAAATGGGTGGGGCGAATATTTATTTCCAGGAACACAGTGCAAGTGCAAATCCGGAATGGTCTATGCGCTGCGCGCAGTTCTTCGACTGGTAATGCAAATATCTGACCATATTTATGGCAATGTTGTTAGAGTTGAGGACGAGTTTGGCAATTTGCTCGGGGGAAAGTTGTTTGCTCGGCTTTAGCGGGTGGTGATGTTCCCCGAGACGTATTAGGGGCTCTGATTAGAAATTCGCCTTATTTATTGCGTGCACAACGTTCGCTGGGGGTGTGCAGTTTCGCAACTGCTTCATAACGGCGCGGAATTCCCGCGACTAGGCTTTCACGGCGAATAAAAATATGGCGTTTTTATTCCAGTCCATGAAACAAATTGAGTCATTTTTGTACGGAGCCAGAGCGGGGTGTTGCGCGCAGATTTACGGCGTATTGATTCACTCAACATAAATACCCGTGCCTCTGTGCGCGAGGCGGGGACGACCATCCTTGGGAATCGTGACGTCACGTGGTATGCGGCCTCCTCCGAGGAAACGTGTGCGATGCTCTCGCTGGATGCGCAGGGCAAGGTCGCGCCGTCTCAGTAACGTCTTGCGTAACCTAGATAGATATCGACTCAGTGGAGAGCCTATGAATCAGATCCGTAGATTTACGCCGACTGAAAATGTCTGCGCTGTATGCGGCAGTATTCACCATAACGAGGGGGACGAGGCATGTTAGGTTTACCGTCTCGAAGTCGCATGTGGGGTATGAGGGGCTACGCAGTGGAAGACTCCTGTGGATTATGAGGATTATGAGGGGCTCTGCAGTGGAAGACTCTTGTGTATTATGCGGATTATGAGGGGCTCTATAGTGGAAGACTCCTGTGAGTTATGTGGATTATGAGGGGCTCCATAGTGGAAGACTCCCATGGGTCATGTTGGTTAAAAAGGGCTCCGCAGTGGAGGACTGCTGATTAATTGGGACCACCAGGGATTCTTTAACCTTCGCTGACTTCGCACAGTATTTGTGCGTTTTGGTATTTCGGCCCTATCTGCATATGCACGCCGCTGCCGGGATTCAATCCTGCGACCTTGGTATCAGCAGCTGAATCCCAAAGCTGCGGATGACGGGAAACAGGGGACGCAGCACTCATGGTAGCAACGGTGTTGACGAAACTGGTAAAATTGTAGTAAGTGCCATTACGAGTAGTCCAAAGTTTTCGTGTTATCCTGTAAGGTTAATAAGTTTCATTTAAGGAAGAAATTGGCCATTGGAATCAATCTCAGGAAAACTACTCCGCTATCTCACAGATTTTCGTAGCTGAAGAGAGATTCGTTTTCTTCCGGGGCTCGATTGAAACTGGAACCATCGCTTGTCCAGGGAACCTGCTCTAAAAACTAAACTCACCGGGATATCTAGAGGATGGCAGGACGAGATCGAATTCATTATTTGACGTTAAGAGCACGCTCCTTGGAGTTTATCAACAGCTAAAAATGGGGGCTACGTTAGTATAACATATTTATAGAGTTTCGCAAGTGGGGATATCAGTAGTAGTACTAGAGGCAACGGTATTCAGATAACTCCCGTTGTAGTAGGCTACATCGTTTCCTAACGTGATAGCATAATTCCCAAGCGGTCATCTTGTCCTAATTTGAGTTTATCTGTGAATGTTTAGTTAATATTTGCAGCACTGCTTATAGTACTACCCTTACTAGTACTGATTGTAACAAACTGAATTGAAATGTACAACGTTGGCGCGGCAACAGGAGTACAGCGCACCTACTCTACTAATGGCACAGAATGCACAGCGTAGAGTTCTTTGTCAATGCTCTCATGCTTCACTCCAGCTATAAGCCACTATCTCCTGATACATGTGTAAGGGCTATGGTTAACTCTTTTTATCCTAGCGCGGAAGCCACACCCGGACCTTAAACTCTAGTCGTGAGTGGTTGGAGCGGAATGCACTGCCCCTCACCCTTCTTTTGTTTTTGCACAGCGCTAACTGTAATACCTGACTCATCTCTCACTCATTCCACAGATTTCCTGACCGCCGTCCGCCTGAGATGACGTCATCACAGGGCAAGATCATGCCATCTACTATCAACGATTACGTAACGTATGTTATTGTTATATGAAAGAAGCAGGCAAACAAAAGATGCACCTCTATCTTCTTTTTATCCGCGCATTTCTCGTTGGTGGTTTAGAAAGACCGATGAGTGATAGGACTCATTCAAATGGGTGACCTATAAACACGGCTCCTTACACATGACCATGACCCTCCATGCTTTCCTTACCCAGCATGACACCATTAAAAAATGGACACTGGAACACGTGTCGTAGTAAAACTCCATCCACCTTCCTTTCACTTTTTATACAGCAGCGATCATTTAGCTTCGCAAGAAAAGCCATGTGAGACAGCAAGCGGATAACGCCAAATACTTCCCCTCGATCGCATCCAAGAAGGACGCCGTGCTGAGCAGTGAAAAATACACGAAAAATGAAGATACTTTCGAGAGCGAGGGAAGACGAATTTGTCGTCGTTCGCAACGAGCCGAACGCGTTCGCTTGCTGCATGGCACAGGCACCCGGGTATAAAAGCGAGCGGGTCTCATCTTGGCACTAGATCGCGCGTGTCCACGTCTGTCGCGTCAAGGACTCCGTGTCACATCTTCCTCTGGTCCGGACCTAGCAGGGAGCCATGAAGACCATCGTAAGTAGGTCGAACGCGTCTCGGGCTTCTCTGCCGCTGTCTAGACTGCCGTTCTGTAGGCATACAACTTTACTAAGCTAAGTACAGCTGCTCCTTCGCGAAAAGCATACTTGCTGATGCACAGTCTTCAGGTGTTCGTGATCTCGCGTCAAACTTGGACGCAGTGGTTACCTAAACATTGGCCAACTGCGGGTTGAGTGGTTAAGGGTAAACTAATAGCGACCTAATTTTCCTCCAGTTATAGTACAGCAAATATATAGCTGTTGTCATTCTTGCTTTCGAAAAATCAGCGGCATGAGAATGCTCTATAACCCGCTAAGGATTAAAAGGTGCAACCATTATACCACCCCGTTCCCTGAAGAAAAAAAAAACTTTAACAGCAACAAAAAAAAAGTATGTCCGGAGATAGTAAAACTAAGGTTGAAATAAATATAACTGCACGAATAGACAGTGTTCTCATCGTGGCCTGTCTCTGGCTAATCGTCATAATTGTCGTTTGACTCATTACCAAATTTCAGCACCTTCTCTTTATCACATTTTTTTTTATTCATTAATACCTGAAGGGTCCAGAAATGAGAGATTACATGAGAAGTGAACGTGTGTACGGTAATTATTGGTGACTGTCTAGTGTGAAACATGGAGACGATGAGGCAGCTTCTTCAGTGGCAGTCTTCGAGCGAGCGGAATCACGGACTAGTACCTGACACCCGGGAGGGCCATTACAGTCTTGAGACTGATACTGTGCGTTTAGAGAGCCGCATAACCTCCCGTGAGTGTAAGCTCGCGGTTATGGGCGCAGTCGAATAAACGCTCATTTTTCATGAGCATTTCTCTTGCGATTTCCGGCCCGACCAACGTCAGGTTATACGTACGGCGTTTCTTGCTTAATTGTCTGGTGACCAGTGCCTCACCGTAACTGAAACTCTGCTCACACCCTACGGTGGAGGGGATGTTTATGCGTAGGTGGCATTACTCTTCAGCTATCGGTCAGCAGTTTCTCAGCCTGTGTTACTTAATAAAATAAAATGTTTCTGTGCAACTGTCCTATAATGCCAGTGTCCCGTGAAAACTTCGGGTATTTTTACCATTGTTCACCGCTCATTTCATAAACCCTGAGAATAAAGGGTGCACCTGACCGTGTGGTTAGCGCCATCTTAAGCCAGTTAGGACAAATACAATTGTAGGTATCATTGCAAGAAAGTTTTGTCCAACGGGGGCATAACCTGGCTAATTTTGGTGATGATGATAGCTACTTAGGACAAAGCTAATTGTAGGTCTCATTGCAGGAAACCTTTGTTCAAAGGGGACATAACCTTACTAATTGTGGTGATGATGATATCTAGTCAGAACAAAGCTAATTGTAGGTCTCATTACAAGAAACCTTTGTCCAATAGGGACATAACTTCACTAATTGTGGTGATGATGATAGCTACTTAGGATAAAGCTAATTCTGGGTCTCCTTACCAGAAACCTTTGTCCAACAGGGACATAACCTTACTCATTGTGGTGATGATGATTTCATTTCATTTACTTCATTTATTTTCTCCTTAAGCAGCCGAGGGTATTACATAGGGGTGAGGCGAATTAACATGATGTATATTTCTTGAACATGGAAAACGGTGAAGACAAAGACACAAATACAACGAAGGCAAGCAAGAACAAGAAAAACCAAAAATACAGTAGAAAATGCAGAAAGACATCTAAGTGAAATAGCAGCAAACAAGCAAGAGCAAGAGAAAGAAAAATTACTCTAAGGCACAGAAATGCAACTACAAAATACAAAGGATGCAGTCTATTCGGGATGGCTGAAGTTTTAGCTTATTACGGAATTGAGTTGTATCTGTGCATTCGGCTATGCTTTCCGCTAAGGAATTCCATAAGACTATTGCAACTATTGATGATAGCTATTTTAAGGCCGCCCCAGTGGCTCAGTGGTTACGGCGCTCGGCTGCTGACCCGAAAGACGCGGATTCGATCCCAGCCACGGCGGCCGAATTGCGATGGAGGCGAAATTCTTGAGGCCCGTGTAGTGTGCGATGTCAGTGCACGTTGAAGAACCCCTGGTGGTCGAAATTTCCCGGAGCTCTTCACTACAGCGTCCCTCGTAGCCTTAGTTGATTTGGGACGTTAAACCCCAATAAACCAATAAACCAACCTATTTTAAGGTTAAAAACGTCGACACTGCTTCTCGGTGGTCACTCTTCCTCCTCTAAGATGTTCGTCTCATGCAAACTTCTCAGGTCCTCGTCGTGTGCTGCCTGATCGCAGCCAACGCGCAGAGCATCCCCATCTACTCCTTCAGTGTTCCGGTGGTGGCCCCGGCACTGCACCACACCGTCATCCAGCCCGCGGTGCACGCTCGCGAGCACCACAGCACCACCGTCGAGCACAGCTCGGGACCCACCGTGGTCCACCACCACCCGGGCGTCGTGGAGAGCGCCGTCGTCCACCACCAGGAGCCCGTGGTGCACGCCGTCGTCCACCACGACGTGCCCGCCGTGCAGAACGCCATCGTCCACCACCACGCGCCCGTGGTGCACGAAGTCCTGCGGCCCGCCGTCGTGGCCGAACACAACGAGCTGGTGTACACGCCGCACCACGAGCACAGCTACAGCCTGGACCAGACCAAGGTGGTGCACCCAAAGTCTAGCGTGGTGGAGCACCACCCGCTGACCGGGTAAGCTGCGCGCCGTGAACGACGGCAGCGACTGGATACAAAGACGGTATTAGAAAGCTCAGTAGGGTAAGAGTGCGGGCTAGTTGGTGATCCATTACATATAAATACCAGCGCAAACCAGCAGGACACACGAACGAGGACACACAAGCGCTGCGAGTTCTTCGTCGTGTGTCCTGCTGGTTTGCGCTGGTATTAAGGCGAAAGCCTTTAATGCCTTATACTGTCGTTAGCAGACTCGTCGGCAGCCGTGTCGACAGACGCGTCGGCAGCCGTGTCGACAGACGCAGTCGGCAGCCGTGTCGACAGACGCGTCGGAAGCGGTGTCTACAGACGCGTCGGCAGCCGTGTCGACAGACGGGTCGGCAGATTTGTCCCCCTTTCGGCGTCACTGCTTAAAAAGAAACTGTGCCGAGGGTGGGAATCGAACCAGAGCCTTTGGCATTTGAAGCGGAGACACTACCACTCCGCCACGAAGGCTCAAGGTTCGAGCATGAATAAAGGCGCATCTAGTGAATGCATGGGTTTCATAAATAAAATAAAAGGAATAAAGTGAAGGAAAGGAAAAATAAAAATAAACATAACAAAATAAACAAAAATAAAAACAAAATAATAATAAGCAATGGAAATAAAGAAAACAATAAAATAAGAAAAAGAGCAAAAAAAAAACAAAATATGAAAAATAAAAAATAAATGAACACAAACAGTGCGCCAGGAAGCGCTTTCGCCTTGCAGCTCTTTAGAGAGCCAAAGTGCCCCTGAATTTTTCATATATTAGAAAGCTGTAACGAAAGCGCTACAAAGCACTTGTGTGCTCTTTGACAGCGATCATACCCAACAATTCTGGACAAAAGCATTTTTGAGCGGGAAACCTCTGATGAACGGAATTTTTTTATATAATGGAAGATTTAACTATAACAATCAATATATCCTCAGATCACCTGATGGTAGTCTTGCATTTTTTTCTCTATTAACGTGTTTACTGTCAAAAGCGTTCCCCATTGGTTTTCTACGGCAGTCCTAATTGTTAGGTGTGCTCAATGGAAGCACTTTAAAAGAATGATTTTGCTACATATCAGAAGAATGGATTGTTACCTTCATTACTTCCGTACAGTATCTCATAATTTTCCAATTTTCAAAATTTTTGTCCAAGAATGTTGGACATGACTTGCATGAAGGACTTTTTATAACCGCAAACTTTCGCTTCCACTTGAATCTCAAAGGCAGCTGACTCCCAGCTGATTCCTAGCTCTCAGGAGAGAAAGAGAATAAACATTTATTGTGTTAAAGGAGACAGGAGCGAACATAACGGTTCCGAATTCACGCCACCTTCTTTTACAGATCCATGGTAATTAGGGGCATGTTCGAGCTTTATTCTTCAGAGGAACTGCCCGTCTTAGGACAGGCAGATGCACAGACAGCCGGTTATTAAGCAGTACTTGACGTGGCACAAAATTATACAGAGATGATCAGTTATTGCCAGTCATGGGGACTGCTATCGAGCCGATTCGAAGAAATGAGGATGCCTAACCTCTACACTGGTTACAAAAATTGAGATTGCCAGTTTCTTGACTGTTTAACGTGTGCAGCAGTGAGATACGGTAGTACGCCACCCTTGGGGTGTCCTATGTGTAGAGTACGCCAACCTCCTCAGAAACAGCGTATCATTATTGAGACGTCTCAGTGGCAATGAATGACGTTTCCGTGCGGCCTACTGAAAGCCTCTTGCAGCTCCTTGTCCACACTGAACCCTTAGTTTGTGAATGTGTATATGTGTGCGTATGCGCGCGCGTGTGTGTGTGCGTGCGCATGTACGCGCGCGCGAACTAAAGCTTAGGGTTCAAATAGGTGCGCGCTTTACTTTATTTTGTTCCAAAACAATGCTGCGCGATATTCATGTCGACTGTAAAATATAATCAGCAGCCCTAAGCAACCAGGGCTATGCTTGGTGTGATTTCACTAGTATGATCAGGCCCGTCACTACTTATGCGCGCTCCAGAAAAGGCCCAGGTGTTGAGAAGGGCACTCAGCACCAGTCGCCGCGACTCCTCACCCTAAATGGTTGTCGCTTACAGGTCTTATAATGGAGGCTGAACATTTTATCCCCGTCTTCATCATTAGCCAGGTAAAGACTACTGCAGTAGAAATGCCTCTTTTCTTCTCCTTGATTATCACAGCAAGTTCATTGATATTATTTCCCCACCTGGCTCTCTGCCACTTATGAGTGCATTCCCTTTATCTTGGTGAAGGTGTTAGGAGCTTTTAATTTATGAAGTATGTTCCCTTCTTACCTGCTCACAGGTCTGTACGAAAACACGAGGTTCGACTAAAAAGAAAATAGTTTTAAAGGCAGTTCAAAACTCTAAAGCACAGTTATTTGCTGACCAAAATGAACAAGGGTCTGGGGGGAGTCTTATTCCGCTAGCCAACGTTTCGACAAGAGGACTGATCTTCGCCTGGGGCCAGACGAAGACATATCCCCTGGTCAAAGCAGTGGATAGTATATCCGCCCCGACTTTGCTCGTTTGGTTTTGTGTTGTCAAGAATCCCATCTCCCTGCCTTCTATGTTTCGTTATCCTCCGACTTGAGTACGACGGATGTGGCATGCCCTCTGCAGGCATCCGCATCGTCAGACCGACTACCACCACGAGCCCGTGGTCAGCCGTTCCCGCAGTTCGGTGCACCAGAGCCGGCCTGCGACCATCGTGCAGCGCACCAGGACCTTCCTCATCTGACCGTGGCCGGTACCCTCAGCAGGACATTGTCCCCCATCACTCCATGCCCTTTCACGCACTGGTTTTCCCCGATTCTCTAATTTCGCATTCAATAAACGACCGTCGATGCACTGCTCAAACGGGCGGGCATAAGCGATTTGTTTCTTGGACCCCAAGCACCCCATAATAAAACCCCTGCATTCTAAGAAATCTGATGAAAGGTAACCAAAAGACGTGAGCCGGGGATGGTAACTGCATAATTGCTCGAGCACTTGGATGCTATGCCATTGACTTTCAGGTTCAATGCTGTTAGGCGCAGTTCTTGGAAATGTGGTACGTAACTAGTGTTTCAACTTCCAACTTGGGCCGAATCTAACAGCCGACCAAAGGAGAGCGTGGAGGCCGAGCAGACATTACATTATACAAGCGCGAGAAAGCATGATTACTCCTTGCAATACCTCGTCAAGACTGCAGCGTGTGAAAGCACCTTGATACTGATATTGTTTTATATGCGTAGAGTAGGCATCTGGATGTACCGATGATACCGTTACTACTATCCCAGCATCACCCTCATTGCCAGAAATTTGGGACAAACGCTTCTAGTTCTTTTAGCTACCACCATGTGGCGCATGTAGCATGGCGCTACAGAACGATAGGCTTAGCGGCATTGTCTGGGCACTGTTCCGAATTCCTGATAACGTTGTAACAGAAACACAGTATAGCACTTATTAAATGGCAGCGTTTTCTACAGTATTCAGCAGGACGGCCCCGTTAATCATTCGTGGTAAATGGGCACACCGCACGAAAAGTTAACGCGACACCATTTGCATTTTTCTTTCTTGGATTGAAAGCAATGTGATCTACTAATTACAGAACATAATGAAGGATTTGCGAATTTTTTAACTTTGCAGGTTGCGCATCATATTTAAAATCGACAGAGGCTCAGAAGGACTTGGAAGCCGTTGGGGCATACCTCTGTGTTTACCACTCCGTCTGAGAGTACCCAAACATCTCACTGCACTTTTTTCCGAAACACTTTGAACCGCAAACGGCCACTTTTCCTCGTCTCGTGTTCACCACGCATCGAATAACTATTTTCTCACATCTGAAAAAAAATTTTATACATCATTGTGACGTCACTCAACTCCAAGCCGACTATTGTTTCTGCAGAGGATTCATGCACAAAGTTCCAAATTCGCGCTCCAGCCTGCGCAAAGCGCATACCCAAAAATTCTGAACAAAAGCGTTTTTGAACGGGAGACCTTTGATGAACGCAATTTTTCAACATAATGTAAGATTTCACTATAACAATGAATATATCCGGTTATCACCCGACGTCAGTCTTCCATTTTTTTTTTCTCTGTTAACGTTATTGCTACCATCAAAAGCGTTCCCCACTGGTTTTCTACGGTAGTCTTAACTGTTCGATGCGATCGATGGAAACATTTGAAAAGAGTGATTTTGCTAGATATCGGAAGAATGGACCATTATCTTGAATGTGTTCATATCAGTACCTTACAGTTTTGCTATATTTAAATTTTTTCTCCAAAAATGTTCCGCATTTTTCTCCAAAAATGGGTGCCGCCCGTTTCATTACATCGCAGTACTCAAGAAATGCCAGCGTAACATTACTAAAACGATCCCTCGGCCTTCAAACGCTAGCAACTCGCCGCGTAATTTCCCGTCTATGCCTCTTTCACTCTTTCTTTTATCGCTTACCAAGACATTTGTTGCTGCAGCCACCCCAACGTACGTCATCCCGCCTAAACCACAGTAACCCAATCGCACGCATTAAAACCCGCACCTCCGCAATGAGCAGTTCATTTTTTCCCGACGCCATAGTGCTCTGGAATGGCCTTCCCGACAACAGAATAACATGCTCCGATCGCCACCTTTTCCGCGAGAAACTGGCTAATCACTTCTCACAAACATATTCATACTGCGACACCGAAGTGCCAACTGTTCCTTGTTTTCTTTTTGATGTTTATTTCTTGCTTTTAGTTTGTATATTGTTGTACTATTTTTGTACCCCGTGTATTTTTCCCCCTTTCTTTTTTTTGTGTTATCTGCCACTACCCTCCAACCTGTATGTACGCCCCCCATTATGTAATGCCTTCGGGCCTTTAAGGGACAAACAAATGAAATGAAATGAAAGCGCTGCTTTCGGTATTCTCAGAAGAGAAGCTGATGCCCCATTAAATTGATTACCACTATGGACCCCCAAATTTTTTGCTTCCAGGGCCGTAATCATTTCTGAAGATATATTTCAAAGCTATTGCATTCAAATTGAAGTTTGAGATGTCCTTTTTCCGGGAAGAACATTACTTTTCCTGCCAACTGTGCTGTTGGCCTGTTAGTAGAGATGCGCCTCTGCCACCGCGGGGTACTGGTCGCCGCGTGCTATCGCAGAATTAAGATGTCGACTAATGGCGACACCCATAAAACACTACACACGTGACCTCTTTGGGGCACGTGAAGTACGTATGACCATTAAATGTTCCTACATCTGAGCCACAAGTCCAGCAGCGCTAAATCTGGGCTGTTAGATTTATCAGTGATGCAAAGAACCCCCCCTCCCCCCCTTATCATTTATCAGCGTCACGAGGAGTCTATACTATATGGCACCAGTGCTACAAGTGTGACACTGCTGAAGGATCAGAAACGAATGTGCTCCTCAGAAAAGGGCCATTCAACATTTTTATTTGAATGTAACACGTTTCAATTCAAGCCTTTTATCTGAAAAGTTACGAACTTGGAAACAAAATCTACTGAGCATTCGTCGTAGTTGGCGGTTTCGGCATTGCGATACATGACGGGTAATTCCACCGGACGTGTTGTAATTAAGAAAATACCATCACACATTAAGTATTTGTCAGCATTTCAAGCGGGAATAGTTGTCCTTCAAACTGTGCCTCATACACTTCTCACAAGCGAGTGCTTCGTCGCCGCCGTTGGAAAGTAAAACCGGCCTTGACATCAGGAATGACACGCACAGTGCAAATAAAACGGCCCTTTTCCTTTATACGATAAGCCAACCGCCACGGAGCGTCTGGCACACGCGAACCGCAAATACTGCTTTCTCGATGGTGCATGCAGATACGGCCGATAAAATGTGGTGCGAACGGCCCGCCTCGGCGCCCATCAATTAGAACCGCGCGGCACTCCTCGACATTTATGACCACACAAATGCTACACACCGTGCCATTCCAAGACGATAAAATGGAGGCGGATGTCACTGTCTCCCATGCCGTCAGCAAAATGCCAAGGACGAAGAAGTATCACTGCTGCGAGCCTGACCCGCCCCAGACTTTACGGGTGCGTTTGTATCCGCTATGCACCGCGGCCAATACCTCGCCGTGGGTACGTGCCATTAAGCCTGAGGACATCATCATCATCATCAGACCTTACGGTTGCAGCTCGAAAGAGACTGAGCCCGGCCTACAGTCGCCTTGTTACTCCCAACGGATCACGCTTTGTCAGCGAGGAGTGAATATAGACGGCCGAAGCACCGTGCTGAGCTCTTCAGGTAGTCGCTCTCAGACGCCCATTCTAAGAGCGAAATCAGATGGGAATTACTTGTTAGGGGTTTGGTTTACGGGGCTTAAGGTACCAAAGTGACTAATCCTATGAGGGACGCCGTAGTGGAAGGCTCCAGACAATTTAGACCACCTGAAGTTCTTTAAAGTGCACTGACATCGCACAGTGCACGGTCTTCTAGCATTTAGCCGCCATCAAAAAGCGACCGCCACGGTCGGGATTGAACCCGTGTCTTTCGGGGCAGCAGCCGAGCACCACAACGATTGGGCTACCGCGGCGGAAATGACTTGTTAGCATCTACCCAAGCGCACTCATGTGGTTACAAAAAAGATTTTGACAACTTTGACAGGAACTTCGTAACTGAATAAAAATTTGCCTTGACCTAGGGATCGAGCCTGGTAGGGACTACCCTCCGTTCGAGGCTGTCGTTGTGCCAACTAAGCAAACCAAAATTCTTTATTTCGCCCGTGATATTTATTACACGCATTACGGCATACGAACAATAACAGGATGCGCACGCAGGGTACTCGCAAAGTAGCCAGAACGGAGGTAGCCTGAAAGAGGTGAAGAGGAAACTAGGCATACGTAGAAACCAGATGTATGCGTTAAGAGACAAGGAGAACAATGTCATTAGCAATATGGATAAGATAGTTAAAACCGATGACACTCTATCCAGAACTATAAATTTATGGCCCTACACTTTTAGGGAATTTTTTTTATATATAGAGTCTATAGACTATGAACTGACAAAAGGAAATACCTATAGGAAGGTAATAGAGTCTGTTAGAAGTTTACAGACAGTGTATAGACCATTTTCATAAAGGTCGCCCATTCTGTTTAATGAACGGGTATAGCGAGGCTCGAAACGAACGCAAAGCAGCCGTAGCAACTGGGTATTAAGGTAAAGTGACTCGCGCATAAATCACACCGTGTTCCTATAAGGAGAACCACGACGTTGATGTTTCGTCACGTGGCCGTCGAGGTGGCAGTATTTCGAAAAAGCACGAGGTACGCAACCAGCCATAAAATTTTCTCTGCACACTGATGAAGGTCTCTGGTTCCAGTCTTGAAATTGCGTTTTCTTTTTTTAATACGAATTGTTCTAGCGGGTCCCAGCGTACACGAACCTGGCATTCTGCTTCGCAGCCATATCAGGAGAGAGAGAGAGGAAGGCATTTTAATGAGAGAAAAAGGTGGAGAGGTCGGCCGGTGGTAGCATGGCCCTGGCCTCCACACTCCACACAGGGGAAAAGGAAGGGGAGAAAAGGGAAAGTGCGAATGAAGGTCGATGATGATATTAATACTAAGAGTTTCATGGGTGATGTCCATGCACACACACACACAGGAAGCGGTGTGCTGTTGTACACGATCTTGATCGGCAGCTTGGAATCAGTGACAATGCCGGCGTTCCGCGGGTGCTTAGTCCTAGGGGCACGTCTCGAGATGCAGTTTGTGGGGTTGAAATCGGGGAGAGAAATCCGTTCTCCCCGCTTAAGCGCGGCTGACACAGTTCAAAACCGCGCTGACCCCACCCCGTGGTCGCGTACGCTACCGAGCGCACGCCGACCACGGCGGGCCTTGCTCTGAGGGAACAAAGGAACGACACACTGGCTGACACAAACAAGGCATTTATTGCTATAACAACAATAACGCCAGCTAGCAACAAAATACACTGAGGAATCGAGGAAGTCCGACTCACCAGCACGGTTACGAGCGAACGTTCGCCCGCGGTAGGGCAAAGGGAAAACTCCGATGTCGGACGGGACGAGCTAGGGGAATACGTTTCCACATTCCACACGAGGCCGCCCGCCGACGAAGAGCGAAGCTGCGAGCGAAGCGTCCGGTCGCTTCCCGGTCCCAGGGAGAAGAGAGCCAGCTATCCCTCGCGCGCGCGCAGCAAAACGCCATCCGTGGCGCTGGTGTCGCTGCGACGCGAGCGCCCTCCCCTGTTAGTTAAAAGTAACCGAACCGAGAGGAGTGCTTTTCGGGGACAGCTGAAAACAGCGGGGTGCAATGCGGGAAAGTGAACGCAGGGGACGAAGGCGTCCCCACATCCCCCCAACCTTAAATAGACCCACGCGCCTGCAAGTTACATGCTATGGAGGAGTCTCCTGGTCTTCATGCACTTGAGGCAGGTCGTGCAGCGGAGGTCGCGCCGACAGAGTGCACGCAGTCTTCCGCGGTATTCCGAAGGCGGCGTGAAGGTCTCCGCTGGGACGACTCGCATGGCCCGCGGACTATGTGCCCGCAGGCCCGCGAAGAGGAGGGCCGGTTGACCACTGCAGGCCAAGATTCCGCAGTAGTCGCCAGGGGAACAGCAGCCAGAGGTGGCTGCTGTCTGGTCTCGCCACGGCTGCCCCGGATGGATGTGGCGAACAGGATGCAAGCCGCTCCGTCGCAGCAGGCGGCAGCGAGACGATGTGCACAGGACAACAAGCCGGAGTGGCTCCACTGGATCTGCAAAATTTCCGAAACAAGGTCACGGGAGGGGAAACGGCGTACACAAGGGCCACGTGGCTCAATGCTCAACTCGCTAGCAAAACGTGTCGGGCGGCTGTGCAACGCAAAGTTCGAGTGAACAAAGCCCTTTCTTGAGTTGAACGAGAATGCTCGGTTCATGCGAGGTTAAAAAAAACGGGTGGCCCAGCAAAGTGCGCCCCCTCTCAACACCACGGTCCGGTGGTCGTGTCACTTTTGACAAGGTGCAGGCAGCTATGAATAGCTTTAGGCCTCACTAACATAGTGAAGGTCGACGACCCCCAACAAAAGAAAGACCCGAAACGGGTTTCGTGCGCGCAGCCGCGAGGAAACATCAGCGTTGTGGGGTGGTCCTCCCCGCCCACTGCACAAAGCAGCTTCTGAGCGATCGGCGCCCACCGTATCCGACGGTGTCGGAACGCCCGGTGCCGAGCTGCAATACCAGCGAGCTCGTAGCGGCACCTGTGGCCCCCAGGCCACCCGGCTCCCGGAGCCGCGACTCCCAGAGTCGAAAAAGAGACAGCGAGAAAATATATACAGAAAACTCGGACCACCCACGCGGCTTCCGTACTCACTCTCTACGGGCTCGGCAACTCCGCGGGCGCTAGGCCTCGCGCTCCCTCGATGCGGACCAAGTGGTTCTCGTGCTCTTCTGAAGAAACTCCAGGCAAGAAAACTCGAAGAAAAAACATGCTGAGCATGTTGAAAAGTTCAAACATGCTGCAGCGCAATACACCTCGCACTCAAGAAAGCATGCCGCAGGTCCTAGCGATCAAAATTCACACTAGGCCTACCACTTGTCAAGTGCGGACAAAGAGCGTTCCTCGAACCGAACTGACAGTCGTCCAATGTTCCAAGAGCAGGCCCCACGTTGGGCTGCCAGATGTGGGGTTTAAACGGGGGGGATAAACACGTATTCCCCGTTTAAGCGCGGCTGACACAGTTCAAAACCGCGCGGACCCCACCCCGTGGTCGCGTACGCTACCGAGCGCACGCCGACCACGGCGGGCCTTGCTCTGAGGGAACAAAGGAACGACACACTGGCTGACACAAACAAGTCATTTATTGCTATAACAACAATAACGCCAGCTAGCAACAAAATACACTGAGGAATCGAGGAAGTCCGACTCACCAGCACGGTTACGAGCGAACGTTCGCCCGCGGTAGGGCAAAGGGAAAACTCCGATGTCGGACGGGACGAGTTGAGGGGAATACGTTTCCACACGAGGCCGCCCGCCGACGAAGAGCGAAGCTGCGAGCGAAACGTCCGGTCGCTTCCCGGTCCCAGGGAGAAGAGAGCCAGCTATCCCTCGCGCGCGCGCAGCAAAACGCCATCCGTGGCGCTGGTGTCGCTGCGACGCGAGCGCCCTCCCCTGTTAGTTAAAAGTAACCGAACCGAGAGGAGTGCTTTTCGGGGGCAGCTGACAACAGTGGGGTGCAATGCGGGAAAGTGAACGCAGGGGACGAAGGCGTCCCCACAAGTTATCTCTGTGAATCCTTAGCCTCGGCCCACGCTTCGAAAATCTGGAAGTCGATTTAGTGGACAGTGTGCTACGCCATGGTCTCTGATAAAGCGACATGGTACAGAGAGGGTAGGCAGATGGTTGTTGACAATTACCAAGTGAACAAAGGAGGGGAAAGCCTCAGGGTGATTGCCAGCGTATAGAGAAGAGGACTTGTATTCGTCTGGGCAACGCGTTCATCATTGACGGAGTATAAATATTGTCTTCACTCCGAGGAGGAAGGCCCGGTGAGGCAGAAAAAGTGGTTTGGTTCGGTTTATGGTGGTTTAACGTCCCAAAGCGACTCAGGCTATGAGGGACGCCGTAGTGGAGGGCTCCGGAGATTTCGACCACCTGGGGTTCTTTAACGTGCACTGACACGCACAGTACACGGGCCTCTGGAATTTCGCCTCCATCGAAATTCGGCCGCCGCGGCCACAGAAAAAGTGGTTGTTTTTTGTGAGTATAAAGAAACATTAATGGCCGCCTGCACAGTAGCTGTCTCGCTGTAAGGTGTTCACATAAGCTTTCCCGTGGCGGAAAAAGTAGAAGGCAAGACAGAGGCAAGGTGAGACATTGCGAAGGGTGATTATGTAAAGGACAGATCACATAAAGACCCGATACGGAGGAGTACAAAGTAAGGAGGAACATTGTGGTAGCGGTGACAAAGAGCTCCAGGTCTACTGTACCACCCTGGATGTTGCATGGTGTTCCTTTCTAACCACCAGGGAACGGGGTGGGGCCCTTCGCAGAAGAAAATTCTCCCACACGTAACACCACAAAGCCGGTGGTAGATGATGATGATGATGAATTTTTATGGCGCAAGAGCATCTTTGGCCAAAGAGCACCATGGCACAAGGTTGTTTCTTCTACTCAAGGTTGGGCCAGAGACCCATTTCCTAAACATTTCCCCCTATAGAACCCGAACACCAGGCAGGATAAAGCTTGTACCCATTGTATCACCGGTGGGTACCCGGCGGCACTGGGGATCGAACCCCGCCCCTCCCGCATGCGAGACGGATGCTCAAAAGACAAGGGCACCGCTGCGGTAAGCAGGTGGTAGAGCTGGCTATAATGTCGCGGCTTGTCGCATCAATGGCAGCAGGACTCTCCACACGCCCTCGTGTCAACTGCACCCAGATGCGCTTTTCGTCCTTCACACGGGGGCAGAGGCGTGCCTGTTTTGCACGCCCGTAATGCTTTTGCGGATTATCCGGTGAACTATCCGCGGTTGCTGACGCCCAGTACCGTACAAAAACCGTCGCCCCGTGATGAGACCGGAGCACGCAACCGCCAGGTCTGTGCGAGTAGCGGACGCACGAAATCCAACATCGCGAAGGCCGGGCACGAAACGGTATGGGTGCGAAGAACCAGCTTGTTTCTGTTGCTTCGTGAAGCTCCTTATCGGTGCTGTAGCGAGTAAGAAGTAGATGAAAGGCGACAACGCCCTTCGAACATCCGTTCCCGAACAGTGCACGGCAGTCAATGAGTGTGCGGAGCGGCAGTACGCGCCTAAAGGTGACTGAACATCGATGAATGGAACGTAATTTACAATGTCATGTTCTCTTTTCATGGCACCTCAGCGGGGAACTACGGCGCAAACAGCAAAAAAAACAAAAAAAAACAAGCAGAGAGCCACTGAGTATTTCACAGCTTCGTCTGTGAGTGCACGTATATACGTTAAACATTCGTAATTGTATGCCATGCAAAGTGTTCACAATTCACATTAATAGTTAAAGCACCTGAAGCAAGCACTCGGTGCCATTAATTTTAAATCTTGGCGATGTTCACTGCACCACAAGTTTTGATATGCATTACTTCGCAGCTTTTTTTTATTTGTTGTTCCTCTTAACTTGAATGTAATGACCATGCTACGGTTTATTTAAAAAATTAGTATGCTGTATTCGCCTTCCCTGTCCTTGAGCCTCTTCCATAAAACGTATATAGCGCGTTGTTAGTGTATGGCCGACGTGATATATGGCTATATCAATCAATCTGTTCTAGCCAACTGTAGAACATTGGTGACAAACAGATTGCCTGCCCAAAGTGTAAATAAATAGGCACCGCCTTCACGGGTTGACAAAATCCTGAGAGCTGGCAGGCGTGATCACTGCTTCTGTGGAAAGAAAACACTAAGGGCAATTTTGTTCACGAGGTGCAGCACAGAAGGATGCACAGCTACCGAATGAAACAAAACACTGAACAAAACTTCATAAAAAAAATTAAACTACGTCAACTTCGTACACTACTCTGTAGAGCAACCAAAAAATAACGGAAGTAAAACTTTATGCAAATAACCATTTTTTAGTCAGTTATGCAATGACACCTTTTTAGGAAATAGCTATAAATCCGTTTTTATAGAAACCATTCTTGGTAAATCACCTTTTTCTCTTCGTCTAACGCCATAACTAGTAGATTAAGGCTCAATTTCGTTTTTGTTTTTCGCGCCTTATGTTAAGTCCAGACGAAAAGATACTGAGTACGGTTTGGTTTGGTTTATGGGGCCTTAGCGTCCCAAAGCGACTCAGGCTATGAGGGACGCCGTAGTGAAGGGCTCCGGAAATTTCGACCACCTGGGGTTCTTTAGCTTGCACTGACATCGCACAGCACAAGGGCCTCTAGAATTTCGCCTCCATCGAAATTCGAACACCGCGGCCGAGATTGCACCCGGGTCTTAGGGGCCAACAGCCGGGACCATAACCACTGAGCCATCGCGTTGATCATACTGAGTACGTCCTCTCCAGTAACGCCAGAGACAACAAACCTCCTCATAACTGAAAGACGTCTGCGGAGCGCGCCGCACGCGGAAAGATAAGTTACCGTCAGTGCCGGCGTGCGCTAGGTAGCTCGGAACCAGAATGGCCAATGACCAGAGACAACCAAGCGCCACTATGTGCTAAACCGCGAGCGTGCTGTCTTAAGTCAAACCCGGATTTTCTGCTGTTGTTTCGGACTTTACGAGTTTTCACTGCCGAGTTCATACCACCGTATCGCATTTCGTTTGGGAATGAGGAAAAAAAATGAGAGGAGGCAATGAAACATTAGAAGGCAGGAAAAACAACAAGATTCTGCGAAGAGGGTCGAGTCTCGAGACCTACAGTGTTCATGGAGAGGGAAAGCCAGTAGCCTTCTCTCACGTTCTGGGCTAGGCTTTTAACGGCTTCACAAGGGAGGTGAAACGCCCTGTTGTTTACGCTACTGGTGTCGGTCCTCGATGGGGCTTATTTGCTTGTTACCATCGCTGGGACCGCTGCAAGGAGAAATGATCAGCGGAGCATGGTAAGGGAAGAAGGGCGGGGGTGCGTTTTCGGGTATAAAAGTGTTGCGTGTCGTTGGTAGAAGACGCACTTCGCTACAGCTAACTCCAAAAGCAGAAGCAACGAGCTCCATCTTCGAATCACCATGAAAACCCTCGTAAGTAGCGAACCAACATTGATTCGTTTTGGAGGACTTCATGAATTCCTGCGGCAAAGGTTCTCTTAGATTTGATGAATAAAGGGCTCACGTAGACTCACCGTTTGATATTTAAGGCAGTCAAACATTTCCGTACGAAGTTCATCACATTTAGTTTCTGTTGTTTGTCAGGTCAGTGTAGCGTGCTCTGCTTGCAGCATAGAGTGGTAGCAGGCACCTGACTAGGCAGACAAGCGGAAAAACGGGAAAGCATTGGCAATCAAGGTGTGACTTCCTTGCTCGTGATTGGTGGTTCAAAGTGAGACGATGAGTTGCGATGACGGGGATAGCAGTGAGTTCTAGTTGATCGATCGTGCCATTTTCCTAACGGCTATAGCCTACTTCGACGTCACTTTCCACTGGAACCAATCAATCAGCCAGTCAGTAAGTTAATGAACCGCACGTAAGAAGAAAAAAAAGATATTCTTCACTTCTCGCCTCGATACAATGCAGCAAGCATGACGGCACCAAAGCTGAGCTGAGCATCGTGTGCGATGTGTTGCTGCATCAAACATGGAAGCAGAACGCAATGCAGGCGCTCGATTCAAAAGCGAAAGCCCAAGGATGCACAAACCCCAAGCACTGAGAATGCATCGAGTGTAGAGCACAGGTATATGACATTTTTAGCCATACTTTGCATTTTGGTTCAGAAGCACGTAAAGGTGGTGAGCTGAGTCGAGCAGAGCAGCGCTATGCGGAATTTGCCACGAGTCATTCGCCTGGGCCTACTGGTGTGGGCTACAGAGGATGACGCGGCAAGTTCCACAATTTGTGAAGAGTAAACACAGAAGAAGCGTATCTAGTAAGGCTGAGATCTGGGCGAGTTGGTATGCATTCATACTGGTGAACAGCGCAAAAAAGGCGGGACAACAACAAGACAAGCGCTGACTATCAACTGGGTTTATCGAAGGACGGAAGGGTATATATACAAAAACATAACACAAATGCCTCAGCATCATCAGCAGACCTTCCGTGGCACTTAGCAACAAGGAATTGGCTTACATCACTTCATATGTGACATAAGTTTTGATTTTCACGGCCCTTTTCACACTATCTTCTTACTTCTTTGTGTTATGTTTTTGTATATATACCCTTCCGTCCTTCAATAAACCCAGTTGATAGTCAGCGCTTGTCTTGTTGTTGTCCCGCCTTTTTTGCGCTGTTCACCAGTAAGAAGCGGATCGTTCCTTACACTCGCCGTGCAAGTGAATGACCTCCGGCAGAAACCGGATGTGTTTATTTCCGCAAGCTAGATCATTATGTGTCATTATTCCCTTACAGGCCATCGCCGTCGCCTGTTTGTTGGTTGCCGGTGCTCACTGCGGCGCCGTCTTCACCTACGGCGTCCCCGCCGCTGTAGTACATGCACCGGTGGTGCACCAGACCGTGGTCAGGGCACCAGTGGTGGCCGAGCACAAAGAGCTGGTGCATGTTCCACACCAAGAGTACGGCTACACTATTGAGGACAGCAAGGTCGTCCACGCAAAGTCCACCGTCGTCCACCACGACCCTCTCACCGGGTGAGTACACTGTGAACCTGGCTTCGACGACAGTGCATACGTAGTCACTGCACGCGTGATTTTACCATAATAGTCATCGTATAAGAAAATGTGAAAGAAATGACTACCTGCGAACAGATTAGGCCTTGGCACTAACTGCATGGCTACCTATATTGATTACTGAAGAAAGGCCTAGGTCTTTCTCTTCACGTCTCAATATTAGTATATCTGTCGTCATCGTACGTGGGAGGCAGTATCATGGTAATCGTCACTTTTTAAACATTCGCCACATTCAGTATCACCGCCACTGTACTAAAGTGTGCCTGGCTCCCTGTCGACAGTCACAGGGATTTCAGCTACTACATAGCGAACGTGTCTTCACGGTCGTTGGCAGTAAATCATTTTTGACGCATTTTGACGTTGCCATATCTTGAAATCCTTAATTCTCTCGGCTCTCTTGTTCTCCTCTGCAGCCTTCCATACCAGCAGACCGACTACCACCACGCCCCAGTGGTGACCGGGTCCCGGAGCTCCGTGTACCACAGCCGACCAGGATACGTCAAGGAGCGTACCCGGGCTTACATCTATTGAACACCTGCCACATCAACGATAATCCCCTCATCGGTCGAACACTGCAACACCCTCCCCCCCCCCCATTAAGATTCCCACCCCTTTTCATTGCGAATTAATAAATTTTGACGTTTGTTTTTAAATTGACTAACTATCGTACTTTCGGTTGTGTTAATCAGCGAATACATTTTGCATGTCACGTGTGCATGCAGTTCTACAGATACACCGATCATCTACAGGCACATAGCGATACGCAGACGAAAAGAAAATTCTTGAACTCCCAACAAAAGAACTCCTGGAGCAAAGCAGCAGCAATGACTGTTGTGTCGACCCTTCCCACAAGAGCGTATACTCAAAAGTCCATTTCGATTGCATACAGGGACGACGATGGAAGCGAAGAGCTTCCAACCCCCCCCCCCCTCTCCTCCCCCATACCTGTGCACCGTCATTTTCATGCACAACTTTATCCCCCCGCTGAAGTAACCAAACAGCCACAGCTATCAAGTGGCCTCTGAGCTACGCTGATTGCTGTGCGATCCGTACTCCTCTTCCTCTTGGGTAGCAAACCCACAATTAAACACCCCAAAGATACTCTGATCTCGAGAATGTCATTGTGGGTGACAGTAGACGTGCTGGAAGATCTACGCAATTTTTTCGTACTTCGGTACGATCAGCATTGTGCGTTCCAGCGCTCAGGATCTCTCGACTCCAAACGGTTCTCCAGAAGAGATGCATGATGACTGAGCTTCCGCTGGATTTTCTTCGAGCAACATATTGTAACCAATTTGAAGTGCTAAAAGCACTTTTTTTTTCAGAAACGGAGCACAGTTCAGACCTGGGGACGCATCACACACACAAACAAGCTGATCTCAGCTGCCGCGGTGGCTCAGTGGTTGCGGTGCTCGGCTGCGGACCCGAAGGACTCGGGTTCGATCAATGCCACGGCGGTCGCATTGCGATGGAGGCGAAATTCTAGGGACCCGTGTACTGTGCCATGTCAGTGCACGTTAAAGAACCACGGGTGGTCGAAATTCTCCGGAGCCCTCCACTACGGCGTCTCTCATAGCCTTAGTCGCTTTGGGATGTTAGACCCCATTAAACCAAAACGAAGCAAGCTTATCGACGCTGGCTAACAACAACCACGTCGTGAAGTATGAGTTCCTTATTTCAGCCGACGCGGAGGCAGAAAATTCCGTCTGACGCGCTGAATCTGTCTGCTGGAGCTACATTTCGTTCAAGCCAAATCACAGACAAACTTAAATTCCCAGCACACGGCCGTAGCCACCAACTTTTCTGCGAACAACATACCCAACAATTCTGGACAAAGGCATTTCTGAACGAGAAAGAGTATATGAACGCATTTTTTTCTATATATCGTGAGATTTCACATATAACACATATCCACAGATCACCCATCGACAGGCTTGCATTTTTTTACTATTAAAGTTTTTGCGATGGCAAAAGCATTCCCCATTGGTTTCTATGGCTGTCTTACTGCTCCATGCTAGAGCTGTAAAAGCTTCAAAAGGAAGATTTTACTACGCATCCGAAGAATGGACCATTACCTTCAATACTTCTATAACAGTAGGTTATAACATTCCAATATTTAAAATTTCTGTCTAACAATTCTGGGCTTGTAAACTTTATTTCGAATGGCATACCACTCAAAATAACTTGAATTAGCGCCCGAACGGCAATTTATGCAAGCACATGGAAGATGACTGGTGTTAGCATAGGCATGTATGCTATACATTGGAAAATACCATTATCTTCAGTATTTGTATTGCAGTACCTTAATTTTTCATTACTCAAAATTTTTGTCCGAGAATGTTGGACATTTAAAGAGAAGCGGAGGAGAGAAGACAGGAGAGGAGGAGAGAGCTCTTTCTATTTTCACCTGCCACAGTCAACCCTTTGATCACCTGTGGCAACCTCATCGCATCAACCACCGGTCAATACCAAGCGCTGTCGTTAGCGCCTGTCCCGTGTCTTCTGTGTCGTCCTTTTTTGCGCCATGTATACAAGACATTCAGACTTGTTGGTTGATCAATGGAGGTATTTACGGCCGCTACATTGTGACGACTATATAAAGGCACATCTCGACACATCTTAGAGTACACACGTCGACTAGACACATCATCTGTAACTTCTTAACCTAGTCAGTATAATGCAGCACCCGCAAATGCTTCTATCATTTCTCTAATCACTGCAAACTTTGCGGTTCTCAGCCTGTTCTGAACAAAAATGAGTATTTATAAATCGGGCGAATTGAAACATTAAACGAAAATTTCGAGGCACTATAAATATCAAGAAAAGAAACGGCAGCTGTGCAGTTTCACTTTAACTTGCCTACAATGCAGCTGATTTCTGCTTGGTTGACTCTGCCTTTGCGATGAACCTTGTTACTGCCTTAAATATTTTTGGCCGCCTTTTAGCGGCCGTCGCCGCGCTTCTCAATGAGCCCTACTTGTGGTACTGCTTTTGCTACGACATTAGTTTTGCCGCCTCTAGTTCCTTTTCTTTGCTTTCTGCGGTTCCCGCAATATTTCCCTCTCACATACCCAACAGTCCTGGACAAAAGCATTTTTGAGCGAAAAACCGTTTATGAATGCAATTATTTCATATAATACAAGATTTCACTACAAAAACTAATACATCCGCAGAAGACCCGCTGGCAGTCTTGCATGTTTTTTTTTTTTTTCTCTATTCACATTTCTGCTATCGACGAAAGCGTTCCCTACTGGTTTTCTATGGCAGTCTTAACTGTTCGATGCGATCTATGGGAACACTTTAAAAGAAAGAGTTTGCCACATATCAGAGAAATGGACCCTTACCTCATATATTGCCATTACAGTATCTTATAATTTTTCAATATTCAAATTTTTTTCGTAGAATGTTGGATATGCATTGCTTCTGGCACAGCTTTGGCTAGGGCCTTGGGTCCGACTCTTTAATTCCTTTCAGTCATTTTTCTTTTTTGCAGTCAGCGCAGTGTCGATTCTTAGCTTTTAACCGACACCGCTTTGCGGCAAACTAGCTGACTCTGATTTTCCTGCGAATTTTGTCTCTCTTCTGATACCCATGGGTCTGAGTCGTCACTATTTCACACGTGTACAGCTAGGTTGCATTACTGCGTTGAAAATGCGACGCTTGTGCTTTCTTAAAGCGGATATTTCACCCCCCCCCCCCGTCCCCCTGAAAAAAGAAAGGATACGCATGGCAGTCATGTCGTGCTGAGTACCTCGCTGAAGAGTTTATATTGTGAGCACCAGTTCGTATTTAATAGGCTGGCGTGCTGTAGGAAGCAAAACAGGTTGGTCGGCGCCAATCTTTCTCCGGTGGGTCTATTATTTATGTACAGCTTTTGTATCGTTTACTTTTTCACAGTACAAGGACTGGACCTCTCACAAGGACGGTACTATAAACGAGTTCATGATCCGTCTGCCTCTCGCTAGAGAAACAGATATCATCGAAACATTAGCCTTCCTTAGTGCCCCTTAATTCCCACAAATCTACACAGCGTGTCATAATTTTCAAACAAAACTATCGTAATCTTCGTCATTACAATGTAAGAAGCCTACGTCCCCGTTCAGAGTGGACAGACCAACCAGGTTCACAACAAGGACGACGACAGAACCAAATATCGTTGTTTTTGTCATCGTTGTTGTGTTTGTCGCATCCTTGAACGTTTTTTTGTGTTATCTGTTTTCTCCCCTTTCCCTGGTTTTACTGTTTTTACCTCTGAGGATACGGATTTTGAAGCACGCTTTCCGTTAAAAGGGTCGAACCGCTGCATTCATTCTGCGTACGGGCAGGCATCTTCACGCTGGCAATAATTCAAAGAACTTCGCTGCAGAAATGACACCGCGCATTTAATGTACATCGGCTCTTTAAAGTACAGCGTGTCATGTATCCCAATGATTTCGAACGCCTAAGTTAAAGAAACAGCGTAGATGTGCGCTTTCTCTGCCCCTTAAATGGAGCGGTGACTTATGTACACAGAAAGAAAAAGCCATGCTGTAGCCCCAAGAGGCGAGTAAACAAAAAGAACAAAAGGCGGAAGCAGAGTATGAGTATCGAGCGTTAGCAGTATCGAACGAATGTTGCGTCATTAGCCATCTTCGCTATATCCGGTACGAATTTCTCGTTATATCCTGATATCCACCTTTTTTAACGCGACCGTATACAGCGCAAGAAGACAAATCGTTAGACACCACTTCGAATGTCCGACGTCAATTAGCTTGGCCGTAATGGACGTTTGAATTTTCAGGAAGCCACGGTTTGGGCAGCCAAAGGTCGTCGGGGCTGACCTCCATGATGCGCTAAGCTTTGATTCGACTAGTAATGTTGTGCTTCGTAAAACGCTGAATCATTCGATACCACTCCGAACATTCTGCGCCAATTAGGTGGTCCACAATCTGTGCACCAATGGTACCACCCACTGGTCCCACTTGAATGGCCTGGTGTTTCATACTAACGCGACCTTGACTCGTACAAGTAAAGCAGCAGCATCTATTAGAAAGGAAGCGTGAGCTCGGGCTGTTTGACCTGAAAAAAAAAAGAAAAAAAATACGCATGTGAGGTGGACAGTAACACGCAGAACACACAAACAACAAGAAGCCGATTCCAATCGATAGCAAGACAAGGAAGGTGTAACTAAGGGCGGCTGAGATTCACATGTTGCAAGGAGTTCCGGATATTTTGAGGAACAACGTTGCCGCGACGGGCGCAAGACAGGAATAGTTGGAGGGTCCCTAGGAGGGGCATTTGTCCTGCGGTGAACTCGGCTAAGGTGTTGAAGAAAATTCAACTATTGACTGCGAGCATCAGCGCGAGCATATCGGTACACTGTTTGATCTCTCGGGCTGTATTCACAGTGTAGGTATTCTACGCATCGCGTCTGGGATGTGAGCATAGCGCAAGGTACTGGTTTTATGCAGGTCTACATAATCACAAAAGAGCAAACGTTCCACAGAACCACACTAAGAGACATGATAGCACCCAGCCACCATTTTTTTTTCCGCAACCCAAACTGCGCGAAATGATTACCAATCGTTCCAAAGCCTGGTTTATTGAGAGTTTTATTCTAGCCAATAAAAATCTCCTGGCCCCTTCCAACTGAACGCATAAGAAATTTATAAAGCGAACAGCGGAAAACAGTCGTCAACAAATGAAAAAAAGAGACAGGAAACAACTTTCTCCTAATTCACTGTTGTCCCGTGATTGGCCTTGTCGTTCACTTCCGATCACGTACAAAGTAGCCCAGCTTCATACTTTACTGCGTACGAACTGTTTACTATCAGCCTCAACACACGCCAATCACGTCAACTCTAGGATAGCCAGGAAGCAGTTGCGTAGCGAATGCATAGCCGAATCCCGGTTCATATCGCAACCATCCCCAACACACGCCAATCATGCCTACTATAGGGTAGACAAGATGCTGTTGCGTAGCCAACCCATAGCCGTTCATGTCGAACCAACGCAGCGGACGTTGACGCAAGTGATCTCACGGACAACGCAAGGCCTGTCTCTTCCACTCACGTCCAATTTGCGTCTACTATCGGGGACAAAAGTCTCCAGGAGGCGCGTCAAGCGATTCTGGCTAATAGCTGCCATGTTTCTTAGCGATCACCTGCTATCACTAGCACACGTCACAGCAAGCGAGTCCGACTTTCACCTCGACAAGTATGGTCTCCAGCCCGCAGCTAATCACAGAGCTATCAGCTTATGTTCCCAATGATGCGTCCTGGAGACTTTTGTCCCCGCGAGTACGTGCTGGCTATCCCAATTTGCCACAGGTCAGCTGTTTGGCGAACTAACAACGTGTGTTGAAAAGCTTTACGCATCAAGGTTCCATCCAGAAGCACTCTAGCGGCTCCAGTATTTCGAAGAAAACAACGTGTCAAACAAATAGCGTACTATGTTACACTTTCATCGTATCCAATCCAAAAGTACAATTAAGCAAATCCACCTCACTGAACACCATCTGCGAACTGATTCGACGCACACTGTACACGGAAAGATCGCACCTATACATGCGGCGGTCTCGTGCGCTCTGTGGCTGTGGACCGGAATGGCCAATGACCAGACAAGGCCACGCGTCGCCTTGTATTGCTGCGCCGGTCGTTCCTAGTAAAGCCCTTCTTTTTCTAAGTTCGAGTTCGACGAGCTTTCGCAGTATTGGTTTCTCCGCCGTTATCTGTCTTAGTTGCAACGATAAAGGAAAAAAATAAAGAAGACAAGATTGAGAGGTGGCAGTGAAACATCTGTAAGCAGGAAAAGCAAAAGGAATCTGTCAAAAAGGTTGGAATGAATCCTGTAGTGTATACATGGAAAGGGAACGCTTGTAGCATTCTGCCACGCTTTTTGATAACCTTAACTGCATCGCGAAATACAAATGAAAAAAACCCATTGTTTACGAAACAGGTGTCAGACCTCCCGCTGCTTATTTGCCTGTTCACATCCAATCAGGGCTGGCGTAAGGAGGAGGGGTGGTCACCTCCGACGGGTATAAAAGCGGCTGGCCAAAGCTGGCAGAAGACATACTCGACTCTTCTGCCATCAGCACAAGCGCCCAGCTCTTCTCGATCTACATCCACCTTCCAAGCGCCATGAAGACCTTCGTAAGTCAACATGGTCATATTCGAGTTCGTCTGCTGAGACTTAATGCAGCGTTCAGGCTGACTTTAAATTCTGTAACATAGAAAAAGCTCTCGCATACTTAACTGGCACCAAACAGCAAACTTATGCCGTCTCTAATCAGTGATTTCAATGAAACTGTTTTATTTGGCCTCGTTAGAATGAATTTCGCACACAGAGCTTAGTCAACGCATTGAACCACTTCGGTAAACTCAGTAATGGTATTAACCAGTAGAACGACAATATTTAGCAGAAGCTTCATTGAGCAGCCACAAAAATGAGCACTTAAGAGACAAATCGCGCTGCACTGTTGATGACTGTAACAAATACACAGCATCCATTACGAGCAGAGAAAGGGCTTTCGTTGCTCGTTAGTAAGTAAGTACAGCTATAGCTCCCCTTTCATCGGAAAGGAGAGCGAAAAAATAAGTGTTATTTGGTTCGGTTTATTGGGGTCTAACGTCCCAAAGCGACTCAGGCTATGAGGGACGCCGTAGTGAAGGGCTCCGGAAATTTCGGCCACCTGGGGTTCTTTAACGTGCACTGACATCGCACAGTACAGGGGCATCTGGAATTTCGCCTCCATCGAAACTCTACTGCCGGGTAAAGTGTTATTTAATTACGCTACTAGAGGCGAATTTCAAAACTTGATTGACTCTGAGGTGATAAAACAGGTTTTATGACTGACATGACATACAAATACAGCTGGTAAGCAGCGTGGTAAGCAGCACGTCCGGGTAACCAGTTTGTTGCACCCGAAATGTGTAAGGCCGGCAGGAGGAAGTAAATGATAGATTTACTGGCTGGGTGCTAAGATGGAAGATGGCGTGCAGCCGAACGGTGCATCTCGCCGGCACGAGAGTCGAGCTCAATTCGGAGGCACTTCGGCGTCATCGTCTTCGGCGGCCAGTGCTGCTCCTGCTGTGTAAGGCCGCTGCGGATGCTACAAATGCTGGCGTGTAAGATGGCAAGTAGGCGCGACATGCGAATAAATCAGTGCATGGTGTCTCATGCGCGGGCAGCTTGTAATCACACTAAAAACATACTAATAATCGTACAATCGCAAAGGGAGGGAGGTGATTGGTTTATTGGGGTTTAACGTCCCGAAGCAACTTAGGCTATGAGGATCGCCGTAGTGGAGGGCTCCGGAAATTTCGACCACCAGGGGCTCTTTAACGAGCCCTGACATCGCACAGTACACGGGCCTCTAGAATTTCTCCTCCAAAGAAATTCAGCCGCCGCGGCCGGGATCGAACCCGCGTATTTTGGGTCAGCAGCCGAGCACCATAACCACTGAGCCACCGCGGCGGGGCGGAGGGAGGTGAGGCGTAACAGACGGACACAACTGCGCGAACTGTTAAATCCAGTCCCTCAAGTTTAACGCACTCAGAAGCGGAGCGGTGTATGGCAGGCTTTCAAGGTTTCCAGAAAACAAAAGGCAATGCGCGGGGAAAAAAAGGGTTAAAATGTTTAAGAATGAAAACAACAACAGCTAAAAAGAAATGAAAATCCTGACGCCATCAAAGCGTCCCCTTCCAGAACTAGAGGCTAAGCTTTTAGATTTAATTATTCTTACAGGAACATGAAAACACCGCATGAAATACTCACCTTGTTATTGGTACTTTCACTCTTGGTTTCCGGATAACGGGGTTCTTCGTTATTGGCTTCAACCAGCCCGTATTGCTGCTCCTGCAATTCTTCCAGACACCATAATAATGGAATTACAGTCGGACAAATTAAGAAAGCAGCGGCTTTTCTTGGTCAAAGGAACCCTTCCAGCCAACGGCGTCGGCCAATTCTCATGACCCTGCCAGCGTGACAAAGCAGGGAGTGGTAGATGAAAGGAGATAAACTCTTCCATCTGTGATCGGAGATAGACCCATTATGGCCCCGCCGCGGTGGCTCAGTGGTAACGGCGCTCGGCTGCTCACCCGAAAGACGCGGGTTCGATCCCGGCCACGGCGGCTGAATTTTGATGAAGGCGAAATTCTAGAGGCCCGTGTATACTGTGCGATGTCAGTGCACGTTAAGGAACCCCTGGTGGTCGAAATTTCCGGAGCCCTTCACTATGGCGTCCGTCATAGCCTGAGTTGCTTTGGGACGTTAAACCCCAATAAACCAATAAACCAGACCCATTATGGCACCGCTCCCTGCATTGTCACCCTAGCAGGGTCATGAGAACTGGCCTCTGCCATTGGCTGAAAGGGGAGGGTCCTTTGACGGGGAAAAGCCGCTGCGTTCTTGAGTTGTATTCGACTATAGTATAGATTCTTTCCATTTTTTTTCTCTTCTGCAAGTAAAGACGAAACTACAACAAAATTCTCCAGTTTTAATAAACGATTGCATTGAATTTTTATCGAAGAATGCTGAGAAAGCTCTATACCGTTCATCTCTTCTTCCCCTACAGGTCCTCGTCGTCGCCTGCCTTCTGGTTGCCGGTGCCCACTGCGGCGCCGTTTTCACCTACGGCGTCCCCGCCGCCGTGGTGCACGCCCCGGTGGTGCACGCACCAGTGTTGCACCAGGCCGTGGTCAGGGCACCCGTGGTGGCCGAGCACAAAGAGGTGGTGCACGTGCCACACCACGAGTACGGCTACACCGTCGAGCATAGCAAGCTGGTCCACCCAAAGTCCACCGTCGTCCACCACGACCCATTCACCGGGTGAGCAGACTCCGGAGATCGTACCGTCATCGCTCGCTTCCTCTAGAATGAAATTCGAAGTCTTAATGCGTGCTTACTAATTGCAAGAACCTCCTATTGAGTTTCTGTTCAGTATATGTTCATTATCAAGACAAGAAGTTTTTGTGACCAAACTTTGTTCATGTACAGAAATCTACTCAAGGGCTAAATTTTTTTTGCGGGAAAGCTAGTCTTAGGAGGGGCTTTATTCACGGTAGGACTCTCTTATGATGGCGATGGATTAAGAGGTCACAAGGGGAGGGCGGTGGGGCGCGTGGAAGCTACTCTAGCATTGTTCCATCCTTGATATAACGTTTAGCCTCATTGGTGATCACCGGCTTCTGTGAGCCTTTGGACGCTGACTGGGACGCAAACAAGCAGGTATTAGTTTCTGCCGGTGACAAGCAGCTAACTGTTAGACGAAACAGAATGCGTCGTCACAAGACTTTCCACAAGAGAAAGTGCCGTGTACTTTATATATGTCGCAGTAGAGGTTGCTTCGAGAACAGTGGGAGAGGTAATTGCAAGAGTAATGCCACAAGAAACAAGTAAAAAAACTTGCTCGTTACGGCTGTTTCTGACGGTAACAAACACTACGGAATGCCCCCACGCCGAGCCATTTCTTTTTTTCATTTCATCGGTGATCAAAATGCACTATTACCTAAAATAAGGACGACGTTCATAATGGGGGGGGGGGGGGGGGATTTTAGGCTGCCACCGCACTGTAACTTGTAGATGACAAATGTTTTAGAAACCTGCCGGTAATGTAGGGTCTTCTTTTCATCAATTACTGGTGTCATTTATCTAGTCCATGCTTCCTGTGCAGCCTTCCATACCAGCAGACCGACTATCACCACGCCCCAGTGCTGACCGGATCCCGAAGCTCCGTGTACCAGAGCCGTCCAGGATACGTCCAGGAGCGCACCAGAGCCTACGTCTACTAAATACTACCTACATCAACAATCACTCGCCCATACCGATGGATGGCTCACTGATTGCGCTCCACTCCGCTCATCACCACCTATTTGCTGATAATAAATAAACGATGCCTGTTCCCAGCAAAGCTTTAATTTGGGTATCCCTGTGAAATATTTGTATGTGTGTGTGTGTGCGCGTGTCTGCGCGTGCGTGTGCGTGCGTGTGCGTGCGTGTGCGTGTGCGCGTGCGTGCGTGTGCGTGTTGTGTGTGTGGGGGGGGGGGGGAGCTCAAATAACGCCTGTACACCTGTACGGGCACGGGCACGAGTAAACTAGCTCGCCACTACGCGTTATTCCGTCACCACGCGAGAAGAGAGCCCTAAGAGGAGAAAACACAAGGGCTGCTTTATCTTTTTTTTTTTTTTTTGGAAAGCAGATAAATGTGTTTCAAAACTTACACTGTAAAAATAGAGCCCCTTGGGTTCGGGTAAAATACGACTTTACCCAACTCCAACTTCACGAGGAGATTTTGTACAAATTGGACTAAATCCGCTTTCTATACCAGAAAAGAAGCATCGGAGAAAACATTTTTTCCCGTCGCGAAACGCTTACAAGACCGCATGGCAACTAGCGGATATCTAGAACCTATCCAAGAGAGGCGCTTTCTTTTAGAGTTTATTTTAAGGCATTTTTGATGCCTGTTAACCACAGCGTGATGATGATGATATCAACTTTGTTTTCCGCCAGATAAGGAAGCCCCCTACTCCCCGCCCCCGGCACGCAGGCCTTGGTGACGGGGGCCGGGACCACCGCGATTAGAAGCAGGCGAAGAGGTCTTGATTCCTCGCGGCTTCTTCCGCCAGGCGGATGGCTTGTTGCTGTGGAGCAGGGGCCTCGCTCCGCCGCAGGGATACCCAGGTTTCTCTACAATTGATGTTTTCGTTAGCCCCTGGGGAGCTAGCGCATTCCCAGATTATGTGGTCGAGGGTCCCTCTATCGCAACTTCGCAACTTCTTCAGCTGTTTCCGCGCTGCGGCTTGTAATGGTGGCTGCCGATACGGGGGCACCGCGGCCATCGACCACTGAGGCGACCGCCACACCCTTCTTGCCACTCGCTGCGTCCACGTACGCAACGGACTTGCTGTCCATCGGATCGAAGCGTCTGATTAGTGCTTCTGCACTCTTCTCCCTCCTTTCAGTGTTGAATATGGGATGCATGTTACGAAGGAGTGGGGGATTGATTAGACTTTCTCGGCAGTCCTGCGAAATGCTCGATTTGACTCGTAGTCCCCTGTCTGTTTGCAGGCCTGCCATTTCAAGGATGGCTCCGCCTGTGGTTGTTCGGCTTAATCTTTCGAGCTGTGAAATTCTGACAGCCTCCGCTATTTCGTTTCAGGTATTATGCACTCCCATAGAGAGCAGCTTCTCTGTGGAGGTGCTAATCGGTATGCCCAGGGCCCTCTTTATGCACCGTCGAATGAGCGAGTCTAGTTTCTTCTTCTCCTCAGCCCCAATGTTTAAGAAGGGTGTGGCATAACTCACGCGGCTTATTACGTATGCTTGAGTTAGTTTAAGCAAGCTTCTTTCCTTCAGGCCTCGTCCTTTCAGCGTGACCCTTCTAAATATGCCAGGGGCTTGCGTGGCAAATTCCTCGAGCCTTTTCATTGCCCCATCATTATAGCCATTATCCTGAATAAATAGTCCTAAGATTCTGACTTGATCTACCGTTGGAACTGGTTTCCCCTCTACTTTAATGTCAAATTTCCAGTTGTGCTTGCATCGGAGTGACTTCGGGTTATAGACGAATGATTCTGATTTTTGCGGACAGCATGACAGACCCCTACTGGCAGCATAGTCGACGACAGTGTTTACCGCAGCCTGCAGGCGCTCCTCGATACTCGCATCGCTCCCCTGGTTAATCCAGAGGTTGATGTCATCCACATACATACTGAAATTTAGACCCTCTATGCTCCGCAGAGCTTCGGGGAGGGCCCTCATTGCCACGTTGAAGTGGAACGGGGAGAGAACCGAGCCCTGCGGCGTGCCCCTGCTCCCTAACTTCAGTGTGCGAGACTCGATGTCTTGGAACTTCATGCAGGCAGTTCTGCCTGACAGAAAGTCCTTGATGTAATCGTATGTTCGCGCGCCTACCCCAATTTCATGGAGACCTCGGAGGACTGCTTCGTGTTTGACACTATCAAAAGCGTATTTCAAGTCAAGGCCGAGAATTACTTTGACGTCTCTAGAACGCGAATCGATTATGTCATGTTTCAGTCGGAGCATAACGTCCTGCGTGCACAAGCCCGGTCGGAAGCCGACCATCTCGTGCGGCCACAGATCGTTTTGCTCCATAAAGCGCGTCAGTCTGGTCAGGACTACGCACTCCATCAATTTCCCCGTGCATGAGGTTAGGGAAATAGGTCTTAAATTTTCCAGTTTCGGGGGTTTACCCGGCTTTGGGATTAGAATTACATTTGCCGACTTCCACTGTCGAGGCAGGTGTCCTTTAGTCCAAATTTCTTGCATGTACTCCCTCAGAGCGCTAATGGAGTCGTCGTCTCGGTTTCTTAAAATTTTGTTAGTTATCCCGTCAGAGCCTGGGGTGGATTTCGTTGTTTAGTCCCTATATTTCTTCCCTGACCTCCGCCTCCATGATGGGTGCGTCGAGCTCCTCGTTGGGAGCGCCGTAGTATTCTGGGAGGGTGGTACTATGGGTATCACCAATGAACAGGGTCGTCCACTCTTAGTTAGAACGCGCTAGCGCATGGCCGTGCTCTTCAGAGGGTCACTGCGTTCGAAACGGCTGCGCATCGAAGCGAAGTGGCAGATGACGCGAGTCATCACGTCCAGGTACACCTTCTCCTGCGCCACTTTGCTGCGATGAGCGACTGTGTCGCACGCGGTACCCTCAGAAGAGTGCGGCCATGCGCTAGCGGGTTCTAACTAAGGGTAGACGACCCTGTACATGTTGATTAGTTTGCGCATAAATTTCGCATATATTTCCTCAAATGCGTGACTGGCCTTTGATAATGTAATTCCCGATTGGGTTTTTGAATTGATCGGATCTAACAGGTCTCTCAGCAGACCCCACGTTCTGGAAAGGCTCATGCTCCCTTCCATCTTGTCACATCTGCTACACCAGTTTTATTCGCATAATTTGATCGCATAATTTTCAATTTCCTTGTTATGTCTAGCGTGACCCTCCTTCTAAGATTACGGTTCCATTTTTGCTTCTTTAGTCTGCGCTCCATGCCATGTTTTGCCTCCCACATGTGAAGCAGTTTGCTATCAACTATCTCTGGGGCATCGTCCCCTTCAAGCGTCTTTGTTGCCTCTCCAACGAGACCCATGAGGGTCTCCGTCCATTCCTCTACGTTAGTGATCTGCCCAGTGGCAGCTTTCTCTCGCTTCTTCCTAAATATTTCCCATTCCGTTACTCTCGGTTGACGCTCACGACGCGTCTTAACTCCTTTTTTAAGGATCGAGGCCAGAATGAAATGATCGCTGCCGAAATGTTTCTCTGAATTGTACCATTTTAGATCTGTCACATCTTTAGAGAAGGTCAGGTCAGGGGAGGTGTCTGCGCACACGCTGTTACCCACCCTGGATGGACTACTAGGGTCCGTGTGTAGGGTGAGTCCCAGCTCATGCGCGTCCTCCCATAGCTGCCTGCCTTTGGGATCTGGTGTAACCCCATTCCGGGTGCGCGGCATTAAAGTCACCGACTATTAGCAAGGGGTTAGTCCCGGCTGCCTTAATCGCTTTGCGAAAGAGGGCCCTGAATATCACCTTTCTCTGCTGTGGGGTACTGTACAAATTTAAGAGGAACTCACTCGGTTCCTCTTTTCGTCCCGTAAGAATTTCCAATAGCACTGCTTCAATTTCGCTCGAGTTGACTTCGTGCTCGATTGCCGCAATGTTTCTCTTAATCAACGTTGTGACGCGAGATTTCTCACCTCTGTTACTTGAAAAAGCTTGGTATCCCGAGAGTTTCGCTGTTTTGCCCGTCTCCCGCAGGGCTATAGCTAGCGGTTTCTCATTTAATAGCTTCAGATATTGCTGCACTAACGCCCGCTTGCACTGGAATCCGCGACAGTTCCACTGCCAGATTAAAGACTCAGTTGGTGCGCCTCTGGCCATTTTGGAGCTGGTCAAATTTTTCCTCTACTTTTTGTTGCCATTCTCCGATGGCAACTAATTCTGCCCGTTGCCTTTGCACTTCAACCGTAAGGGCTTGTATCTGGCTTTGAGTCTGATTTATTGCTCCCAGAATTTTGGCCATGAACGAATCAAATTTAGCTTCGATTTTGGCTTCTAATCTTTTCTCTAGCGCCACCAACGGATCAGCGTCCTCCCCTTTGCGTTTAGTAGGAGGCGGCCTAGCCGATTCTACAATCATTTTTTCCTCCTCCGGTGTCGCAGGCTGTGTGGGAGTCGCAGCCTTAGGCGCCGGGAGTGTTTATCTCCAATTTTGGTGGCGCTCTGTGGGGGGAGGGGGACTCCGTACGCGCCTGCAATTTTGGTTTATACAGTTCCAGAGTGAGTTTATTAATGATCTCTTTAAGCTCCCAAACCTCTTTCCTTAATTTATCGATCTCCTCGTCCTTGTCTTTAGCCTGGGAAGCCCCCGTGTCAAAGCTTACCGTTTTACGGTCCCCGCTCGGGCTCCGCTTCTTAGTCCATGGGTTCGCCGGGCCCCTGGAACACGATCTCCCCCTGGTTCTGGATCCGGAGCGGCCACTGGTGCGGGCGCTCGAGCGGCCGCGCTGCTGCGGCTTGATTCCTGTAGTGTCCTCCTCCTTGGGTCTAGGAGGTGACGTAGGCCCTCTCTGGATCCGGAGCGCCCTCTGCTGTTGGAGTGCGAGCTGCCCCGACGCTGGTGCTGTCCGGGATGCCTTCCCGTGGTCTCGTCCAGGGTCGGGAAATCTTCGGCTTGGAAACCCTCGTAGTTGTTGCCGCACTTGTCTTTGGGGCGACCTTGGCGGGTGGAATTCCCCCCCAATATTTGCTGGGTCCCGTGTTTTGGCGAACTGCCGCCGCTTTGCTCACACCGCCTCTTCTTCACCTCGTAGGGCGTGCGGTAGAGCTCCCTGCATTTCTTATCGCCGAGCAGGTGTCCTTTGCCGCACAGCTGACACTTGGTCTCGCATTGATGATTTTCGGGTGGGTTTTCCGCCCCACAACCGCGGCACTTTACGTCTTTAGGATCCGGGCAGGCGTCGGCTCGGTGGCCCATTCTTCCGCATGCGTTGCACACTTCGTATTTTTTCCGGTAGAGCGCGCACCGTTGAGCCAATGGAGTGATGCACACCCACCCCGGGACTTGCTGTCTTCGAACAGTATCAGGACTGCCTTCGATTCCTTGCCTAATCTTCGAACCCCCAGCCCCGGTGAGTTGGCGTGCGTTTTGATACGGTGCAATATGTGCGCCTCCGAAAAGTAGAGGGGTACGTCGTGGATTACGCCCTTTCCGCAGTCCTCCGGCATGGCGACGTAGGTGGTCATCTCTATTCGCTCCCTTCGAAAGTGAGGTGCTTCAGCTCTACGTATTTTCTTTCTCGCCCGGCGTCTCTCGTCGCCACGAGAATGGACTGCTGGCGTGTATTTATAAAGACGATGTCCTCTCCCGCTGCGTCTTGGTCGACTCCGGCAGCCCAGATTATCGTGTCCGCCAAGTGCGCGTTCCCGTGTTTCGTCAGCCTCGTGACGCCGCCGCTGGGTCTCATGATTATCTTTTCGGCGTCGCTGGGGAGCCTGATGTTTTTGCCTTTCCACCCACTTTGCCGCCATTTTCCTTCTCGCGAGCTTCTCGGCAGCCCGCCGCCGCTCCACGATGCGCGTCTCTTGGTTGGGGCTAAGGTTAGGATTAGCCTCCTTCGGAGCCGCTTTGCCTTTTTCCTTACTAGTGTACCACTGCCCGGGCACATTTAGCTCGCTCGGATCAATGTGCGTCCCTTCGACAGTTTCCATCATCGTCCCTCAGCCGTTGGGCGGGACTGGGCCGCTGTCGGTGGCTGCACCTCACTAGGCCTAGCGTTAGGCTCGGACGCTCTCCGCGGAAAAGTCCCAAAAATGACAGGCAAAAAAAAAAAAGCTCCCACCTCGGGAAATTTGGTATCCGCAGTGTTCGCTCGTCGTTTTCTGTCGATTCGGAAGGCTTCCGGTTTCCGCACCGCAAGATTTTCGTACGAAGTGTGGCCGTGGTCGACGGAGCCCATCGACCACACGTCCGCTCCCTACCGCTGCCTCGACGGAACCTCGTCTTGTGCGGGAACTGCGACAGCCATGACGTCAAACCAAGCGTAACCGAACCTTTTCGCTTGTATATCCAGGCTTAACCACAGCAAAGCAACTGCCAATATTTGCAGCAGAAGAAATGCACTTTCGCCTAATACGTTTTAAAACACTGGTATCAAGGAACTCCAGAAAAGGTTGCCGATACAACGGTACAGAAAACAAATACTCTAAGTGCCTGAGTCACCTGCCTTCTGGAGAGGCTATACAGGTAGTCTAATGAAAAGCGCACAGGGAGGAAATTGAAGGTACTAGCAGCTTCCTCAAGGAATCTGCATAAAGGCCTCTCACGAGTGTGTCCAGTCGGTGGGAACAGGGAAGGCAAATGAGCACTCAGACGCCTGATAAGCACAGCTACTAAAAAAGGGTGGTTTGCTGATTTGAAAAAGAAAAACGCGAAACAAGCTGACGCACGAATAAGGCATCTTCCACCAGACTCTAGAGAAAGAAATAGTTAATATATGACGCATATAGGTTCCCGTTGGGAACGCCATTCGAAGGTAGCAAATGTTCTGTGCATCACCTACACTTTCTACCTCGCAAAGTGGAGAACCTGCAGCACATAGGCAAAGGGCATCCTTTTTAAGCCGAAAGCCTTTAATGGCTCATACTGTCGTGACCAAGAAGTGTTAGCAAATTTGTCCGCATTTCAGATTGGTCGAAATGGTCATAACGTCACTGCGCGCGAATTTTGACGGGTGTCCACCGAAATTGTGAGACAATTACTGCGCAATTTCCTTTCCTCTAATACAATTTTCGACTGGTGTCTACCGAGATATGTGAGACAGTTACTGCGTAATTTCCTTTCCTCAAATACAATTTTCATTTCCTTCACTGCGGCCATTCTTTCTCTCTCTTCTTTCACTCCCACTTCCTCCCTACCTGTACGGTGTGGTTCAGGTGTCCACCGAGATGAGAATTACAGCGCCATTCCCTTTCCTCAAAAAGCGTTGCGTTCAAAGGGCAACGCATCGCGCCGAACGGGTGGTGGCGTTCCGTGGACTCCCTGGCAGCGCTACAACACGCTGTCGCGTTCCACTCCTAAAGGCAAAGATTAAGCGTCATTAATTGGCAGTTAATTAATGCACCAACAGAATGTGAAGTGCACAGTCGCGTAGCAGAATGCGACACTCAGGCTTTCGCCTTTCACCACTTTAGCCGCTAAAGTTCCTCGTAATATTTTTAAATCTTGTGGTTTCGAGGTCACTGTAACTGCTTATTTTGCCGCCAGGAGGATTCTCAATCATTCCGAAGAAGGTGATCGCGAGAGCGCAGGCGCCACGCGCTTCGTCGAAGCACCTGGCGCACGAAGCAGCAGCACCTTGGCCTGCCTTAACTGACCGAGTGAGGGAAAGAGCAGCAGAGGCTGGAGAGGCACTTCCTGCGAGCCAGCACAGCGCCCTCTGGACTAGTTCTAGGTAGCATTGGCCAGCACCCTTCACCGAATCGATTGGATTCTGCAACGCCACGCTGGGCGACGAGGTGCCGAACGCTGCACGCAGTGGACCCACGACCGGCTCTGCGTACTCTGACTTGGAAGCCTTCTCGAGTGGTCGGGGCATCATGACGTCGCAGAGGTGTCCCCTGCCCCGTCGTCGCAGCATGCGTGAGCTGAATAGTCTTCGATGGAAGTCTTGGCGGCGTATGGCCCGGAACGCAATCCAGGGTGACGTCGCCGCCGGAGCGTCTTCATCCGCGGCGAGTGACCAGCGAGGGCTTCGAACGGGAGACGAGGTATGGAACAGGTCTCGTGGCTGCTGTCGATAAGTCTAGGTTATGCAATTACTGGTTTAGTTTGGTTTATGGGGTTTAGCGTCCCAAAGCGACTCAGGCTATGAGAGACGCCGTAGTGGAGGGCTCCGGAAATTTCGACCACCTGGGGTTCTTTAACGTGCACTGACATCGCACAGTACACGGGCCTCTAGAATTTCTCCTCCAAAGAAATACAACCGCCGCGGCCGGGATCGGACCCGCGTCTTTCGGGTCAGCAGCCGAGCACCATAACCACTGAGCCACCGCGGCGGCTTCTTGCGTTGGCTACGTTGCGTTGGCTACGTTGCGCTGGCTACGTGGCTACGGCAAGTGCGCTATGGACGATACTAGGTTCGAGAAAACTTCGCTTCTTGCACTGCCGATTCCGTACGCAAGTAATGCAAGCAAGCCTGCATTTCTAACCGCAACGAACTCGGCGCTTATACAGCCTGCCGTGCAAAATGTGTTCACGTCGTCGACCGAATACACCGATTGCTTTCATGCTATATGCGAAAAAAAATAAAACATTTCAGCAGAGGCTTTGCGTGCAGTATACGTATGCCCTCAAGAAGTTTGGTATCGAGCCATGCTTCGTGGCTTGTTATGCATCGCTAGTGTTCTAGATCTTTTGAAGGTGAAGGGAACTCGTCTACTCATTTCTCTAAATGTCCACGGTTGCTAAAAGAAACCCACTAGATGGCTTATAAGCAAACCCTTTCTGGGCTCTAGTCTTGACAAAGGGTGTTCACCTACAATGCTCGCGGAGCTACTGGATCTATTTCACCTTCTGCGCCGAGTACTGATTTCTTGTAGTATTCGCAATCAGCGTGGTGAACGGTCGAGCCGAAATGTAGCACATCTGTAGTGCCACCTGTCGTGCATTCGTATGCCTTTTTGCCAAAATGCGGCCGTGGTGTAGGAAGAGGTGGCAGCACCACGCAGGTGGCAACCGTTTCAGCCTAATGGTTACCAGCACTCACAGAAGGCAACGATTACATCGATTTCGTGCAGCAGGGGGAGTCAAGTTAAGGCGAAAGCCTTTAATGCCTTATCGTTGTCAACAGAGCTTGTCAGCAGAGGTGTCATGCTATTGACGGGTGTCCACCGAGATATGTGAGACTCACTCCCACTTCCTCCCTTCCTGTACAGCTGTAACGGAAAAAGAATGGCACAAGTGAATAATGACCGGAGCGAAAAACTCGCGACACGCGGCGCTATTGTTGCTGAGTACACCGACAGCGAGAGTGCCAGGAACATTCCATTTCCTGAAGCGGGGCGGCCGGCAGAAAGCAGCCCACCTAGGCATTCGCCCATCAGAAATGCAGCATCTTAAACGAACGCCTGTAGATGTGTTATCAGCCAAACCATGTGCTAAAGTGGCTAAGCACATAATCCCGTTTTATTTGTTTTTTTTTGCGCTGGCGTGGCGAGCAACGTTATCTTTATACCCGTTTTTCTTTAAAAACGTGCTGGGGATGCACTGTCAAAAGTGGGCTGTCAAAAGTAATGTGTGGCAGTGGCTGCTTTCGGATGTGCTGTTTTCTGTCGGCCACCCCCACTTTAGAAAGTGGAATGTGCCAGGCACTCTCGCTATCTGCGCATACGGCTACAATAGCGCCGCGTCGCGCAATTTTTCCGCTCCGGTCGTGAGTCACTTGTGCTAATCTTTTGCTGTTGCAGCTGTACGGTGTGGTTTGGGTGCCCACCGAGATGGCCGAGAATTACTGCGGTACTTCCTTTCCTCAAAAAGCAATGCGTTCAAAGGGTCAAGGCATCGCGCCGAACGGGTGGCAGCGTTCCGCGGACTCCCTGGCAGCGCTACAACACATTGTCGCGTTCCACTACTCAAGGCGAAGCTTAAGCGACATTAATTAGCAGTTAATTCGTATTTAGTTATTAATCAGTAATTAGTCAAAAATTAGTAATTTGTAATTACTTAGTACTTATGTGTGACCTCATCTAGTGGTGACGTCACCAGTGCCACAGAGGCAGTCAGTGATGCGGAAAACGCTTTCGCCTCTGCGCATTTTACACAGTCAAAGTACCCCCCTGAATTTTTTGTGGATTAGCAACGTTTCTTCGTCACCATTTGGTGGCCGATTTCTGATAGTAACCTTATCGCTCTTTTTTTTTTTAGTTAAAATTTGCCAGGGGTGTGCATTACAGATGTAGGTAAAATGCTCAAACGCCCCTTACGCTGTTGAAGAAGCGTCGAGGTACGATCTTTCGTAGTCTCTCCTTCTGGGTTCGTGCGTACATTTTTGTTTTAGGCTCAGAGCTTCCCCCTGCGATACTATTTTGCGGTCTCTCTTAGGGTGTGTTATCCACTATAGGGCAGCTCTTGAAGTACTTTGAGTTTGCGTCTTTACAATTAAAAAATTGGCAGTGGTTTAGCTCTGGTTAAACCGGGTAAATTGCGTAAGCAGTGGTGTGCGCGTTCTTCTGGCGATTCTTCGGCGCGTTGCCTTCGCCTGGTAGCATGGAGGCGTTCCTGAGCAGTCAGGTGTTGAGATTCATCGGTGACCGATGACGTGGGACCACTCTGCGAGGTAGAACGTTGTCGCCGAGCTGCATCCTTAGCACGACGCTTTGCAAGGCGTTTTTCACGCTGTTCTGGCGTCTCTTGTGCACGTTGTCGCTTCTCCTTGGAGGACTGCATAGCATTCACTCCCAGGCAAACGCTCATTTATAGACGCTTAACAGCGCGGAAGCATGGGCGCCGCCATATTTGGTCACGTGACCATTCCGCCACGCTGCCAGGGAGTCCACAGAACGCCATCGCCCGTTCGGCTGTACGCCTTGCTCGTCGGTAAATTGGTTTTCGAAGAAAGGAAATGTATCTGTCTCGCATATCTCGGTGGACATATGTACCTCGCCGTAACGGGAAGGGAGGTCGATGGGAGTTAACGAAGACACCGTATTCACTAGACGCGCTTTTGTTCATTCCAAACTACCGAGCTGGCGTGGAGGAGTGGTTAGCGTGCTCAGGGGGCACTTTGACTGTCTAAAGTGCGTAGAGGCGAAAGGGTTTTCCGCACTACTTTGACTGCCTGTGTGGCACTGTGGTAATCAGCCATTAATTATACTCCGTTTCATACATAGCAGGGAACGCTGCTAAAGCTAGCGCGCCTGTTCGCGCAGGCTAAGTCCTCAAGCAAAAAAGAGTTCTCCATACAACCAAAGCGAAAACAAACATATTTCGTAGAGATAAATCTTAAGTGGCGAGACTGGCACCTCCTGGACCTCGTTTTACTTGCCCCATTTTCGTCTTGCGACTCGTCGACATTTCGAGACGCAAACGTACACGTGGCGGTATGATACGCGGTTGGTACGACGAATCTGTTCTACTAAATCCGCGCCCAAAAAGTAGTTCACATTGCGGGAAATTTATGGCCAGAAAGCCCAAACACTGAGCGCCTCACAGCTTAGACCGTGACTTTTAATGCTACCACATGCCGCCGCGGTGGCTCAGTGGTTATGGTGCTCGGCCTGCTGACCCGAAAGACGCGGGTTCGTTACCGGCCGCGGTGGTTGAATTTCTTTGGAGGCGAAATTCTAGAGGCCCGTGTACTGTGCGGTGTCAGCGCAAGTTAAAGAACCCCAGGTGGTCGAAATTTCCGGAGCCCTCCACTACCGCGTCTCTCATAGCCTTAGTCGCTTTGGGATGTTAAACCCCATAAACCAAACCAATCTTTTTATACCGCTCTTTGTATTCGTCCAAACAATGACCGGAGTTTCGAGAAGAACGAATGATAGGTGGCCCCATTTTCTGCAGCAATATTGTCAAAAAATGCTTTGTGGAAATAGGATCATAACCTCCCCATTAGCCCCTTCGCCCCATTATTATATTTAAAACGTTGCACAAACAGTCTAAATAAGGTAACTATAGTCGGATACAACTTAGGTGAGCAGTGGAGCTCCGCCCACATTCAGCCTCCGCGCACAGAATTCCTTCAGGACAAAAAAGTAGTTCGTTGTCAAAATTTTTTTTGTTACCTAGATAAGAAGCTAATCACAAAAAAATGATCAAGGTCTAGAATTCTGATACCTGGCTTCTTTAATAAAGTAAAACTTTAAACCTGACTTCATTTTCTGTTGAAACGCAGGAAGCCTGGGACCGTGGCCCAGTGCTAACAACTGCTGTTTTTTTTTTTTAAAGTCGTATTCTACTAAAGGGTGTGTGTGCAAATAGTAACTTAGCCAAATCGAATGCGAATCTAATTGCTAAAAACTGAATAGAATATGAATCGTATTGTGATAGAACCTAATCTAATACGATCCGAATATTATTACAAATATTCGCTACTAGTGCGATTAATCGTACGAAACGAATAATCGTGCGAAGCACCAAACTGCTAACGGCAGTTGCGGTACGGCTCTATATGTAGTGGAGTAGCCATAGCTGCCCGAGGATGCAAAACTGATCTCCACTGAGGGGTGGACTGCACGAAGCCAGTACAATAACTAGCCGCCGCAATGGCTCAGTGGGTATGGTGCTCGGCTGCTGACCCGAAAGACGCGGGTTCGATCCCGGCCGCGGCGGATGAATTTCTTTGGAGGAGAAATTCTAGAGGCCCGTGTACTGTGCGATGTCAGTGCTCGTTAAAGAACCCCAGGTGGTCGACATTTCCGGAGTCCTTCACTACGGCGTCTCTCATAGCCTGAGTCGCTTTGGGACGTTAAACCCCATAAACCAAACCAGTACAGCAACTGACCGACATGTTATACATATAGGAAAATTACCTTTTGCTACTGATGACAGCGCCACAGCTCAGAAGATGAGAGGAGCTGGAGCAACGTTTGCGCCATGGCCTCCGTGGTCGGGTGTGAAAGAAGGGTTTGCTAAACCTGCCTGAGCCCTGCTTTGTCACCCAATCTCGGAGGCCATGTATGAGCATTATGAAACCGCGAATCAACTCTGCCTCCCGCGCAGAAAGATGGCGGCAGAGCGCTGTGAGGCGTAGTAGTAGGTCCTTCTCTTGAAACAGTCGACGAAGAAAACTACGGCTTGCCTTATTTCTCGTTCACGCCAGTTGTTTGGAAATTATTCGAAAAATTCCAAATTTATTCGGCTTTTTTAAATAATCTTGAACATGCGCTATTTGATTCATTCGACGAATCAAATAGGAGGATATTAGATTAGTTCCAAGCTCTGATGAGACAGGGCAGAACATAATTTGAGGCGTTTTAAAGAAACCGGATAATGTGCCTCGCCCGCCCCACTAATCTATCGCGGGCGCTCTGAATTTACTTTTTTCGTTTTTCTCGCACGCAGGATCACGGCGCTCTTCAAGTGCTCGCTTGCCAGGCAAACTGCGGTCCAAGCCTGTGGATTAAGGTGGTCCTGCTAACAGCGACACGTGAAGTCTTTACTGCAGTCATCTACCTGATAGCTACGCAGTGGATTCGCGTCCCACTCGGCGATTTTTTCCGCGCCACAACCCCGAGGCTGCAGATGTACCACACGGATCTGCCCCTTTTCCCTGACTGCGAACATGCGGCGTGCCAGAAGTACAAGGCTGGCATACAATCTTCCCTCAACTGGCCTAAAGCCCCACGCGAAAATTTCTACACATATGTGTGTGACGCCTGGAGGCAGTACCACCATATGACCTCCGGTCTGGGGCTCAAGTCCGAGACGCTGGAAGCGCTGACCCTCAGCGTGGGGCTTCGCGTAGTGACCGAACTAGGCTGGATGGCACACCGGGAAATCGTTGAGGCTACACATCAACTCCTTGGTCTTCCTTGGTCATCGCACAGCCGCCGCTGCCTAGCGGAGGTTGAAAGCAGAGCAGGCGTGGCCTGGTTCAGCCTTTTTCCCAACGATCTAGGAGCCGACAGTCTGATTCAAGATATCCGAGACGTTCTGCTTGGTGTCGCGATGCGCCGCAGCGGTGCTATGTTCCACATGACCGCCAGGAAGGAAACCTCCTTGTTGGACGTCGAGAACTATCTTACCAGCGTATTGCCAGAGCCTTCCCCCGGGAATAGCTTTTTCAACAGCTGGATGAAACTGATGAAAGTTCAGTGGAGGCTGCAGCGGCATGACCAGAGAAACATCGGGAAGCCCAGGTCCGTGCTGCGCCACAAATGGAGCGTGCATGTCGCGCTAACAGCCTGCGAAGAGTACTCCGTGTTCCCTCTGTACCATCCGGACCTGCCGCCGGCAGACAACTACGGCGGTGCAGGGAGGCTCTAGAAGTACTTTGATTTGGGCTAGTTGGTTCATATCTTGAAAATTCGGACGGCGCGAAAACAACAAAGACAAAGGAGACACGAACACCACAGGACGAGCGCCAACTTGCAACTGAAGTTTATTGCACCAGACCCCTACATTTTATGCATCACCCCAGCCGCATCTCGCAAGCCTATCACACATCAAAACGAAATTGCCATCAAAAGTCCTAACACCGGAAGTAGGCGCAACTATTACAAACAGATATGCATTCTGCACTATACACATGATAACATTTTCCTTATTTTATAAGTCTCAAGATTAGAAGAGCGCGCAACCCACATGAAAGCAATTCATTCTGAAAAGAAATACAAACGCTTGAACAAGATTTTACGTTTTATCTTTGACGCTGGGAGGTTTTCTCAATGATTTTGACGCTAGAAATAGTTCATTGACGCTGGGAGGTTTCCCTGAAGGTTTACGTTTTCATGTCCACCAAAAATTTTCCGCGTTTGTTGTTGGTCATTCTTTCATTATCGCAATTTGTGTTAAATCAGGATTGTTGAGTTTGTGCTCTGGTTGCCTTGTTCAAGCGTTTGTATTTCTTTTCAGAATGAATTGCTTTCATGTGGGTTGCGCGCTCTTCTAATCTTGAGACTTATAAAATAAGGAAAATGTTATCATGTGTATAGTGCAGAATGCATATCTGTTTGTAATAGTTGCGCCTACTTCCGGTGTTAGGACTTTTGATGGCAATTTCGTTTTGATGTGTGATAGGCTTGCGAGATGCGGCTGGGGTGATGCATAAAATGTAGGGGTCTGGTGCAATAAACTTCAGTTGCAAGTTGGCGCTCGTCCTGTGGTGTTCGTGTCTCATTTGTCTTTGTTGTTTTCGCGCCGTCCGAATTTTCAAGCAGGGAGGCTGCTTGCAGGTGAAGTTCTCGGAGAACTCTTCTACGCGCCCCCTAACGACCAGCAGCAAGTGGCTCGTTACAACTTCGTCATTGAAGCCAACGAGACTGACGATGCCCTGCAGGAGTTCCCACATTCCTCGCTTTGCAAAGGGGCAGTCTCATGTCAAGGGAACTATAACAGGCGTCGACAGCTGCGCAGGAGGCGATGCGAGTCGTTCCGCCATGGATGACAGGCCTTTGCAATGGAAGAACACGGCTAGCGGTCCAGTTCAAACAGTCCATCCAATGGCGGCTCAGATTTCCATGCGCCGTTGGCCCACACGCAACGATATTCGTCGACAGACCGCCTCGCAAGAACATGGCCAGTCTGAGTACAACGAGGGCAGCGAAATGCTAGCCCTAAGAAGCAGTTCAACACCCCCCAGTTAGCGATGCAGTCGATGTGCTGCGATGGTTTCTGCTGGAGGTTTCATACCGGGTGACGTCGTTACAGCGCTGGACGGTGTGTGTGGCGAGGACGGCTTGGCTTAATCCGACGCTCCCCTGACACTCATTCAGCGAAATCGAGCCTCATGCAAGACAGGCTTTGCTTTCGTGCCTTCCTGCTACGCCCTCTGCTCAACCGGAAACCACATGGGCGAGCTCTATGGAAATTCGGAGCAGCGTTGCAACGTCGCCGCCAGAGCACTTGTGGAGTTCATGAGAGCCTTCCAGTGTTACTGTTATAGCGGTTAGCCGCTGACGCTTTCTTTCTTTTTTATCGCTGCGGGCAGCTTTTTGGTGTCTTCGCAGTAATGCGCACGCCCGTGTTTTTTTTTTTTTACTCCATGATTTCTACATGTAGACCTTTCATGATCATCATTATCAGCCTGACTACGCCCACTGCAGGACAAAGGCCTCTCCTGTGTCTCTCCAATTAACCCTGCCCTTCGCCAGTTGCGGCCACCGTATTTCCGCAAATTTCTTAATCTCATCTTCCCACCTAACTTTCTTCCCACCCCTGCTACGCTTGCCTTCTCTTGGAATCCGCTCCGTTACCCTTAAGGCTGGGAAACTTCTCTTCTGCAGTCTGTCTTGTGGACACGTGCACTGCCCCATCGACACACGTGTGTGTGAATGCTGCAAGTGAAGCGGGCAACCGTCGTCGGAGGTATTCCGCCCACGGGAGCTTCTCGCTCTCCCAACGCGCTTTGCATGTGAAGCCTGTAGCGGTATCCCCGTGTCTTACAGTGATCTGAACAAAACTATAGACCCTTTAATAAATCCATCCTCCCGAAGTTCGTTTGATCTGCAACTTGTTTATTATAGCACTGCCTCGCGGTCCACCTGCCTGATATGGAGGTCAGCGGGTAAAACATGCATGCTCGTATACCCTTACTTGAATTGAGGTGACCGAGTTGCGTGTCTGCCGACTGTACAGCATGCATGATCCGCGTTTAGGGTGAACTCGTGAGTGCGCGGACGTGGTCTTCGGAGCGCAAGTGTGCCCGTCACAGCCGCGTGTTGACATGGTAGATTACGCGAAGCAGCACTTCCGTGTTTCCTTGAGCGTGTGCAACGTTCCTTCGGTGCGCTTCCATCTCGAGCGCTACCGGCGCTTCGAAGCGCGCGGCCGTGCATTCGCGTGTTCACCTTAAGGGTGTACCATACTCTGCAGCGTGCAAAGTTTGCCCATACCGCTACTACTTGCCTTGTTTAAGTCATCAGTAATTAGCTGAGATCCCTACCCTGATTTATCAGGTATAGGGCATCAGTAAACTGGAGATTCCTGAGGCGTTCTTGATAATGTCTGAAACATGGCTCCTTTTCCAGTTAGCCCCACTAGCACGTACCCGCGCCTTGTAACACTATGCGCCTCGTCACGTTCTCTGAGTACTCTGACACCACATTCAGTTTGGGCTCAAGTGCTTAAAGTAGAAGGGTAGCAGACAAATTTGTGGACGATGGACGAATGGATGACACATGGTGTAACGAAGGAACTGGACTTCCTTAAAAATTGCAAACAAATACACACAGAAGTGACAGAAAGTTGAGTCAGCTAACAAAGCTGAACTCACGACTTCCCGTAAGCCGGGGTTGTCTTCACTTCTCGAAGCTTCCCGGCCAAAAAATTGGCAGTGGCTTAGCTCGGCTATGCCAGGATATGCGTAGCGAAAGCGAACGCAAAGACGAGGCAAGCGGTGTGACGTCATGCCAAACGGCGGCGGCGGCTCCGCGGCGAGGCGCGCGGTGGGACGTCATGCCAGGTGGCGCGGCATCCGCCAGCGGCGGCGGCGGTTGCTAGGCAACGGCTCAAAATCGGTCTCTGTGCCCCCTCGGAGCACCGCCACAGCGAAATCACAAGTTCGTGGCCAGTGTAGCTTTCGCGACAAAGCCGCATAACACCACCGAACACGCTCTTATAATTGGAAAGCCCGAAATTTTTGGAAGTGGGCGGTAGCGCTGAGGAAGCGTGTAGCCTCAGCAGATCGCGTCAGGCTGCGTCTCCCTCCCCATACATTTTCGATAGGGCTCGAACCATGTCGCGCCGTCGGTCTGGGCGCGCCGCTTCACCGAGGTCGAGGGGAGAGCGGGACCAGGCCCGTGAACCCTGCCGCGCTCGCGACCGCTTCCGAGTCCATTCGAGAAATTTCTCTCCCTTCCACGTACACGCCGAAAATGTCCGGCGTTGGTTTGGTTTGGTTTATGGGGTTTAACGTCCCAAAGCGACTCAGGCTATGAGGGACGCCGTAGTGAAGGGCTCTGGAAATTTCGACCACCTGGGGTTCTCTAACGTTCGCTGACATCGCACAGTACACGGGCCTCTACAATTTCTCCCCCAAAGAAATTCAACCGCCGCAGCCGGGATCGAACCCGCGTCTTTCGGGTCAGCAGCCGAGCACCATAACCACTGAGCCACCGCGGGGGCAACTGCCCGGCGTTATCCATAGCTGCCTTACAGTACCTGTTGAAGCGAGCGGCAAGACAAGTATTGAACTGAAGTCTTAATGGCATCGTTGCACCAGGCGCTGGCCGCGATAATAACGCACTGCCTTAACGCTCTGCACTGAGTTCTGAATGGCAGCTCGGATGTTCGAAAAAAAAAATAAAAATGTTTTCGCAGGGTGCAGCATAAACAGTTGGATGTAGCGCAGACGCATATCAGTGGTAATGAACAAACTGCGTTTAAATTGAGGAAGGACATTGGACCGAGGTCGTATGCCGATACATGACCGGTGTAAATCTAATGCCAATCCACAAGCAGGCGGCTGTTACGACCCATCTTGAGACCCGCGATGAAACGGTGGTGGATTCAGCAGCGGATATTTCGAAAGGTCGTTGACCCCCAAGATGACCCCACCAAAAAGAATGACCAGCTGGGAAATGGTCGATGGATGCTCTTCCCACGCTCGGCTCGGTGCCAACGATCTTCGAGAAGCAACCGACGACAGGGGAAGAAAGGTTGCCCCTCGTCTGAAAAAAAAACCCGGAACGAATCAGAGGAGGCCGGCAAAGCTGCGGCTGCGACGTCATCAGGCCACACCTGTGTTCGATGGACGCCAGCTGACAACAGTATGGTTGCCTCGCAGTGCGACAGAGAGGCGGACTTACGCTCCTCTTCGCCAGTTCCCACGTGTGGGCTCTCAACAGGTGTCTTCGTTGGCTGTGTCGTGTGGTGCCGATCTTTTGTGTCACTATGAATTGCCGCCTGGTGAAAGGGCGGAGCCTTGGGCTATTTAACCTGCGCCCAAAGTGAGTACGAACGCTCTGGGCCCTGGGTAAAAGGCTCATCCAGTCGCTCGAGGTCATGAACTCTTAACTTTTGATTCCTTGCTGTTCTTTTGTAAATTTATGTAAATAAGTGTCTTAGTTTCTTGCTATATTAAACCTGCTTCTTTTTGATATCCCCAATCTTCGAAGCTTCAGACTTTCCTCAGCCCGACGACTCAACACGCTACCAAATGGAGCCCGGGTTCGAGCTTTCCTGTGCGCCACAACACGGCCTAGAAGTTTGACACAGCCAACGACCTCGGGCCTGGCTTTTAACCACAGTTCTGTCGCTTGGGTATCTACTTATCGAAAACTGCTGCAACAGAAATTGCACAAGTTTATAAAAGTGCAGTTGCTTTGCTCTAAGAGAGATTCCTGACAGCGAATAAAAAATTAAAGGACAGCGTAAGACAGCGGTCGACCGACAAGATCGGATTATTATGACCAAACTCCTTCATGCTGTGATTCCCACGAACAGGCAATGCTTCGTACTTTTGCAAATAAAGCTATCGTAATCATCATCCCTATAACGACAGAAGCGACCGCCTGCGTTTAGCGTAGACAGTACAAACAGGTTCACAACAAGAGGTAGGTGAAGGTCAAATGCTGTCTGTCTTCATCGTTTTCGCTGTGATTGTTGCCCTCTCCTAAGAAGTTTTTTCGTGTTATCGCTTTTTCTCGCATTCCATCTACAACCGTTTAATTTCTTAACCAACGGTTTGTTTGGGGATTGGTTTATGGTTTATGGGGGTTTTACGACCAAACAATGTTGGATGTTGCATGCCGACCGTCGGAAACTTCGAAGCATTGCAGACATTCTGCACACGGGAAGGCGTCTCTGTGTTGGCAATAACCCAAAGAGGAACTTCACCACAGGAGTTTCGCGGAGTTTGGAATTTACGCTGGCTCTTTTAGTCTTACGTGCGATGTAACCCAATGACTGCCAAGACGAAAGAAAAAACACAGCGCAGATGTACAGGATATGCCTGCCTTTTTAATAGCACAGAGACTAATGCAGACAACAAGAAGGAAGCTAAATTTATAATCTGGAGGAATAAAAAAGAAAGTGGCATCGATTAGGAATAAAATGCGACTTCAGGATGTTTCGTTTGGAAATGTAAACAAGAAATGAACATGGGCCAGACATGATATGCGCATAGGGCACATAAACGATGGTCTATTATTGTGTCAGAGCGAGTATCAAGAGAAAGAAGGCACAATCGCGGACGACCCAGACTCGGAAGGAGTTTAGGGCATTGGTTGAAATGACGTAGCTCTAAGACAGGAAGGTTCCCTTATAAAAGTGATCTACGGACTGTCTATAGACTTCTTATAAACTCGATTGCCTTTCTATAGATGTTTCTTTTTGTCCATTCATAATCTATAGAAAAAAATCTACTAAAAGTGCATGACTATAATTCTATGATTACCTATAGAGTGCCTATAGAGTTTGTATTGCCTTTAGACTAGACTATAGGATTTGTCCATAAAACGTCTACAGACTTTATAGACAAAAGTCTATGGACAGTCTATAGACTGTGAAAATAAATTTTTGTAAGGGTTTTGAAGTTGTGGGAGAAGAAGCCTTCTTCTTCTTCTTACACACGTTGAAGAACCCCAGGTGGTCGAAATTTCCGGAGCCCCTCACTACGGCGTCCCTCATAGCCTCAGTCACTTTGGGACGTTAAACCCCAATAAACCAACCAACCTTCTTCTTACAGTGCGCTCCACTTTGCTGTCATGTTGATGAAAACTAAGCAGCTGGCAGATCATGTGACAACGAACATTTATGTAAAACTTTTTTTATTTCGTTTAAAACACATGCTGTATTACATTCGTAATGTCGGAGTGCTGCACATGTTGTGTATAGTAAATATCAACAGCAGCACCCACTATGTAATATGTAGATGTGGAAATTACAAAAGAGGCCTTCAGAAGATGAATCCACGAATTAAGAGCCATGATAGCAGCTCACCACTTTTTTTCCACAACATAACTCACATGCTTGATTACTGATCTTGCCAAAATCTAGTCCAAACTCTCATTACTCGATAAAAATCTACTCCAATTCACTTAGAATATCTGTTTTTAAATATGACGCAGCTCTCATATTAACGACAGCAAAAACCCATTGATTCCTTACATGGGAACATAGTATTGACAGGCTGAATCGGCAAGAGCATGGCGCGTAAAAAACATGCAGAAACCAGACCGCGGGGAACATGACCCAGCAGATTGTGCACAGTTTAGCGCTGTTAATTGAATTTCGTAGCGACGGTGCGTCGTTGAATCCCATTTAATGTCATAAATAGCGCAAAGGGTAGTGACACAAGCACTATAACGGACGACGTGAGGGCTGTCGCCTCCACTTACGTCACCGTTTTTCTGCTATGTTGCCGATTCCCGTGTACCTACCAGATAGACCAATTTGCCGCACTTCAGTGGTATTGCAAAGCCTTCATAATTGGAGAATAGCTTTGTGCTTTGTGGTCCTGTCCAGAACCACTCGCTTGTCGGTTGTCGGTTAAGTGTGTACGTCCCACTCCAGGAGTGCGACCCAGCCTTTCCTTTCACATCGCTGAACGCAGCCTGCGAACTGATTCGGTGCACACACTACGCGGAAAGATCGCACCTACACACGCAGCGGTCTCGTGTGCTCTGCGGCTCTGGACCGGAATGGCCAATGACCAGACACGACTACGCGTCGCCCTTGTATTACCACGTCAGTCGTTATTCGTTCAGCTTTTCTTTTTCTATGTTTGAGTTCGCTTAGAATACCCCGCCGTAATCTGTCTTCGCTGGAGAGAAACATGAAAAAAAGAGAGAAGATTTAGTGGAGGCAGTGAAACATCAGTAAGCAGGAAAAGCAAAAGGAATCTGTGAAAAAGGATGGAACGAGTCCTGTAGTGTCTACCTTTAATAGGCACGCTCGTAGCATTCCGTCACGTTTTCTGATAACCTTAACTGCACCGCAAAGTTCAGATGAAATACCCGATTGTTTACGAAACAGGTGTCCGACCTCCCGCTTGTTATTTGCGTCGTCACCGCCACCAATGGGGACTGGCGTAAGGGAGAGGGTGGTCACCTCCTACGGGTATAAAAGCGGCTGGCCATGCTGGGAAAAGATAAACTCGCCCTTTCTGCCATCATCACATTCACATAGCTCCCGTTGGCCTAACTTCACCTTCCAAGAACCATGAAGACCCTCGTAAGTTGCACCGTCTTGTTCTGTCTTCAGCGACTTCGTTTCGTGCAGTGCTCGAGCCCTTCCTAACGGCGTCCCTCATAGCCTGAGTCGCTTTGGAACGTTAAACTCCATAAACCATAAACCTTTACCGTATTAGGCTGCGATATATACGCCATTTCGTTCCCAGAGCTGAGCTGATGTAGGTTCATCATTCGTGATGCTTCAATCCATGTTCCTTTTCCTCTAATCCTTCAAGACTCGATGCTAATGAGAATGCATTCTTTTCATTTTCGCGCTTAAATGAGTGAAGCTGGAAATAACAGACCGCCATAGCTTTAACTAAAGGCTGATGCCACCTCTCGTCCAAGAGTCCTGAGACTGCTCAACAGCGTTCTCAATGTCTTTCTGTACAGGCACTCACTGTCGCCTGTTTGTTGGTTGCCGGTGCCCACTGCGGCGCTGTCTACACCTACGGCGTCCCCGCCGCCGTGGTGCACGCACCAGTGGTGCACGCACCGTTGTTGCACCAGACCGTGGTCAGGGCACCCGTGGTTGCCGAGCACAAGGAACTGGTGCACGTTCCACACCACGAGTACGGCTACACCATCGAGAACAGCAAGGTCGTCCACCCAAAGTCCACCGTCGTCCACCACGACGCACTCACCGGGTGAGCAGAATACGGAAGCCGCATCGACATCACTTGCCTCATCGAAAGCTATTGCATAGCCTCAATGCGTACTCGATACTCATAGCAAGTTTATGATTAATATCTGTGCACCATATGTAGAGAACTAATGAGGTGCTTGTTGAGAATACGAGGTTGATCATGTACATAAGTCTACTAAAAGGATAAATGTCTTGCAAAAGAGATAGTCTTGCGAGGTGCTTTATATATATGATAGAGCTGTTATTGATTAAGAAGTAGCAGCTCACAGTGACAGATAAGATAAGAAGGTGCAGCCTTTGTGGCTTCACTGATTATGGGGTAGACGAGCGGCATGGAAACTACTCTGGCTTTTTTCTATCTGCCGTACAACGTTTACCCTCACTGAAGATAATCATGGCTTCAGTGAGCCTCTGGACGCCCAGTGACACACAAATGGGCACGTATTTATTGGTTTCTGCATACAACCAGCAGCTAAATCTTAGGCGAAGCAGCATGTGTCGTTCCAAGACGTTTCACAGGTGAAAGGCCAGTGTACTTTATGCGGCAGTTGAGGCACTTAGAGAAGATTGGGAAGGCATGGGATAGAATTAGGCTACACTTGAACAACGTGTCCGTTGTGGCTGTTCCTAAAGGCAGCGTTATCATCTTTTTCCGTGTTCACTGCGCAGCCTTCCATACCAGCAGACCGACTACCACCACGCCCCGGTGCTGACCGGATCCCGGAGCTCCGTGTACCACAGCCGACCAGGATACATCCAGGAGCGCACCAGAGCCTACGTCTACTGAAGAGCTTCCTCATCAACGATCACCCCTACCCCATAACCGATGACTCGATGAGAGCCCTCAACTCCTCTTACCACCACCTACTTTCTGAGAAGGAATAAACGCTGATATCTTTCTCCCCAACAAAGCTCTCATTAGTGTATTCCTGGGAAAGATCGTGTGTGCGTGTGGCTAAAATAAGACCTGTACACCTGGATGAGTACGGGGACGTGCAAACTCACTTGCCATCACGCGTTATTCCGAAACAGCACAAGAACAATGCCCCAAGAGGAGAAAAAACACAGACGCTATGTTCTTTTATTTTCTACAAGAAAACATCCCCAGCCATTCTGTTCCCCGCCCATTTCCACTTACTGACGCTCCCGTTTGTTTGTTTGCTTGCTTGTTTGTTTGCGTGTTTGTTATTTATCTGGCTATTGATTGTTTGCTTGCACAACACTTTCGTTGTGTGTCAATTGCTGTCTGTCGTCTCTTTTTGTACGCTACAGTAGCATATCAAGCATCGTTGCAGAAAGACGACTTTTCTATAGCTGAGTTATTGCGACAAATTGCTGCATACGAAATTCTGCAAGTCCGCATGCTAGGCACGCTGCTTTATGAGTTCAGTTGTGTCGAGTTGCAAGCTACTGGCAGGGTTAGGCTTGCGAATATTCTGCTGGAATTGCTCCACCGCAGCCGCACTTCATTGCAAGGGTTTTGGCACAGATCGGTGACCTATAGCACAGCTGCGCCTCCACGCTCACGAGCGCCCACAAAAGTCATCAACTGCTGCTGACGCCATTTTGAGCCCAGATCAGTGTCTCGGAGGAGTTTTAGAAGAAGGCGGGAAGCCTCCTTCCTATAGTTTACTATCGGATGAATTCATAACAACAGATAAACATGAGAGGAAGAAGAGCGTGAGACAGGCGATGCGTTATTTTTTTCTTTTGTGTTGTGTTTCCGCTTCCTCCTGATATAAATATGGTCTCTGGCCTATGGCACAGCAACTCCTCGCACCACCCGGCATAGAAGGCAGGAAGAAAAATACGAGCGCCAACCGGTTCAGTTACTAGCATTGTATCACCGCAGTAACGGTGAATATTTTGAACGGCGTTTGTACTAAAACCACCTTGAATGTTGCCAACTCTGTGCATACACACAGCAACATCCCCTAATGTCCGCAATATGTGTGTTAAATGGTAAATTTTTGCAAGCTCCTTCAATTGTTTTCTCGTGCACGTCATTCCCTCTGCAGAGGGCTGTAACCCTGAGCGAAGTGATCTAGTCCTTTCAAGTGATAAACGTTTTAAATTAATGGGCCGTGTCCATCACAAATCAATGGGCCGTGTCCATCCATAGGCCGTTCAATACATCACAGCCGAGAGCAGTTCCTTTAGTTGCTGCTAGATCGCATTTTGTGCGTGCGTGCGTGTGCGTGTGCGTGTGCGTGTGCGTGCGTGTGCGTGTGCGTGCGTGTGCGTGTGCGCGCGCGTGTGCGTGCGCGTGTGCGTGCGCGTGTGCGTGCGCGTGTGCGTGCGCGTGTGCGTGCGCGTGTGCGTGCGCGCGCGCGCGAAGAACCTAGAATAGTAATGGGGACACTCTGTTGCCACTAAAACCTGACCAGAGAGCTTTCGAGCCAACTAGGAAAAACACCGCAGAAGTATGAGGTAAGCTTAGTGTAGACGAATCCCAAAAAACACAGCACATATTGACGAGATGGTAACAATTGTATTTTTATGCATAATCTACAAGCTCTGCACCAACTTGCAGCACAGCGTGCTTTATGAGGTAAGCTGCATTGCAGGGACTTCCCCTCCATCTGCTCCTGACTTCATTTCTGAAAGCGCTAAGTGCAAACGTGATTCTCAACTTGTTGAAAAAAAAAACGGCTGCTATTCGAAAAAACCTTGACCACCAGTTGTAAGCCTGCAGCCTGACCGGAGCCAACAAGGCTAAGTACTTGGGATCAGAATTGGCTTGTTAGAACATGATCATACGCAAGACAACAACAAGGCTCCCTGTTCCAGATTGCAAAGGAGACCTCGACATAAAGGCTCGCAAAGACCGCAGATCCTAACTGCTCTAATTAACGAAGATGTTTAGCATGGCGTATACCACCAACCACCATCATTTACCGCGGCCACCATCCACCCATGCGCATGCGCAGACGGCTCCGAGGCGCACTCGCATCTGGCTTGCACCCGGCTTATCGCAGTTAGGTGGTATAAACTATGCTAAAACTCATATCTCACTCTCATATCTCACCTCCCTCAATCTCGGCGAAGTATGTGTTTCAAAGTGGCACACCATATGCCATTAGTGCATGCCCCCTGGCTCGGTAGCTCTCACTGCGCATGCGCCTGGGGCGCCCATTCTAGCCGGCTATCTTTCTTTCCGGCTTTCTTTCAGTTTCTGTTCATATTTATCATAAAATAAAGCAGGACATCATATCTTTCAGAAACAAGTACGTCAACAGAAACGTACGATATAGTCTGCGAGTCACTTCTTTCATTTCCAGTCGTGCCCGGACAAACTACGGCACCCAACATATTGATAACCAAATTTCTGCAGTTTGCAATGTGTATCCTTCCATAATTGACGAAGCTGTAACTAGTAATACCGCTTGTCATTTCAAAAAGAAAATGAAGATGCTTTTTACGCGTACTACTGACCCATCAAATACTTGTGATATGTAGTGTTTACAGTGATAGCCTCACTCCTGTCATATTTTCTATTGTGTTGCGAACTGTAGCGTTACAGGTCTTTTTCTTTTCTCGTTGTAATCCCGTGTGTCTTTATTAACCTTCAACTACTGTAAAAATTGAACTAAAGAGCTTGTTGAGTTTTAATGAATGTAACCACCCTTCTGCCTTTGTGTAACCCGGGGTGAGGCCTCGTCAGGAAGAATGCCAGCAGCTTCTTCCGTTTGTCTCATCTCGTGGGCATGTACTGTGCATACAAGTTCATGTCTTAATAAAATGATTGATTGATTGATCTGCGGCCGCGCGTTGCCGTGTTCCCTACAGGTATTACACGTACTGTATACCTCAGCTTCCCAATTTCTTAGGCAAAAACTGTTCGTATTTTAGAAGCGGCACACACACCAGTCGGGTCAACTGGTACAAGCAAGAGAAGACTGCGCATCCAAGGCGTAGGTGAATCCCAGTCCGTGTTGGAAACAGCGTAAAGAACAATGCCACAAAGCCCGGATACCACGGGCGACCTTACCCCTTGCGACGTCTGAAGTTGCGACTCCATCTTTCGCACTCCGTTATCGTTATTCCGTTGAGTGCAATCTCACCTCAACCTGCCAATCTGTGGCGTCCCGAACCCTGAAGATGTGCAGACAGGGCTTAAATGTTGCTCCATCGGAGTGGGGTCTGTAGTGATTGGAGCACAGGTGTAGAGGGTAATAGAGGGAGAGAGAGAAAGGGCTGACAGCCTGTTTTGCGCATAGTTTTATACGAAGGCGAGAAATAAAGTTAAGGGTGTTTTTTTTTTTTGCACGGCTTATAACATAGTTTTATACTAAGTGCACGGATAAATCATCAGTTTATGACACAGACCTTAAACTAGTGATCCCCACGATCTGCTAGTGTGCCCGATGGTATCTGAAGCAAAACATCTTGCAAAAAATATATATATATATCGCTGTGTGCAAATTCTAATTCGCCAATGCCCAAAAATAATGAAGGCGTGGAGGGTCTCCGACCCCTCGTCATTATTAGAAGGTTGTCGAGGCCCCCCAAGACCCCCCTGGCTTTAAGCCCTGCGTGCATATACTCTTGGTGCATTCAAGTTGCGCCCAGAAGAAATCTTCACGTGGCGCCAAAAGATTCGTGGTATAGTCGACGAACTGCAACAGCTGCTAATTAGGCACTGACGTCCCGTCCAGCCGTCAAAATAAGCTTCATCCGCGTCGCCGAACGTCGCCTGCGGAGCGCCCCTCAAGCGGAAAGATGACACGTGCTAAGATGGCGCGTGTGTGCGCTCTGCGCCTCTGAACCGGACTGGCCAACGACCCGAGACGACCACGCCTCACCGTGTGTTACCACCACGCCGGTCGTTCTTTGCCAATTTTTTCTTGTTCTTAGCATGAGCTTTACGCACTTTCACTGTAAATAGGAGCCCCCCGTTATCGGTATGCGCCGGAGAAAACAAGGAAAAATTGAGAAGAGGCAATGGAACACCGCAAAAGCAGTTAAAGAAAAAGGAATCAGCCCGAAGGGTCGCGTCGAGACCTGCAGTGTCTACGTGGAAAGGGCACGCGTGTGACATTCTGTCACGTTCTCGGAACGCCTGAACTGCACCACGGAGGAAACGAAATACAAGGTTGTTTACGAAGCAGGTGTGAGGTCTACTGAAGCTTGTTTGTCTGCTAACCGCCAATGGGGTGGCTAGCGCAAGAAGAGGGGCGGGTACCATCTAGAGGTATAAAAGCGGCAAGCTTTGCTAGAACAAGACACACTCTCGGCTCTTCAGTGACCAGCAAAACCACTAGCGGCCAGCTCCCGTCGGGCTAACTCCATCTTCCAAGAACCATGAAGACCCTCGTAAGTCATAATGGCCGTGCTCTCGTTAGTCTACGAACACCTGTTGGAATAGAGATCGCACAGCAACTTTACCTTAACAAATAAATTGTGTCGTCTGTAGCCCGGTAACAACAACAGCATTTTCTTTTATATATATATGCATAGTGACTTTGAGTCAAATTGCTTAACCGGCTCTACAGATTACAAAGGTTTGAATATGGCTTGTTTTGGTTTATGGGGTTTAACATCCCAAAGCGACTCAGGCTATGAGGGACGCCGTAGTGGAGGGCTGCGGATAATTTCGACCACCTGGGGTTCTTTAACGTGCGCTAACATCGCACAGTACACAGGCTTATAGCATTTCGTCTTCGTAGAAATGCGATCGCCGCGACCGGTATCGAACACGCGTCCTACGAGTTAGCAGCCGAGCACCATTACAACTGAGCCACAGCGGCGACTCCATATTGCAAAGTATCCTTAAACTGCATAACGCCGATGTTCCTAAAGGACCATAAGTGACCAACCTAAGCGTCAGCACTTAAAGGACAAATCAGTCTCTAGTTAACATGCCTGAAACTTGTTGTATAGGTCCGCAGAAATGAGCGCCACTTTAATCAATATTAAAGAAATGCAGCCATAATATTCAGTGCTTTGTGCCGTAGTGCTGCGCAATTTTTGAGGTCCCTTTAAAATGTGACACTTGCAGTGAGATTCAGATATAGTGTAATTAAGAAACGGAGCCACAAATTAACACTTAACGACTGAAGCCAGTTCTAGTGCAATTATAACCTGATTAAAGGCGTCTGCATTCAAAACGGGGGCAGCTTCTGAGCTTTCTAGCGCATTCCGTTGTGGGCATGAGTAAGAAATAATCGCTAAAGCACCACAGATAGGACAAGCCACACGACGCAGCATACACTGCATAACGATGGACATACGAGTAAAGGAGGTGTGTGTGGTTTTTCCTGTATGCTGATGCGATTCGTACCGATTCGTCCGAGGCAGTTCGTTCTGGCTCAAACATAGTCAGATCTAGATCTCGCAGCTCAGATACACGGCTCTTAATCTTGGTCGATCGCAGTTCTCAGTAAACTCTCTTCGAATAACTCCGAGCAAGCTCAATACTCATTCTCCGCTCCCTCCCTTACAGACCATCGCCGTCGCCTGTTTGTTGGTGGCCGGTGCCCACTGCGGCGCCGTCTTCACCTACGGCGTCCCCACCGCCGTGGTCCATGAACCAGTGGTTCATGCACCAGTGGTGCACCAGACCGTGGTAAGGACACCCGTGGTGCACCAGACCGTAGTCAGGACACCCGTGGTGCACCAGACCGTGGTCAGGACACCCGTGGTGCACCAGACTGTGGTCAGGGCACCAGTGGTGGCCGAACACAAAGAGCTGGTGCACGTACCACACCATGAGTATGGCTACACCATTGAGAACAGCAAGGTCGTCCACCCAAAGTCCACCGTCGTTCACCACGACGCGCTCACCGGGTAAGCAGAATACGGAGCTTGCATACAAAGCGCTCACATCTGCAGAGATGAAGGTTGAAGTCTCAAACGCGTGCTGAACCACCTGCAGCAAGTTTGAAATAAGCTTTCGTTGAGTATACGCCGACTGTCAAGAAGAATGCACCGAAGGCCCAGTTGACTGTCAACAAAGGCTGCGGAGACTGACAGGTCATTGGCCTTCGAAAAGTTTGTTAGAGAGCTAATATTTTGTTAAAGAACCAGCCTAAGGGCCCCTTACTTGGCCCATTTTAATGTAATGGTCCAATGTAAGTAATTTTCTGCTGTTAATATCGATGATACGGGTTTTGCTGGTTTAAAACATAGGTGTACACTGGAAGCCACTCTGGCCTTGGTTCGTCCATCATGTTGCTTTTATGACACGCTGGTGATTATTGGGCGCAATGAGGCGGATATGTGCATTTTTCCAGAATTGCAATTTGAGTAGTAATTTTAGCCAGTGGTCGCCATCTAATCTTTACTTTTTATATAGAAACCACAACACGCTGTCTTAAAATGCTTCCATGCAGAAGGAGTACCATGCGGTCAGGTGAAGTGCAGGAGCTTTAGAAAGCGATGACACAGGCAGTCGAACTAGTGCACGGTGTCACATCTTTACAGTACATACATCAACCACACTGCTGCTGTTTTTGATGCCAGTCGCATTAACGCAGTTGCACGCAGCGGTAACAAAAGAAGGTATTTCTTTCTTAGTGCACTGATGATACTAGCGTAATATTGCCCAAACCGTACCACAGTGCATGGTCATGGCATGGTCGAGATATGTGTGCTCAGCGCACTGTAACCACCTAATAATGAATGTCTGAAAGCTATCATCGGTAATATCGCCCCTTATGCCACTTTATGAAGCTTCTCAATCATCTTACTCTTGTTCCCCGTGCAGCCTTCCATACCAGCAGACCGACTACCACCACGCACCAGTTGTGACCGGATCCCGAAGCTCCGTGTACCACAGCCGACCAGGATACATCCAGGAGCGCACCAAGGCCTACATCTACTGAACACTGGCCTCGTTCGATCACACAACTGATTACTCGATGACGTTCCTATGGTCTTCTCAAAATGGCTGGATGAATAAACGCTAATGTTTGTCCTCAACAAAGCTGTGCTTTTAAAGCTCGCGTGAAAGATCGAACGACTGCTGCACTTGACGCGTGAAGTGTGAGGAAGGAACGAGCACTTCTATGGGTATTTGGTCAGTAATTAATATGTAAACTAAACCAATACCACAGCCACACCAAGAACAAAATAAGAGTACCGCCTACAAAATAATTACTGTGAGCTGCTTTTGAAGAAGCACGCGGTGCAAAAAATATCCCTTTGATATAATTTATCGATATTGGTTACACGACGTTCACAAACTACTAAAGCACTTTTCTTTCAAGTTTGGTCATGATCTGTGCTGTAGGAACGATAAAAACGAAGTGCTTTCCCGTGAAGGTGGCGCTAAAGGTGTCGGTGGCAGTGCACAAAAATGTCGCTTCCAATTCAAGGCCTAGTGGCTGGCAGGCATACAGCCGATTGTTTTTGCGCTTTCTAACCTGTTCAGATGTTTTGCATCGACTGCAGCACAAACGCATTAAACACGCAATCAAAAACAATATAACCCTGTTCTGGAGGGCCGCAGTTGGTAAGCAGACCTAAACTAAGTGACTGATTAGCGGAAACGCATCCGGTGACCTTCGAAGACAAATTTCTGGCCTTTATTCTTTCTGGCCTTTATCGAGTGAGTTTTTGAATTCCTCGTTGATGCCTTTAATGTGGCATCTTTAAATTAGTGTGTGCGTCTAGTAGAATGGACTACGAAGTAGCCACCAACTCACACACAACTTCAGGCTGTCTGTCGCGGTAATCCGTCAAGCTACATTGTTCTGCTCCCCTTCTTCAATGACACGGTTAAAAGCTGCTTATAGCAGTTTCTTTATGAACAAAATACAGAGCATTTGTTACGACCGCTCCCGTTCAGTGCAACTCACTGTAGCGCTCTTGTTAACGCCAGCGCTCTTCCAACGCAACGTTGCCGCTGGCGTTCTTAACCATTTTTCTTCTATTTGTTTTGTACGCATCATCTACTGGTGAAACCTGTTGTATTAAACATTTCTCTGTGAGATTTGCCATGAAGATTCCTGCAATAAACTTTCGTAATTTGGTGTCAATGGTTGAAATTCAGATTCAAATTATTCATTTATTCTTAAATCCCCATAAAGACGCCTTCAACACTGCCGGAGCTGTGGGCTAGTCTTGAGTCCAGAAAAACGAATACAATCATGCAACACATCAGCACATATACATTCCAACTTTGAACACTGGGGAGGGGTATATATCCATGATTACAAATGTAAAAAAAAAGTGGCGCATTAATCATCATCAGCAGCAGCAGCCTGACTACGCCCACTGCACGGCAAAGGCCTCTCCCACGTCTCTCCAATTAGCCCTAATATAGATAATATACATTTTAATATATAATATAACAATATAGATTTTTAATATAGATGTAATAGTAGAATATAATATAGCTTTTTATTCTTTTTTTGTATGTTATTCTTAAGGCCTAAAGATACTCCTGCTGTCCCATACAGGCCTGACCATGTATGCTTTTTTGACTCCTCCAGGCCACGGAGGCGCGCCGTCGCTCTTATCGGTAATGTGCCTCCCAGAATGCCTGCACCTTATCAGTATGCAGTCTACATCGCACCAGCGAATAAAGACCCAAAAAGAAACCCAGAGCAGGCGTTAACCAACACTGTCCAAAAAGCCCTCGCAGTATATATGGATATCTATACCCACTTCTGTTTGCAAGCATGAAAGAAGTCTGCGCACAATCATTTCATGAAGTTCAAATGTTGTCAGCTTTGGAAAAGCATTCGCCTCCTTCGTATCATGCTGTAGTCTAAACTTATTGATGAAGCCATTTGTGTTTTTGCCGTGCTAAGAAACGCTAAAATATTTTAGTTGGAAAGAAAAATGATAGGTGTATCCATGATGGCCAGATCGTTGAACGCTTCTATGAAGATATGGAATCGCAATGACCAAAGTAAAATCACTTCAAGGTAGGCAAGAAGCAAGCTGGAGACTAGGCAAAAGATGAATATGGCATAGGTTCTAGGAATAGCAGGGGAGAGTTATTAGTAGAGTTCGCAGATAGAAATAATTTACGGATTATGAATACCTTCTTCCGCAAACGAGCAAACAGGAAGTGGACGTGGAAGAGCCCCAATGGTGAGACTAAAAATGAGATAGACTTCATACTGTGCGCTCACTCTGGCATCGTAGAGGATGTGGAGGTTGTTGCGGCGCACAGGAAAGCTTGAACCCGGGCTCCATTTGGTAGCGTGTTGAGTCATCGGGCTGAGGAAAGTCTTAAGCTTCGAAGGTTGGGGATAGGAAAACAAGCAGGTTTAATGGAAAGAAACTAAGACACTTATTTACATAATAAAGAAAAAGAGCAAAGAAACAAAAATTAAGAGTTCATGACGTCGAGCGACTGGATGAGCCTTTTACCCAGGGCCCAGAGCGTTCGTTCTCACTTAGGGCGCAGGTTAAATAGCCTAAGGCTCCACCCCTTCAACAGGTGGCAATTCAACGCGACGCATAGGTCGGCACAACACAACACATCAAACGGAGGCACCTGTTGCAGAGTCCACACGTGGGAATTTGGCGAGAAGGAAACGTAAGTCTGCAGCTCTTTCGCACTGCGGTGCAACACTACTGCTAGCAGCACGTGTTTACCGAACCCAGGTGTGGCATCATGGCGCCGCGGCCGCAGCTGCGCTGGCTTCCTCTGATTCGTTCCGGGTCCTCTCAGACGAGGTGCATCCTTTCTTCCCTTGTCGTCGGTCCATCGACGGTCGTTTCTAGAAGGGAAGGGGTTTCACGCCGAGCCGAATGTGGGAAAGCTTCATCGACCACTTCCCAGCTAGTCATTCTTTTTGGTGGGGTCATCATGGGGTCAAACGCCCTTTCGAAATTTCCGCTATTGAATCCGCCACCGTTATTATCGCGGGTCTCAAGTTGGGTCGTAACAAGGTCCTCGGAAAGTTCCGTTGTAGCGACCACAGAACGGTAAGGTCTTGTATAAGCTTAGATTTGAAGAGGTAACGCAGGAAATTAGTTAAGCAGAAGCCTATTAACGAGTTAGCATTAAGAGGGAAAGTGGAGGAATTCAGGATTTTGCTGCAGAGAGATATACCGCTTTAACTGAAGATGACCACAATAAACAATGAACGATCGTCTCACAGATATCATTACGGAGTGCGCCGTAGGAGCAGGCGGTAGGATGGTTCGACAGGATACCGGGAAGCTGTCTCAAGAGACTAAATATCTTATTAAGAAACGCCAAAGCATAAGGGCGTCTAACTCCATAGAAAGAATGGAACTAGTAGAGCTATCAAGGTTAATAAATAAGAGCGTGGTTGCCGACATCAGGGAGTTTAACATGGAGAAAATCGAGCATGCTCTAAAGAGCGAAGGTAGCCTAAAAGCAGGGAAGCGAAAACTGGGCATAGGTAAAAACCAGATGTATGCGATAATAGACATAGAGAGCAATGTCATTTGCAATATGGATAAGATAGTTAATGTAGCCGAAGAGTTTTACACAAATCTATACAGTAGCGATTGTAATAAGAATGTTACTGAGAGAGGCAGTAGAGCACAGCAACGGGACATCCCGCCAGTAACGAAGGAGGAAGTAAAGAAAGCCTTAGGAGCAATGCAAAGGGGGAAATCAGCTGGGGAGGATCCGATAACAGCAGATTTGTTGAAGGATGGAGGAGAGATTATTTTCGAAAAACTAGCCACCCTGTATACGCAATGCCTTGTGACCTCGAGCGTACCTAGAGCTTCAAAAAACGCTAACATTATCTTAATTCATAAGAAAGAAGATGTCAAGGACTTCAGAAATCACAGACTGATCAGCTTATTGTCTGTTGCCTACAAGATAATTTCTAAGGTAATCGCTAATAGGGTCAGGTCAACCTTATACCTCAATCAACCAAATGATCAGGCAGGCTTTTGTAAGCGATACTCGACAATAGACCATATTCACGCTATCAATCAGGTGATAGAGAAATGCGCAGAATATAAATAGTCCTTATATATAGCGTTCATTGATTACGAGAAAGCATTCGACTCAGTAGAAACCTCAGCACTCATGCAGGCATTGCAGAATCAGGGTGTAGAAGAGTATTATGTGGAATTGTTGGACGATATTTATAACGATTGCACAGTTACAATAGTTCTCCATAAAGTCAGCAATAAAATTCCAATAAGAAAAGGTGTCAGGCAGGGAGACACGATCTCGCCTATGCTATTCATTGCCTGTTTACAGGAGGTATTCCGGGGCCTGAAATGGGAACAGTTGGGGATAAGAGCTAATGGAGAATACCTAAGTAATTTGCGATTCGCTGATGACATCGCTTTGCTGAGTCACTCAGGACATGAACAGCAAAGCATGATCAATGAGTTAGACAAGCAGAGCAGAACGGTGGGGCTAAAAATTAACATGCAGAAAACCAAAGTAATATTCAACAGTCCAGCAAGAGAACAGCAGTTCGCCATTGGTGGCGGGGTGCTGGAAGTAGTAAGAGAATATGTATCTTTAGGGCAGGTAGTGACAGCTGATCCGGATCATGAGAGGGAAATAAATAGAAGAATAAGAATGGGGTGGAGCGCATATCGCAGGGTCTCTCAGATCATGAATGGCATTTTACCAATATCCCTCGAGAAAAGTATCCAACAGCTGTATCTTACCGGTACTCACCTAAGGGGCTGAAACGTGGAGGCTAACAAAGAGGGTTCAGCTTAATTCAAAGACAACGCAGCGGGCTATGGAAAGAAAATTGATAGGTGTAACGTTAATAAATCGGAAGCGGGCGGAGTGGGTGAGAGAACAAACGCGGATTAACGACATCCTAGTCGAAATCAAGAGGAAGAAGTGGGCTTGGGCAGGGCATGTAATCACTTGTCCTTAAGGGTAATGGAGTGGATTTCAAGATAAGGCAGGCGTAGCAAGGGCGGCATAAAGTTAGGTGGGCGGATGAGATTAAGGAGTTCGCGGGGATACGGGGGCCGCAACGGGCAAAGGACAGGGTTAATAGGAGAGACATGGGAGAGGCCTTTTCCCTGCACTGGGGATGGTCGGGCTGATGATGATGACGGTGGTGGTGGTGGTGGCAGGCATTTCTGTGCATCTGCCGCGCACTGCCTCTGTAACACAACGCGCGTGCGTTTTTAACTCATTTTCGTTCCTATATATCAGAAAGGTTGGACTTTGTGGTATCAGCATTTTTAACGTGCTGTTCGGCTTGTTCGGCAACTTTGTTCCTTACATGCGCACCCATTGCAATATTCACGTTTTTCTCAGTGTGGAGTCCATATTCCAAGGTATCTGCGGAAGTCTACACTCTCAGCTGCCCACAACCCTGACGCCAGGATTACAACTCTAGAGGAGAATGCGCCGCATACTGCAAGTTCTGCGGACGGAATCTCAAAGACATTTACCGGTACAGCCGCATTCTTCCGCCTTCCACCACTCACCTAACACTACGAGAAGTAAGATACATTCGCCGAGCACAAACGCTCTCACGGCCATACGACCTTTTAACTCACGACTTTATTAACCGACCTGGAATTTCCCCTGGCTGGTCAGCGGTGGTTATCGGGACACAAAACACACGAAGGGAAATTGTCATGGCGCCCGTGTCCAACATTCTTGAACAAAAATTTTGAATATTGAAATATTGTGAAGTATTTTTAATGGAAATATTGAAGGTAATGGTCCATTCTACCAGTGTGTAGCAATTTTTTTTTCTTTTAGTGTGTTTCCATACAGAAGTTAACAAGTTAAGGCTGCCATGGAAAACTAACGGGGACCGCTTTTGACGACAGCAAAAAAAAAACGGTAACAGCAAAAAAAAATACAAGTCTGCCGACCGGAGATCAGCGGTTATATTGACTGTTCTGGTTAAATCTTACCATATACGAGAAAAAAATGAGTTCATAAACTGGTTCTCGTTCAAAAATGCATCTGTGCAGAATTTCTGGGTGCGAGTCGATTACCGGACTTCCTTCTTTCAGACGTTAATTTCCCGTGGGAGGAATGGGCAGCTCCACTACTAGATCTTCGCTTCGCTTTCTGTCCTCGCCCAGTCCGAACGGAGCCCACGTAGTAGACCCTCCAGCTGCCACTGCGAAATCCCGGGTCAGCCTTCCTTGACGACCTGGAGGTTGGTCGTCATGAATGAAATGTTCACTCAGTCGCTTAGCTTAAGATTTAAGGTGGTTATGCAACTAACAGACCTCATTCATGCGACATCAGCTGCGTGGCACGCCTACGCAGGCAACCATGATCCGCAACAACATGGCGGTCGAGCACACAAGAGATAACATCGCGTCACTACCACATCGGTCCAGAAAACCCTCCAACCTAGGCCTGGCGAGTGAATCAATATTTGTCAGCTCCTCCAGTTGATATCTCCTTGGAACCAGGGTAGCGTACAGGACAAAACTTCAGCCCTCTAAGTCCACCAACTAGCATTTACTAAACAAGCCAACAGACATGGACTGTTCGCTTCTTTCGTGAAAAATTAGTTGCGTAATCATTACTATTGACAGAAGACGACAGACACAGCATATTTTATGCTCAGTAGCAAAGCTAATCTCGGCCAGGAACCACTCTTGCGTTTCAGAAGATTTGCGCACTCTGTCCCGCTCCCTGCACGGTCCATATGCAGTCTACAGTGGGTCCACCACGCGGCAGAAAAAAGATGCGACCAGGCATAGTAAGGCGGGTCTTTGCGTACGCACGTACGGTCGATTAACCGCGACAGCTGCTTACACGTCCAGTCCATAAGTACAAGCTGCAGAACTCCTTGAGAGTCACAGAGCGGCGTATATGATGTACGCGCACTCAATGTACGCGGAAAGATTGATTCCCTGCCTAGAGGCAACACGCGCCTGCTCTCGGCGCCTCTGGACCGGAATGGCCAATGACCAGAGGCGACCACGCCTCGCCGGGTACTGCCGCACAGGCCGTCGTGCGTTAGAGGTATTTCTTCGACTTTTAGCCCCACTGTAGCTTTCCCGGGAAAGGTAACACCGTCGTTATCTATCGGCGCTGACGAAAACGAAGAAAAAGAAGTAAAGATTGAAAAGAGGCAATGAAACATTGGAAAGCAGAAAAAAGCGAAAAGGATTTGTCGAAAGCGGAGGCGCTGATGTCTGTAGTGTCGGTATGGAAAGGGCGCGCGGGTAGAATCCTGACACGTTCTCGAATCGCGTTAACTGCAAATCAAAGTACGGGTGAAATACTCGGTTGTTTTCGAAAGCAGGCCTATATCACAGCTTATCTGCGTGTTCGCCACCAATGGGGGGCCTCTTGTAACGGTGGGGCGGGCATCGTCTGCGGGTATATAAGTGGCCGCTGCTGCATGCAGAAGACACACTCGACTCTTAAGCCATCAGCACAAGCACAAGCGGTCAGCTCTCTTCTGGCTACCTACCTCCACCTTCCGAGCACCATGAAGACCTTCGTAAGTCCTAGTTTTGTTCTCGTTAGTGTTCGGTGAATTTCTGCATCGTTGAGGCAGATGTTTTGCAATATCCGAAAGTGATGAGCGATCATTACTGTTGCCCCACGTCAAACTTTGGCACCCTTTAAGCGATATTTTCAATAGCAGTCGCTTTTCTTAAGCCCCACTATGGTGATATTTGGTCGCAGCCCTTCTGACTGTTCGATATCTTTAAATGGCAGAGCGCCGATGAGACGGAAACTGGGTTGGTGATCAACCAGAGGAATTGGCATTTTCAGGAAAAATCCAGGAGATTGTGGGAGTGTACTGAATCATGGTACGTGTGGTATTATAAAATGGGTCAATAGCTCGAGCTGTAAGGACTGAAGTTAAGTCTATAACTGAGCAGCGTGATCAACGGCGTCCCTTCAAATCAAATTAGTGCATAGTATACCTCGAGCATGGTGGCAGCAGAGCATAATTCCAAACATTACACAGAAAGGAACAGCGAAGTGACAAATAAGTGTGCTTTTCTTTCTACTGTTTTGTGCTGTTTCATCAAATATCATTTCCCTGTCGTTGGTAAACATCATTCTGCGAACTAGAGCTCGCATTCCGACGACACCTCTCTATTATATAAAGTTAAAGGTAACCTCTGATCGATTAACTCTAAGGAAACTCTCCCGCTGCGATGGCCCAGTGGCCTGAGCACCCGCCTAGCATGCGGGAGGTCCGGGGTTCGATCCCCAGTGCCGCCGGGTACCCACCGGGGATACAATGGGTACAAGCTTTCCCCTGGTCTGTTTCTCGGTTTATTTAGGGCTAAGTGCTTGTGAAACGGGTCTTATACCCCACCATGAGTAGACGACAAATACCTTGTGCCATGGCGCTCTTTGGCAACAGGTGCCCTTGCGCCATAAAAATCCATCGTCATCAAAACTCTCCCGTTCTCTTTCCCCACCAGACCCTCGTCGTCGCCTGCCTTCTGGTGGCCGGTGCCCACTGTGGTGCCGTCTTCACCTACGGCGTCCCCGCCGCCGTGGTGCACGCACCAGTGTTGCACCAGACCGTGGTCAGGGCACCAGTGGTGGCGGCTCACAAGGAGCTGGTGCACGTGCCACACCACGAGTACGGCTACACCGTCGAGAACAGCAAGGTCGTCCACCCAAAGTCCACCGTCGTCCACCACGACCCACTCACCGGGTGAGCAGACACCGCAGCTCTAATCGAAGGTGGTCGCTTCTTCGAGCAAGAATGCGCAGTCTCTATAAGTTTCTAATGAGTTTATACTGCGATTGTCAACAAGATGTATACTGTCTCCATTGACTAAGAAGAAGATTTATAGAGTCAAGTGGTTGACGTGGGAAACGCCTGTTAAATAGTTTTCTTTTTTCTTCAAGGCCTAAGCTTCGGAGTCTGCGTACATGGTAGGGTAGGCGGGAAAAAGGACTACATCACAATAACTGATCTCCCACTGACCAGATACGAAGATGCAGTTGTTGTGGCCGGGGGGTGAAGGGTATTACCATATGCAACGCTGGGCTTCCTCTCCGCGTGCGCAATAACTTTCATCACAAGCTGCCAATCATCTGAAGTAGCGACACATGAGACGATGCGTAGAAAGGCATGCGTATTTGTTTTTGTTTGTAACTTGTACCTTACTGCTGCTTCTTAAGACGAGCCGACATGTGCTTCTGTAAGAGAGTTTATTGCAGAAATCAAAATATTGTTAAATTCGCCGTGCAAGGAGCTTTGAGATCGACGGGAGGCGTAACTGCAGTATTTTACTGTCCTCCAATGAGAGTTAAACATTAAATCAAAATGCGTCTATTCTTGACTGCAATCAAGACTATCGAGTACAATGCAGTAACAGGGCAAGGCGTTCGTAACTCAGTTGCGGCTGCAGCTCAATAATACCTTCAATAGCGATTATGACAGTGGCGACGACAACGTTGTTCCGCCGTACGCACAGTAACTCGTGAATGACCAATATCTAAAAAAGCTGCCGGTAACGTCGATTGTGATTTTCATCGTGGCCCATGCCTGACTCTCTAGTCCATGTTTCCTCTGCAGTCTTCCATACCAGCAGACCGACTTCCACCACGCACCAGTTGTGACCGGATCCCGGAGCTCCGTGTACCACAGCCGACCGGGATACGTCCAGGAGCGGACCAGGGCCTACATCTACTGAACACCGGCCTCGCTCGATCACTGCCCCTGACTGATGATTCGATGACGTTCCAATGCTCTTCTCAAAGCCACTTTCTGGGGATGAATAAACACTGAAGTTTGTCCTCAACATAGCTGTCCTTTTAATGCTCGCGTGAAAGATCGGACGATTCCTGCACGAGACGCGTGAAGTGTGAGGAAGCAACGAGCACTTCTATGGATGTTTGGTCAGTAATTATTACGTCATCATCATCATCGTCGTCATCATCATCATCAGACTGACTACACCCACTGCAGGACAAAGGCCTCTCCCGTGTCTCTCCAATTAACCCTATCCTTTGCCAGTATAGAACAGGGTTAATTAATATGTAAACTAAAGCAATACCGCAGCCACATCCAAAGCAAAGAAGCAAAAATTCAGGGGGGCACTTTGTTGACCTAAACTGCGGTGAGGCGAAAGCCTTAAGCGCGGTGTTGCTGCTTGTGTCACTGATCTGTGGTTAAGATGTTAAGCCAGGTTAAGCTTCGCCTCTGAGAGTGGAACGCGACAGCGTCTTTCAACTCTGCCAGGGAGTCCACAGAACGCTATCGGCCGTTCGGCTCTATGCCTTGCTCGTCGGTAAATTGGTTTTTCAGGAAAGGAAATACATCTGTCTTGCATATCTCGGTGGACACCTGAACCTCGCCGTAAGGGAAGGGAGGAAGATGGGCGTGAACGAAGACACGGTATTCACTAGACGCGCCTTTGTTCAGTTCAAACCATCGAGTCCGTGTTTGTGGGGCATAATGCAAGAGGTGTATTTGGCTGTCCGTTTCCTACTTGTTCGTTTTTCTCCTGAGTTCCTTTTTTTAGTGTCAAGGAAAAAGTTGTATAAGGATTTTATTAGTATGCTCTTCCCTCCGCCAATGTACTGCTCTCTGTATTTTGGTTTACCGGGGCATGAGGTACTCAAAAGAGTACGTAAGACGCCAGTCTCGCCGTGTACAAAGACCTTTTTCTTTAAGTTACACACCGGTACGTTGCCCGTTAGCACATGGTTAGAGAAAAAGGGCATTTTTGTGTCTACCGTTAATTGCCGCCTTTGTGATGAACCAGAAACAATTGAGCATTGTTTCATCAGTTGCAAAGATGCAGTACTCTTCTGGGATAACTTGCAACGCACATTTAAAAAAAGAATTCATCTGACTCCACATTCTGTTCGCTATCTCACTGCGCTGCCATTTGTTGATGAACCCCTGGACATGTTCTTTCTGATTGGACTGCACAACCTCTGGAAAACCCGCATGATGGACAGACACTGTGAACCTGTTGTGTCTACAAAGGATCACTTCAGTCGAATGGTTGTTCATCTAAGAGACGTGTATGCCCAGACTGAGTACCAACCGGAGTGGCACTCAATATTAGTGATGTGCTCTGCATTGCCCCTTTTCTAGTGCATGGGCTTTTCAATATGTATTGTTTAACACTGTTTTCATAATGGCTTGTATATAGTTCATGTACATAGAACATTACTTCACTGTAATAAATACCATGTTGAAGAAAAACAGAAGCTGGCATAGCGTAGTGGTTAGCATGCTCGACTCGCAATCCGGAGACCCTGGTTCGATTCCCCAACTCGACCAATTTCCTATTCGGTTTTATTTATCTCTCTGGTCTGACTATAAAGGTTAATTAGGCTAATTAAATGCTTAACTACACTCAGTTCCACTTACTTGGAGCATCACTATACCATCCCGTTAATTGGTTGCAGGTTTACTAGCCAAAGTACATTTGGCCCTGTTTGAAATTCGCGCACTGTGACGACGGGACCATTTCAACCAATTGAAAAGCGTGACATTTCTGTCGACAACTCCTGCTTACAACGATGAGGCATTAAAGGCTTCCACCTTATAACTTATAGGGTTTACGAGCAAAATAAAAGTACCACCTTCAAAATAATCATTGTAAGCTGCTTTTGCGCAAGGACGCGGTGCAAAAAAAGTATGACTTCGGTAAAAAATAATTTATGGATTTTAGTTACACGACGTTCACAAACTACTAAAGCACCTGCCTTTCATGTTTGGTCATGATCTGTGCAGTCGAAATGATAACCACGAAGTGCTTTGTTTCCCGTGAAGGTGTCAGGTGGCTGGAGGTGTCAGTGACAGTGCACAAAAATGTCGTTTCCAATCCAAGGCCGAGTTGCCGGCAGGCGCACAGCAGATTGTTTTTGAGCTTTCTAGCCTGTTCAGGGGTTCTGTCGCGACTGGCCCGCATAAACGTATTAAACACGCAATCAAAAACAATATAACCCTGTTCTGGAGGGCCGCAGTTGGTAAGCGGACCTAAACTAAGTGACTGTTTAGCGGAAACGCATCCGGTGAGCTTCGAAGACAAATTTCTGGCCTTTACTCTGCCTGGCCTTTATCGAGTGAGTCTTTGAATTCCTCATCGATGCCTTTAATGTGGCATCTTTAAATCAGTGCGTGAGTCTAGTAGAATGGATTACAAGACAGCCACCAACTCACGCACAACTTGAGGCTTGTTTGCAGCGGTAATCCGTCAAGCTACATTCTGTTTCCCTTCATCTATGGCGCGGTTAACATACATTGTAAGCCGCTTATAGCAGTATTTTTATGAATAAAATAAAGAGCGTTTATTAGGACCACTCCTGGAATTTCATTGGAGGAGAAATTCTAGAGGCCCGTGTACTGTGCGATGTCAGTGCACGTCGAAATTTCCGGAGCCCTCCACTACGGCGTCTCTCATAGCCTTAGTCGCTTTGGGACGTTAAACCCCATAAACCAACCAACCAACCAACTCCTGTTCAGTGCAGTTCACTGTAGCCCTCTTGTTAGCGCCAGCGATCTTGCACCGCAACGTTGTCGCTGGCGTTCTTAACTGTTATTCTTTTTTTTCTCGCATGCATGGTGGTGGTGAAAACTTTATTTGCGACAGAGGAGTTCGAGACACATAAGTCCGTGGGCTCCCGAACGGCCCCATTGCACTCAAACGTTCATGTCCCGGAGGCTCATGACGCTGGCAGCCCGGCCTACGGCGATGGCTTGCTTGGCCGGGTCCTCGGAGCGCAGTAGGGTCTCCCAAGCCTCCCAAGTGGTAAGGTGCTCCAGGCCCCGCGGGGGAGGATCCGCCGGGCAGAGGAAAAGGATATGGCCTAGAGTGGCTTTGGGGTGGTGGCAGAGGGTGCAGGAGGGATTTGAGTGGACTTGGTGATAGCGCGAGCGTATATAAGGGAGGGTAAAGTGCATTTGTAGCCGCCTCCAAAGTTTATGCATCAGCTACTGATGAAACGTGTTGTATTAAACATTGCTCTCTGTGAGAGGTGCCATGAATCGTCATCATCAGCTTGACTACATCCACTGCAGGGCAAAGGCCTCTCCCATGTCTCTCCAATTAACCCTGTCCTTTGTCAGTTGCCTCCACTGTATCCACGCAAACTTCTTAATCTCATCCGCCCACCTAACTTTCTGCCGTCCCCTGCTACGTTTGCTTTCTCTTGGAATCCACTCTGTTACCCTTAAGGACCAGCGGCTATCTTGCCTTTGCATTACATGCCCTCCCAAAGCCCATTTCTTCGTACTGATTTCGACTAGGATGTCATTAACCCGCGTTTGTTCTCTCACCCACTCCGCCTGCTTCCGATCTCTTAACGTTACACCTATCATTTTTCTTTCCATAGCTCGCTGTGCTGTCCTTAACTTAAGCTGAACCCTCTTATTTACCCTCCACGTTTCTGCCCCATAGGTGAGTACCGGTAGGATACAGCTGTTGTATACTTTTCTCTTCAGGGATATTGGTAAGCTACCATTCATGATCTGAGAGAACCTGCCTAATGCGCTCCTCCCCATTCTTATTCTTCTAGTTATTTCCCTCTCATGATCCGGATCTGCGGTCACTACCTGCCCTAAGTAGACATATTCTCTTACTACTTCCAGCACCTCGCTACCAATTGCGAACTTCTGTTCCCTTGCTAGGCTGTAGAACATTACTTTGGTTTTCTGCATGTTAATTCTTAGCCCCACCGTTCTGCTCTGCCTGTCTAACTGATTGATCATGCTTTGCAGTTCTTGTCCTGAGTGGCTTAGCAAGGCAATGTCATCAGCGAATCGCAAATTACTCAGGTATTCTCCATTAACTCTTATCCCCAACTGTTCCCATTCCAGCCCCCGGAATACCCCCTGTAAGCAGGCAGTGAAGAGCATTGGCGAGATCGTGTCGCCCTGCCTGACACCTTTCCGTATTGGAATTTTATTGCTGACTTTATCGAGAACTATAGTAGCTGTGCAATCGTTATAAATATCTTCCAATATGTTCACATAACGCTCTTCCACACCCTGATCCCGCAATGCCTCCATGACAGCTGAGGTTTCCACTGAGTCAAATGCTTTCTCGTAATCAATGAAGGCTTTATATAGGGGTTGGTTATATTCTGCGAATTTCTCTATCACCTGATTGATAGTGTGAATGTGTTCTATTGTCGAGTATCCTTTACGAAAGCCTGCCTGATCATTTGGTTGACTGAAGTCCAAGGTTGTCCTGACTCTATTAGCGATTACCTTAGTAAATACTATGGGGTTGAAATGGGGGAGATATATCCGTTCTCCCCGTTTAAGCGCGGCTGACATAGTTCAAAACCGCGCGGACCCCACCCCGTGGTCGCGTACGCTACTGAGCGCACGCCGACCACGGCGGGCCGTGCTCTGCGGGAACAAAGGAACGACACACTGGCTGACACAAACAAGGCATTTATTGCTATAGCAAAAATAACGCCAGCTAGCAACAAAATACACTGAGGAATCTAGGATGTCCGACTCACCAGCACGGCTACGAGCGAACGTCCGCCCACGGTAGGGCAAAGGGAACTCCGAGGTCGAGCGGGACGGGCTCGGCGGGAGTAAGTTCCGACCGAGAGGCGCCCGTCGACGAAGAGCGAAGCTGCGAGCGAAACGTCTGCTCGCTTCCCGATCCCAGAGAGAAGAGAGCTAGCCTTCCCCTGCGCGCGAGCGACCAAACACGCCATCCGTGGCGCTGCTGTCGCTGCGACGCGAGCGCCCTCCCCTGTTAGCTAGAGTAACCAAACTAAAGGGAGTGCTTTTCGGGGGCAGCTAACAACAGTGGGGTGCAGTGCGGGAAAGTGAACGCAGGGGACGAAGGCGTCCCCACAATACCTTGTAGGCAACGGACAATAAGCTGATCGGTCTGTAATTCCTCAAGTCCTTGACGTCTCCTTTCTTATGAATTAAGATAATGTTAGCGTTCTTCCAAGCTTCTGGTACTCTCGAGGTCACAAGGCATTGCGTATACAGGGGAGCTAGTTTTTGTCGCACAAACTCGCCTCCGTCCTTCAACAAATCTGCTGTTACCTGATCCTCACCAGCTGCCTTCCCTCTCTGCATTGCTCCTAAGGCTTTCTTTACTTCCTCCTTCGTTACTGGCGGGGTGTCCCATTGCTGTGCTCGACTGCCTCCCTCAGTAACTTGGTGATTAGATTCGCTACTGTATAGATTTGTGCCATGAATATTCCTGCAATAAACTTTCGCGAATTCGGTGTCGATGGGTTAAATTCAGACTCAAATTCTTCATTTATTCTTAATTAAATCCCATACAGATGCGTTCAACACTGTCGGGACCAAAATCATGGGCTAGTCATGAATGCAGAAGAACAAATAGAATCGTGCAACCCATCATCACATATATATTCCAGCTTCGAACACTGGGGAGAGGGATATATATATATATATGAATACAAATGTAAACAAAAAAAGGTGGCGCATTAATTATCATCAGCCTGACTACGAGTACTGCAGAGCAAAGGCCTCTGCGATGTCTCTCCCATTAACCCTAATATAGATTATATACATTTGAATATATAATATAATAATATATATTTTTACTATAGATTCAATAATGTAATACAATATAGATTTTTATTTTTTTGTATCTATTCCCAAGGGCTAAAGGTACTCCTGCTGTCCCATACAGGCTTAACCGTATGTCTCTTTGACTCCTCCAGGCCACGGAGGTGCACCGGTGCTCTTATCAGTAATGTGCCTCCCAGAATGCCTGCATTTTACCAGTATGCAGTCTACATCGCAGCAGCGAATAAATACCTTAACGGAAACTCTGAACGAACGTTACCAACACCGTCCCGAAAAAAGCCCTCGCAGGATATATGGATATCTACACAGTTCTGTTTACAAACATGAAAAAAGTGTGCACACAATCCTTCCATCGAGTTTAAGTGTTATTCAGCTTTGGAACAATGTTCGCCTCCTTCGTATCCTGCTATACTCGAAAGTTATTGTTGAAGGCAATTTGTTTTTGTCGCGCTATCTAATCGCTAAAGACACTTGGGTGGGAAAGAAAAATGATAGGTTTAACTTTAAGAGAGCGGAAGCGGGAAGAGTGGGTGAGGGAACAAACGCGGTTTAATGACATCCTAGTTGAAATTAAGAGCAAGAAATGGGCTTGGGCAGGGCATATGTAATGAGAAGGCAAGATAACCGCTGGTCCTCAAGGGTAACGGAGTGGATTCCAAGAGAAGGCAAGCGTAGCAGGGTACGGCAGAAAGTTAGGTGGGCGGATGATATTAAGATGTTTGCGGGGATACGGTGGCCGCAACAGGCAATGGGCAGGGTTAACTGGAGAGACCTGGGAGAAGACTTTGCGTGCAGTGTGCGTAGTAAGGCTGATGATGATGATGACGATTATAATGATGATGATGGTGGTGGTTGTGGTGGCAGGCATTTCTGTGTATCTGCCGTGCACTTTCTCTATCACACAGCGTGCGCGCGTTTTGAACTCATATTCGTTCCTACTCGTTAGAAAAGTTGGGCTTTGAGGTACCAGCAATCAGGTAGTGCTAAGCTCGTTCGGGTACTTTGTTTCTTACATAGGCGCCCGCTACAATATTCACGTTTTTCTCAGAGTGCAGTCTTTATTCCAAGGTATCCCGGAAGCCCACGCTCTCAGCTGCCCACAACCGTGACGCCAGGATTACAACTCTAGAGGAGAATGCGCAGCGTGCTGTAAGCTCTGCGGACGGAACTTCAAACAAATTTACCGGTACAGCCGCATTCTTCCGCCTGCACCGCTGACTTAACACTACGAGAAGTAGTGTACATTCACCAAGCACAAACGCTTGCACGCCCATACGATCTGATAACTCACGACTTTATTAACCGACCTGGAATTGCCCCGTCTGGTCAGCGGTGGTTACCGGGACACAAAACACATGAAGTGAAATTGTCATGTGTCTCGTGTCCAGCATTCTTGGACAAAAATTTTGAATGTTGAAATACTGGAAAGTATTGTTTGGAAATATTGAAGGTAATGGTCCATTCTTCAGAGGTGTAGTAATTTTTTTCTTTTAGAGTGTTTCCGTCACTCGCATCCAGAAGTTGAGGCTGCCATAGGAAACCAATGAGGAACGCGTCGTTTGACGACAGAAAAAAGCGGTAATAGCAAAAAAAATACAAGCCTGTCGTCGGGAGATCTGGGGATACATTGATTGTTCCGGTGATTTCTTACAATATACGAAAAAAATGCATTCAAAAAGTGGCTCCTGCTCACAAATGCTTTTGTCCAGAATTTTTGCAATTGACTATTAGCGTACTTACTCCTTTCAAACGTTCCTTTCACGTGGGAGTATTAGGCAGCTTCACTACTAGATCTTCGCTACGTTCCCTGTCCTCGCCAAGTCAGAACGTCACCCATGTACTAGACCCAGTAGCTGCCACTGCGAAATCCCGGGTCAGCCTTCTTTGACTGGACAGAGGTAGTTCGCCATAAATGAAATGTTCACTCGCTCATTTAGCTTAAGATTTAAGGTGGTTATGCAACTAATAGACCTCATTCATGTGACGTCAGCTGAGTGGCACGCTTACGCAGGCAACCATGATCCGCAACAACACGGCGGTCGAGCGCACAGGAGATCACATCGCGTCACTACCACATGGGTCCAGGGAACTGACCAACCTAGGCCTGGCGAATAGGTCAATATTTGTCAGCTCCTTCTAGTTCATATCTTCTTGGAACCAGGGTAGTGTACAAGAATAAACTTCAGCACCCTAAGGCCACCAACTAGCATTTACGAAACACGCCAACAGACATCGACTGTTCGCTTCTTTCGTGAAAAATTAGTTGCGTAATCATTACTATTGACAGAAGACGACAGACACAGCATATTTTATGCTCAGTAGCATAAATAATCTCGGCCAGGAACCGTTCTTGCATTTCAGAAGATTTGCGCATTCTGCCCCGCTCCCTTTACGGTCCACATGCAGTCTACAGTGGGTCCACCACGCGGCAGAAAAAAGATGCGACCAGGCACAACAAGGCGGGGCGTTGCGTACGCACGTACAGTCGATTAACCGCGACAGCTGCTTACACGTCCAGTCCACAAGTACAAGCAGCAGCACTTCTTGCGAGTCGCCGAGTGGCGTACATGCTGTACGCACACTCTGTACGCGGAAAGATTGATTCCCTGCGTACAAGCAACACGCGCCTGCTCTCGGCGCCTCTGGACCGGAATGGCCAGTGACCAGAGGCGACCACACCTAGCCGGGTACTGCCGCACAGGCCGTCGTGCGTTAGAGGTATTTCTTCGACTTTTAGCCCCACTATAGCTTTCCCGAGAAAGGTAACACCGCCGTTATCTATCGGTGCTGACGAAAACGAGGAAAAAGAAGTAAAAATTGAAAAGGAGGCAATGAATTATTGGAAAGCAGAAAAAAAGCGAAAGGGATTAGTCGAAAGCGTAGGCGCTGATATCTGCGCTGTCGGTATGGAAAGGGTGCGCGGGTATAATCCTGTCACGTTCTCGAATCGCGTTAACTGCAGATCAAAGTACGGGTGAAATACTCGGTTGTTTTCGAAAGCAGTCCTATATCGCAGCTTATTTGCCTGTTCGCCACCAATGGGGGGCCTTCTGTAACGATGGGGCGGGCATCGTCTGCGGGTATATAAGTGGCCGCTGCTGCATGCAGAAGACACACTCGGCTCTTTAGCCATCAGCACAAGCACAAGCGGTCAGCTCTCTTCAGGCTACCTCCACCCTCCGAGCACCATGAAGACCCTCGTAAGTCGTAGTTTTGTTCTTGTTAGTGTTCGGTGACTTCGTGCATCGTTGAGACAGATGTTTTGCAATATCCTAAAGTGAAGAACGATCATATTGTTGCCCCACATCAAACTTTAGCATCATTAAAGCGATACGTTTTAATAACTGCTGCTTTGCTTAGGTCAAACTGATGAAATTTGGTCACAGCTCTTCTGACTGTTCGACATCTTTAAATGGCAGAACGCCGATGAGACGGAAACCGAGTTTTTGATCAGCCAGAGGAATCGGCATTTTCAGGAAAAATTGAGGAGGTTGTGGGAGTGTACTGAATCACTGTACCTGTGGTAATATTATAAAATGGGTCATTAGCTCGACCTGTAAAGATTGAGGTCTAGAACTGAGCAGTGTGATCAACGGCCTCCGAGATGGGCACAGCTTGGGGTCCCTTGAAATCAAATTAGTGAATAGTATACCTCGAGCATGGTGGCAGCAGAGCATAATTGCAAACATTACACAGAAAGGAACAGCGAAGTGACAAATAAGTGTGCTTTTCTTTCTACTGTTTTGTGCTGTTTCATCAAATATCATTTCCCCGTCGTTGGTAAACATCATTCTGCGAACTAGAGCTCGCATTCCGACTACACCTCTCTATTATATAAAGTTAAAGGTAACCTCTGATCGATTAACTCTAAGAGAACTCTCCCGCTGCGATGGCCCAGTGCCCTGAGCACCCGCCTAGCATGCGGGAGGTGTGGGGTTCGATCCCCAGTGCCGCCGGGTACCCACCGGGGATACAATGGGTACAAGCTTTCCCCTGGTCTGTTTCTCGGTTTATTTAGGGCTAAGTGCTTGTGAAACGGGTCTTATACCCCACCATGAGTAGACGACAAATACCTTGTGCCATGGCGCTCTTTGGCAACAGGTGCCCTTGCGCCATAAAAATCCATCGTCATCAAAACTCTCCCGTTCTCTTTCCCCACCAGACCCTCGTCGTCGCCTGCCTTCTGGTGGCCGGTGCCCACTGTGGTGCCGTCTTCACCTACGGCGTCCCCGCCGCCGTGGTGCACGCACCAGTGTTGCACCAGACCGTGGTCAGGGCACCAGTGGTTGCCGCGCACAAGGAGCTGGTGCACGTGCCACACCACGAGTACGGCTACACCGTCGAGAACAGCAAGCTGGTCCACCCAAAGTCCACCGTAGTCCACCACGACCCACTCACCGGGTGAGCAGACTCCGCAGCTCTAATCGAAGGTGGTCGCTTCCTCAAGCATGAATGCGCAGTCTCTATAAGTTCCTAGTGAGCTTAAATTGGGATTGTCCACACGATGTATACTGTCTCCGCTGACTATCAAGAAGATTTAGAGAATCAAGTGGTTGACGTAAGAAATGTCTGTTCAATAGATTTCTTTTTTAAGGCCTAAACTTCGGAGTCTGCGTACATGGTAGGGTATGCGGGAAAAAGGACTATGTCACAAGAACTAATCTTCCACTGACCAGATAAGAAGATGCAGTTGTTGTGGCCGGGGGGTGAAGGGTATTAATTACTGATGCAACGTTGGGCTTCCTCCCCACGTACGTAATTACTTTCATCACCAGCTGCCAATCATCTGAAGTACTATGCGTAGAAAGTAGGGGTGTGCGAATATTCGAAATTTTCGAATATAATTCGAATATTATATTTTTAGTATTCGTATTCGATTCGAAATCCAAGTGTTCGTGTTGTTTCGAATATTCGACCCGACGCGAATATTTGTATCTAGCCGAATATTATATTGCGAGCACCGTTCATTTCGGTTCGCAAGTCCTATCGACAGAGACACAAAAACTTGGCGGCGCCCAGAGCAATGCGTAAAGGTGGGCCATGCAGTAGCTGACTGCGCTGGTGAGCTTCTTTGCGGCTATACCTCGGAAGCTGGTATAGCCAGAGCTGTGCACGAAATACCTCGCAATATGTGCCAGTTCAGTGCCAAGTGAGAGGGTATTTTCTTTGGCTGGAGAAGTCGTTTCAGCTAGAAGGGAACTACTTCTGCCTGATCATGTGGAGCAGCCGGTTTTCCTTCACGACAACCTATTATGTTCATCCCAGCAACGCGCTTCTGTGCTTATGGCGAGCTAGCCTTAATCAATGCTGTGTACTAGCCATCTTCTCTGATATTGCCACTCTTCTGAGAATAATGCTAGAGACTTTGATACTTTTTGTGCAGCTACACAAACCTTTTGTGTTCATTTCATCACTGATAGTTGAACTGTGATGTTCTTGGGTGCTCAAATAGTGTTTTGTAGTGATTAAATGCGTCTGTCCTTGATTATTCGATATTCGATTCGATATTCGGAACCAAGTATTCGTATTCGATTCGTATTTGATTCGTATTCGATTCGTATTCGAAAAATTTGATATTCGCACACCCCTAGTAGAAAGGCATGAGTATTTGTTATTGTTTGTAACTTTAGCCGGCACGTGCTTTTGTAAGAGTTTATTGCAGAAATAAGAGTATTGTTAAATTCGCCGTGCTAGGAGCTTTGAGATCGACGGGGCGCGTAACTGCAGGAATGTTTTACTATCCTTCAACGAGAGTTAAACATGAAACGAAAATGCGCCTCTTCTTGACTGTAGTCAATACTATCGAGTGTAAGGCAGTAGCAGGGCAAGGCGTTCGTAACAGAGTTGCGGCTATAGCTTAACAATATCTTCAATAGCGATTATTATGACAGTGGCGACGACAACGTTGTTCCGCCATACACACGGTAACTCGTGAATAACCAATATCTAAAAAAGCTACCGGTAGCGTCGATTAAGATTTTCATCGTGGCCCATGCTTGACTCACTTGTCCATGTTTCCCGCACAGCCTTCCATACCAGCAGACTGACTACCACCACGCCCCGGTGCTCACCGGATCCCGCAGCTCCGTGTACCACAGCCGTCCAGGATACATCCAGGAGCGGACCAGGGCCTACATCTACTGAACACCGGCCTCGTTCGATCACTCCCGCTGACTGATGACTCGATGACATTATCCCGTCTTTCTGAGGATCAATAAACGCTGATATTTGTTCTCAACAAAGCTATCCTTTTAATGCTCGGATGAAAAATCGGGCGCCTGTGTTCCACAAGACAAGTGACAGCGAACACATTTAGGCACACTCAGTCACTGATATGTTAACATAGTAATTATATACAAAAGTAACAAGGAAGAAACTCGCAGTAACTCATCGGCATTTAAGAACAATACTGGAAGCTCTGCCACTTCCAGCAAGGCTAGCTGCATACCGTAGCTGAAAGCATGCACAGACAAAATATTTTCTTTTGTCCATAGGCGTTATTCGTATTTCATTCCGGCCTGACTGTACATTCTAAGTCTTCGGCTTTGTCTGGCAGTAATTGCTGAGTTCATAAACTTACCGCGAGCATTCACTGTTATAGTTGTGAGCATGAGAACAGAAATATTTGCTATATATCAAGATCAACTAGCGCCGGCCAAAAAGTTTCAACGCATTGCCATAGCGCTCATGCGATTCGCAAGTGCAGTCTTTTCCAAAAGTATGACCAGGCTGCATGGTTTGCTCCTCAGTCGTATAGTAAAGCTATTATGCCAGCCCTCAAGCTCTAGATCTCTGTATAGTAAGGAGAACCCCTGTCCTCACCTTCGAATAACTTTTTGATCTTTAGGGAAGCCGTCAGGGCTCTACTATACGAATGAGAAGGAAACCATGCAGCCTGGTTACTTTTGGCAAAGACTGAACGTGAACGAAGTAAGGATACTGGGCATGTCATGAAGACTAACACAACTCGAATGTTTCGTCAGCATCTTCCTCTTATCGCGCTGTTTTGTCAACGTAATATAGCACCAAGTAGCTCGCCTTAAAGCTGTGCCCTGTCGACTACGTAAATCAGTGTAATTCATTCATAACGAATTTCGCTCAATCACTTGATAATACGCAAATCTTTGTTAATAAGCTTTGTAGGAACGACACTTAGACCACTGTGTCTTTGCTGAAGGAATGGCACGAGATTAGCATAGTCTTGGGCTCCGGTTGAAAGAGTCGGCTTTAGCCCGACGACATCAAGGCGCCATGCTTCTAACGTTACGAAAGACCTCAAAAAGTTTTAAGTCAAGCGGTCGCAGCAGCTTCATTTAATATATCGCAGCCCGCGAGCTCTGGGAAGTGTGCGTTTCAGAGTATCCGGGCGTCACCCAGAGAGCTAACTAGAGGGCAAAAAACGGACATTTTTGGGATAACAACGAAGTTATCCAGGCATTCCTGTACCACCCACTAAACAAGAAGCGCATAGAGAAACTGACTTCTTTCGTGGTACGTCGATCAACTTCCTTGCCAGCTGTCCCTGGCTCACGGTCGCTGGCGTTCATACTCTCGCACCAGCATTGGAAGAGTACTGGTAACTTCGGTGGGTTTAAACATGTTTGTGCAAGGTTCACTGTTCCGACGTTTCGCAAAACACTTTTGTCGTTGATCGTTCACAGTTCTGCGTTGTTGTGCCAGCAAGAGCGGAGGAAGACACGCCTCTACCCACGTCTTCGTCGAGGACAACTGTTTCAGACGGTTTAGATGACCACTATTCTCGTCAGGGTCCATTTCTTTCATTTCGAACTTTTACTTCGTCACTTTTCCTCAGTGTCAGTCCCGTCGTTTCATCCAAGAATGATGTATTTGATTGCCTGCACGTATTGTGCAGGCACCCAGTAGATGTAGGTCCAGGACGTCAGTTTCTCCGTGGGACCCACCCGAAGACCCTGAGGGCACACAACGCAAGATCCACAGTTAGTGCACACTTCATTGAATGCCTCACAGATACGGTACAACTCTTTTCTTAACTGCATAGTATCTTAGTCTTTGTGTACTAACTGATGGACTCTGCAATCTTCAAGGCTATTTCCTCATCTCAGTCAACAGGCTCGGTCACACTACAGTCGCAGAGTAAGATGCAGTCATTGAGAGCGAAAAGGAAAAGGCATTAGGCTGCCCCGTAATTACGCGTCTCTGTAGGGGATTAAGGGTAATCCGTTCTGTACTGGGTTAGGACGATTGGATCCGCAGCTCGTCTCGTGAGATGACGATTAAGGGCCGTGTAGTGAAGCGATCAATTTCCGTTCTCGTTTGCAGGCCGCATGGGGATGACGTCATGCTAGTCGTTGAAGGACCCCGCCCATCCCTTATAAAAATGGTTTATAGATAGTCTATAGACTTCTTATAGGCTATATTGACTTCCTAAAGATTTTTTGTTTACTCATAGTCTATAGACTGTCTATTGACATAAGTCTGCTAAGAGTGCATGGCCACAAATCTGCAAATTGTCTATAGGTTGTCTACTGCATTTGTATTGCCTACAGACTGGTCTCTAGGATTTGTCTGTAGAGAGTGTATAGACTTTGTAGACAGAAGTCTATGGACAGTCTATAGAGTGTCTGAAAAAAATTTTGTAAGGGATGGTGCCACTAGCACAAACGCTCCTCACGCTAGTGTAGCACTTGCGGACCGCTGCCGATGCTGACGAATAACAGAGCACTCGACGGAGCGACGCCTGACGAGCTTTGTCGGTGCTTAATTTTGTCTAGGAAAAGAAACTGAGCGGTGCTTGTGTGACCGATTGTCGCAGCATAGTCCCTGTGACAGGTCCAGGGTAGATGCAGCGGCAGCAAGGTGATGGCTAGCGATGGCGCCGCGACTATAAGGCCTGACTATAGGCCGTGTCTGTGATTGGTAGTTTGCTTCCTCACCTCCTGCTGCTTTCACGACTACTGACGTTCAGGCAAAATTAATCACCACCATCATCCTGAGCAGCCCACTGCAGGACAAAGACCCCTCCCATACCTCTCCAATAAACGATGTCCAACATCCAACTCAACGACAATTTGGCTTCCGTCTCAGGAGGGCTAAGCCTGTTGCTTGTAGCGTCAGTGACTTCCACGCTACCGGTTTCCCAAGCCGATTCCGAAGCAGTCGTCATCATCATCATTAGCCCGACTACGCCCAATACAGGACAAAGACATCTCTCATATCGTTCCAATAAACTATGTCCAGGGCAAAGACCTCTATCGTGTCTTTCCAACTGACCATGTCCTTTGCCAGCTGCGGCCGCCATATTCCCGCAAACTCCTTAATCTCATTCGCCCACCTAACTTTCTGCCGCCCCCTGCAACGCTTGCCTTCTCTTCGTATCCAGTCCATTACTCTTAACGGCCATCGGTTATCTTGCCTTCGCATTACATGCCCTGCTGAAGCCCATTTCTTACACTTGATTTCCACTAGGATGTCATTAAACCGTGCTTGATTATTGACCCAATCTACCCGCTTCCTGCCTCTCAATATTACACCTATCATTTTTCTTTCCATAGCTCGCTGCGCTATCTTTAACCTAAGATAAACCCTTTTTGTTAGCATCCACGTATCTGCCACATAGGTGATTACCGGTAAAATGCAGCTGTTGTATTTTACCGGTAAACTGACATTGACGGTCTGAGAATGCCTGACAAATTAAATTTGTAAGGCGTAATTATATGTAAACAAATTGGATCTTTAGAAAATACGGTCCCAGCTGTAGCTAACTGGGTTGTCTCAGCAAAATGTGGTGTCCAAGTCGGACCACGTTTCATCTCCATCGTATAAACGGCCCGAGGAAGCTTGTGAAGTTTGTGTTGGTATAGCTTACGTCAATGAATGATTTGTTGCCTATAAAGATGCCAGAGCACTTTTATATTTAGAACTGGTGATCAGAAGGCTTCATTTGTGCGCCTGAAAGCCTTACGCTCATCTTTCCTGGACAGGGAGGAAGGAAAGCTCAGATGAGGGCCTCGCTTTCCGAGCTGCAAGCCAAAAATGTGTGCCAGAAGTTACGTGCTTTCGCTAGGACTACTGGGGGTATTTGGCCGACGGCGCAGCCAATAGTAACGCTGAGCGCCGTGGCGTCGTCTGCTCCATTGTCTTCTGCGCATGCGCAAGGGCCAGCGCAGTTCTCAAAGAGACTGTAGCGTAAAAGTCACGTTTCATCGAGTTTCACAGCCTCCGATGTAATATTTGCATAGCTGCTGTCCGCGTCCGTCTCGTCACACTTATAAGGTGAGTTCTCAACTGGCTAGACGCGCAAAAGGCCAACAAGAAATTGTACGCTCGTGTCCCCTTAGCGATTGTGATCGGCCGGCCCATGGCAGTGTTAAGCAGCGGTCACGAGTCGATTTTTAGTTATAATTTCCACACGTATATGCGAACATAATTGTGTATCTGGTGTCGTGCGCACCTCTGGTCCTTGTACAGAGTCGGCAACTGTTAGTGGGAACAGGTGAGCGCGTGGCAAGGGTCTTCCAATGTTAGGGCGAACACACTAGAGCGAGGCGCGACGCCGCGCTTTCACGCGCTTCCCACTCACGTGTTCGGCTAGCAGTGGAAGACTCCTTAATAGACATCATGCATCCAGACGTTTTGCTCAACGTACAGTCTTTGTCAAAAGTAACCAGGCTCCATAGTTTGCTTCTCATTCGTATAGCAGAGCCCTCACGGCTTCCCTGAAGATCGAAAAGTTCTTTGAAGGTGAGAACAGGGGTTCTTCTTACCATACTTAGAGCTTGAGGGCTGCCATAGTAGCTTTAATATACGACTGAGAAGAAAAACGTGCAGCCTAGTAACTTTTGACAAAGACTGTACAGAGGGTACTGCACATGCTAGAGACATATGACAGGTGTACAGTGACTTCTCGCGATACTGGGTATCGTATCACAAACTCCTGATACATCTTCAGTGGCCAGACAAGGCAGGCACAACTGACAGAGGGCGGTAAACGGGCTCACCATTATGTGGTACTCTTCGTGCTTCTCGATTGGCTCAGAGACCACTGAATAGACTGCGTTCATATTAATCTTCTCTGTGACCTCTGAAATGCGTTGTAATGGTTGACGCGCTCAGATCCAAGTTCGTCAATCGAGAAAAAACGTACGAGATTTTGAAGAAAGAAATACTTTTCTGAAGCACAAGCCACTAATCACAGACGCATTGGACACGCTGCAAGCGTAGAACAGAAAGAACGATGGTACAGCCTTTGTCAAAAGTAACCAAGCTGCATGGTTTGCTTCTCATTCGTATAACAGAGCCCTCACGGCTTCCCTAAAGATCAAAAAGTTATTTGAAGGGGTTCTTCTTACCATACAGAGATTTAGAGCTTGAGGGCTGGCATAATAGCTTTAATATACGACTGAGAAGAAAAAAACGCGCAGCCTGGTTACTTTTGACAAAGACTGTACTTTCAAAACAAGCATTAGCATCCCATTACGGCTGTTTTCATTCCAAGAACGGTGAAGTGATAAAGAACGATCAATTTACTGCGTCCCGCAGCTATACGCTATGATCCTCCACGGAAATCCAAATCATTTAAAAATCTATTTCATGCCGAATTAATTCGATGACTGGGCTCTTCATCGCGTTCAAGAAACTTAGGCACACGAGGTTTCCATTTCGTTTCGATCTGAATGCAGCCCCATAGCCGGCCGGGCATCGAACCCGCGACCTCGTGCTCTACAGCAGAACTCAAAAGGCCATAAGCAGTCCAGGCTGGCAAACACACTGATAATTTTAGGCTAGGTGTGCAGCAAAGCCTTCCTTAGTGACAATGTCGTAATGATTTCTGAACAGAAAGCCAAGTTTTATTAATTTATTAACTTGCAATAAAATTAAGCATATCATCAGCAATGTTTCTCGCGGGCGCCGCATTTCGTGGTCGGTTATTTCTTGTACTCTTTGTTTGTCTTTTGTTTTTTTCTCCCTACTGCCTGGCCGGTAGCCAGCAAGCAACTTGGGTCATCGGCTTTAGCTAATCAAAAGAAGGTGCTGACAAAGAGAGAAAAATAGAACCCAAAACTAATGGATTTGCCAAAGGACAGACCGTATTGGTTATCATATAAGCGCTTTCTCACCTTTTGTGCTCACCCAAAGTTCGTCTTTGTCCAGCTTGAAGGTGAGCCTAACCTTCTGCTTTCGCCCATTCAGCATGCCTTTCAACGGCACGGCTGGAAGGGGGTCCTGCAGGAGCGCGATCCGTGCTTTCATTCCTTCATTCATTTATTTATTCATTCGTTTATCTCACAGCTTAGCGTGAAAAAGAGCCAAGTGAAAGGTCATTTCAAAACAGACTGACGAATCCTTGGCCCCCACTTATTCGCGAGTGCACTTCTTTGTTCCAAACAGCTGAAAAGTATTTTGATTTGAAGTGCCTCTACATACACTTCAGCAAGGAGGCCAAAAGGCGTGGTGCCTGACGAGGGCCTTCCTCCCTGGGATAAGCAAACTGCATACAGCATATATGCACACAAAATAAACAAATGCAATAAATGTAGCGGTCAGAGTGACACTTGTTGGCATGTTAAAAAAACTGTACAGCAATGTTACAGTACCTTCAGAGTTGTTGAGGTGCATGCTGTTGGATTACAGGGAGGTATAAAAGGAACAAAATATATATAATCATGTTAACTGTTATCAATTTACAGTATGTCATAGGATGTACCGGAAAGTCATGCAGTCAACAGTGCAATCACTTTTCTCTTGTATGTTTTTTGAGTTCTGCATTTATATAGGTCATGAAAATTTGTTTTCATTCAAAAAGGTAGTCATTTGGCATCTAATCGTTTTGAACCCGTAATTTTTTTCTTGCTTTTGGTGCTCTTATTGTCATGTGCCAGAGGTGATATGGGTTTTGTGGTAGCTCTGGTGTTGCAAAAAACTGATGTTCAAGATAAATTCTGTTATACGTTTCAAGCGCTAGCCGAGGAGTTTTTAATTGAAAAATTGTCAATAGCCCCAAGCTGTTCCACTATACGGGTTCGTGCTATCTAAGTAACATACATTAGCAGTTGCTCGTATGGCCTTTTTCTGTAGCAAAAACAAAGCATTTCAATTAGTCTGTGTTGAGTCTCCCCATTTCAGCAAACATTAGTGAAGATGCGAATGAATTAAACTGAAATAAAGTCGCTTTTTGAGCCATATTGGTAATATAAGCCTAAATTTGTTTAGAAGGCCCACTAATCGCCTTTTTTTTCTTACTTGATTAATATGGTCAGTCCACAGCACGTATTCATTAACTATAACTCCGAGGTTTATTGACTGCACTCGTTGTAAAACATTTGAATTTTATAATATGACTGACTCATCATCTATGACTTTATTTTTAGCTCTGAATATTACATACTTCGTCTTCGTGATGCTTAATTCTAACCTGTTGGCCCGCAACCAAAATGTAAGGTTTCCTAACCAGAGATTTGCTCTACATTCAATTACTTGTAAACTCGCGTCATTAAAGAAAATATTTAAGTCGTCAGCGTATAAAACTGTTTCGGAGCAAGGAAGAATATTAACAATACCATTTATGTGAACGAGGAATAGCCAGTATTGAGCCCTGTGGCACACCAGTGCGTATAAGGCCGTAGCTGTAAGGTGTGTCGTTGATCATTGTGAATTGAGCTCTGGATGATAAGTAACTCTGAATAAGACTAAGCGCGAAGCCTAGTATCCCAGAGCAACAACTCTCTAAGCTTCCGGCCGTTCCTCGATGTGAAGGGTTGGCGCCGACAGCCATGTATTCTCCTCATCCGTTCCATGAGACGGACTCTCTCAAGGCCAGCTTGGTCACGTGACAACAAAAGGCACATCTTTAGAGAACATCCGCTTTCAGCCAACCTAGATAACATTCCCCGTCAGCAACCCCGCCTAGAATACTGTGATCCATAGAGGAAGACCAAGACATGGGAGGTCCTTCTAATACCGCTATCTGGGAGAAAAAAAGTGGTGGAAGTGACGTGGTTCTGGCGGCCATCTTGTCCGGGTGCCCTAACAAAACGCCCAGAAACCATGTTGGATTGCAAGAGTGGCTGTAGTGTATCCCGGTGGCAGACCAGGAGAGAGGGAAAGGACGCATGGCTTCTAAAATAATTAGAACTCGCCCAGACGCTTCCCTTCCTCTATGTCAGGCAGCCCGTATTACCCAGGGCGCTCTTAGCAATGGCCAGGAACGGCATACCAGCTGCCACGGCGTGGTAGTTGCTCTTTCGGAGTCACACAATGTAACATCAATGCCTATCCCGTTTTTTTTTTTACTTTCTCGACGAGTCTTGGTGGTGTTGCTGGAAGTGGAAGGTCTTGAGGATGAGGGTAGACGGAGGGTACGACGCAGCTACCTAGCTTCTTCGCCCAGGGATAGAGAGAAATGCTCGTAGGGTGTTGCGCTAAGACTGGGAAATTAGCGTTTGTGTTGTGTCCCTTCAATTTTGTGCGCTATGCATCCTCATGCTGAAAAATTGCATGGAAGATAACGACTCTGTACCCCCTACCATGTTCGACTTCAGAGCAATACTCTCGACGCAGGACGTACCCCTCCAAATGCAAGAAGATGTGCTGCGAAAAGTACCCAGAACGGGTGAAAATCTCATAATGGCCCTGGACATCAAGGGGGCATTCGATAACGTCAGCCACGAAGCGATCCTTACGGGCCTGGACGACCTGGACTGCGGACGCAGAATCCACGCCTACGTCAAAGCCTTCCTGTCAGATAGAATTGCCACTATCTGCATGGCTAGAGCTTTGATCGGACAAAATTCCCACGCCAAACGAGGGAATACTCCAAGGGTCAGTTATCTCACCCATACTCTTCAACATAGCTATAGTAGGTCTAGCTCGAAAACTAGAGAAGATCGAAGACAACAGGCACGCCATGTATGCCGGCGACATAACAGTCTGCACAAATACGGGCTCCCTCAGGGAAGAGAAAGAAAGGCTACCGGAAGTGGACTCCTGTGTAGAGTAATACATCGGAGAAAGAAGACTCGCATGCTCGACCGAGAAATCGGAACTGCTGCGAGTCCGGAGAGGCAACGAAAGCCGGACCGTCCCAATCAGCAAGGACCTGAAACTCAAGGCCTACCTGGAAGGAAAGCCCATAGTGGAAAGGAAAACAATAAGAATCTTAGGTATGTGGGTTCAATCCAACCAGCGCTGTACTCACACTTTCCCCTTGTTCAAAGCAGCAACGCTACAAGTCGCACGCATGATCACCCGCATCACCAACAGGCGACATGGTATGCGTGAAGAGGACACAATAAAACTAGTCAGAAGCCTAGTAGTTAGTCTAATCACGTACAGCCTACCCTACCAGTGCCTCAGCAAGAGCGAAATACAACAAGCGGATTCCCTGCTACGCGAACCGTATAAGACAGCGCTCCCACTACCGCGCAGCACGTCTACACAAAAATTCATGACCCTGGGATTGCAAAACACCTTCGAGGGGCTACGAGAGGCGCAGCTTGAGTCGCAAAAACTCAGGCTGCTGCAGACAACGACTGGAAGAGCACTCTTACAGAGAATCGAATACCGCGAGCAGATGCGAGAAATGACGAGGACAAAAGGATAATGTCCAGCGACCGTTGTGCAGACCAACAAGGCCTGGTATTGCGAACCCAACGGGCGGCACTGGCCAGAGGAGCCCTAGATTGAGGGCAACCGGCCATTGTTTAGAAGTGGACGACTTCGACAGGCAAGACTCCTGGGGATACAACCAAGGAGAGAGAACATCTCTGCAGACGCCCCAAAACCGCAGAAAGAAGAAACGGTACAATAAAGTTTTTCCTTCCTTTCCTTCCTTCCTCGTTTCTTTTATTCTTGTATACGCGCAGTGAACATTGCTTCACAATGACAGGCTTACATTTACGTTGAGAATCCCCGGCATGGCATCTTCAGGGACCCCGTCGGCGATTATCTTCTTGTGGTTCTGCAGAAAAGCAATTAAAAATTCCCAACACACGCATTTACTTGCCGAAGACACTTTACACGCCCCCAGTACAGGACTGCGGTTTACAAACACATAAATGTGGTAGGAGAGATACACTAAAAGAAGGACATTGTAACACGCATTTATAAAGGAACACAGGTTGCTCTGTGGAACTTAAGCACAATACACAAACAATTAAGATATCAAGATGCATTGTGGCAAGGAGCAATAATAAATGGTAAGGCATATAAGCATATAACTAAGCACGTAAATGAACACGAAAAGCTTCATCATCAGAGATAGTAGCGATGAGATTGGGAAGGTCATTCCAACATGTTTTCGCACGTGGCAGCGCACGTCATTTAAAAGCACCCATGTTCTGTTGATTACGCTTTAAAGCTGCGTCGATTATTAATTTGAGTAGATATGCGCAGACGTGGTTCCAGTGGTAGCGACGATCTCCTTGAAGATTCAATACGTAGTATGTGGTAAGCGCAGAAACGCCGTATCACGACGAATTCCTGATGGTTGTAGTGGAATGTCACGTTTAATTTCTGTTACTCCAGCACACCAGCTGTGTTCTAGCTTGTATCTACAGACTTTGAGAGATGGCCAAATGAAGAAGCATATGTTAGGCAGGGTAATGCGCAAATGTCAAAAAAATTGCTGGCGGTTTAGCATTGCTAAGACGGCTTAGCATGGCTAAGCACAGAATACTGCCCTGTATAAAAGTCAATGTGCAAACAGAATACTTTTATATGGTACCTCTTTCCCCTCTATCCTTTCCGGCTGTCCCCTCATCTAACTCATTCCGTTTCTCCAGTCTGCCTTCTATCCCTCTGTTTCCGCTGCCCCAGTCTAGGTGCTTCCCCTAGCGATGGCAGATACCGGGGCTAGCAAAAATATTTTCCTTCCTTTTTCTTATTATTTTAAATAAACCACTACTATTATTACTACTATGGAATATTGAGCGAAAGCAGGTTTTTGCAGGTGGGCACCAACACCAGCCACGTACATGAAAGCGAGATTGAGGTGTCCACTGGCCCAGGTAGCCAGTTTTGCGCCATTCCTTTCGTCAAAATCATCGGGCTCTACAATGTCGTCAATGCTAACGGCAGAGAACCCAACGAGCGCCGGCAGCCCACTTGTTTTGTTTGATTTCGTTTTTTAGGAAAGGAAATAGCGCAGTAACCATCACATCTTGGTGGACACCCAAACCACGCCGTAAGGGAAGGTATAAAGGAGGGAGTGAAAGAAGACAGGAAGAAAGACGGAATTGAACATTGAAGCTGGTTTCTGAGGAAAGGAAATGGCGCAGTATCCGTCTCACATCTCGGTGGACACCTCAACCGCGCCTTAAGGGATGGGATAAACAAGGTAATGAGAGAAGATACGTGACTCCTCGACTTAGTCAAATTGTGGCGCCGACGACCTTGGCTTGAGTAGGCCGGTAAAGCTTTGGATTTAAGGAGGAAGTTATGCAGGTTATGACTCAGATAATTCAATGTTTTTAATACCGCGGCAGCGTTCATAACAGACCAAGAAATAGGAGTGAAGTACACGTCTATGCATCTATAGAAATTTGCCCTAGCCACTCTTTAATTTTTTTTTTCATTTAAAAAGGCAGCGAAGCTTCACAAATCAGTTAAGGCGTCATTAACTGAGGTTCTCGAATCGAGCTGTAACAAGGATGGCGCATTTGCATCCACTGCGAGAACCACGGAACAAAAAGGCGCATTTCAACGCTCATTTTGAAAGTTTGTGCACTCACTTGCTGTTTGCACAGAGGCTCTTTCTTGGCTGAAAAAAAAAGAAAAGAAAAACAAGAGAAGTGATGCACTTTAAAGTTGGTTTAATACATGACGCACAGCTCTACCGACCGACCCACCGACCAACCAACAGACAAACCGACTGGCGGACTGATCATTCGTTTATCGCAAAAACATTTGGCGCTCTCACTGGTTGGCGGGTGGGGCTGGTGGTATCGTAAGGAGTTGAGCCAAGAGGTCCTCTGCCATGTGATGCGATTTAGTAGTGATTCTAAAATAGAAGCACTACTCAACGCCGGAGGTAATGCGGTCAGGGCAAGCCCAGGCTTCAATACGCGTGTGTAATAGCCCCATGCGAGTCAACTGCTCTTACAAAGATTGAAAGAAATCAAAGGAAAACGCTTTGGTTATTATAAGCATTCGCTGTTCAGTTTCCCATAAGAATTGATGCTAATGCACAATACAGCTCAGACACTGACCGCCCGTCATAGTCACCACCAATTCCAGCAAGAAGTGCAACACACCGCCACCATCAGGAAACAGATTTTCACTTGCGTCACAGACACGGCTCGGTTGGTCATTTGGGTGGGTCTGGGCTAAGTTTCTGAGCGTTACAACGAATTTCCCAAAACGTAGTTGATGTGGCCACCACAGACCTGTACCTTTCATCCTCCACAATATATGAACTGCGAGACGCGACCACAGTGTTTTTTTTTTCTTCATTTTTCAGCTTCTGTGCGGTTGTCAAGTGACCATATTGCTTGAAAGTAGCCATGGTTCGCAGTATAGGCGAATAAAGGAATGTGAGAGATTAGGAACAAGTGAAGCAGGCTTCGAAATGATGGTACAAGCAAAGTGTTATCGCTCACGCAGTGCCTTTTCGATTTCGAGGCCAGCACTCTCCTGCCACTCTCTCTCTCTCTTTCGCGAACTAGTCCCTAGTCGCACTAATTAACGCTTTGAAGTGCAGCTTTTTTTCACACATGATTTTATTTTATCAGTGGAACCTAATTCCCAGAACAATCCACTCTCTACTACTGAACGCATATCAGAGTGCTCATGATGCAATATGTCGTTTTTTGGATTATTGAGTTTGAATTTTTCTTATTTTCGTGTCTTCTGCATTTTATTGTTTTCGTTGCCCGCTACAGCAATATCGCCAGCACGGACCACGGTATGCACTAATATTAAATAATTAAAGTACGAAAATATTTCCCTTAAAGAGATTTCAATGGTTGAAGAAGCAGCGAGTTGTCAGTTCTGTGCCTCTTCTTGAGCAAGAATTACTGGCAGCACGATGATGGCGCTCGCTTTAATCCCCCGCAGCTCGCGATATGACGTAAGCCGACGCCCTCTTTAAGTGGCGCCACGTAGCGGCGAGTAAGCGAAACGACGCGTCCTGATGGTTCTCATTGGAAGCGAGCGATGCGACAGGCATTGAAAGAGCGAGAGCGGGCGCTGGCCGAAGCGGCAGCGATGGGCACTGCGTATACGCACCCGCTTGGGGTTTCTCGAGGGCTCCGGGTGCGGGTGTCATGATGGTGTACAGGTCGTTCACGGTGCAGCCCACCAGCAGGATCTTGGTGTTTGCCGAGAGCCCCGAGTCCCGCAAGGTGGCGCTGTCCACCAGAGGCTTTGGCACCCCTGAAGAATGCAACGCTCCACTAGCCTCGAAATTGGGGTTGAGGGGTGCAGACAACTTTATCGTTGGAGATCGCATTAAGATTCTCGAGTTTGATAGCCGCCGCGGTGGCTCAGTGGTTATGCTGTGGGTTTAGCTCCACGGGAGACACACTCTGTAGTAAACGACTTCGCTGTCAGTGCCCCTGGCAGCGCCGCAGTACGTCACAACAGCAAACTTCCACGTTCACCTGGCAAGCCCATACATATTGGCTTTGGAGTGGGCGCCGTCGTGAATGTGCCCTGAGTGGTCACGTGATAGGAGTGGGCCTGGCTCTTCATGTGCCATGTGAGGCTTTTCTTACGGCAAAAAATTACGAGGAACTTTAGCAGCTAAAGTGGTGAAAGGCGAAAGCCTGAGTGCTGCATTCTGCTACGCGATTGTTCACTTCACATTCCGCTGGTGCATTAATTAACTGCCAATTAATGACGCTTAAGCTTCGCCTTTAGGAGTGGAACGCGACAGCGTGTTGTAGCGCTGCCAGGCGGTCCACGGAACGCCACCACCAGTTCGGCGCGATGCGTTGCCCTTTGAATGCAACGCTATTTGAGGAAAGGTTCTACGCCTTGCTCGTCGGTAAATTGGTTTTTGAGGAAAGGAAATGTATCTGTCTCTCATATCTCGGTAGACACCTAAACCTCGCCGTAACGGGAAGGGAGGAAGATGGGAATGAACGAAGATACCGTATTCACTAGACGCGCCTTTGTTCATTCCGAACCATCGAGCTGGCATGGCGGAGTGGTAGCGTGCTCGTCTCGCACTCCGGAGACCGGGGTTCGATTCCCGAGCTCAGCCAATTTCCTACTCGGTTTTATTTATTTATCTGGTCTGACTAGAAAGGTTAATTAGGCTAATTGGTTAAGTAAGTCCCACTAACTTGGAGCATCACTATACGATCCCTTTAATTGGTTGCATGGTTACTAGCCAAAGTACAATTGGCCCCGTTTGAAATTCGCGCACTGTGACGTCACGACCGTTTCGTCCAATTGAAAAGCGTGACATTTCTGTCGACAACTTCTGCTTACAACGATGAGGCATTAGAGATTTCCGCCTTAAAACTGGGAGGGGGAACGTACCTTTATCCCTTCCCCTCCCTCGTCCCGGAAAAGCACAAGGAGTATGGAAGTCATCTTAAGCAGTATATGTAACCGGCCCAATATTGCGAATGGATGGATTCAATCTGGTCCTTTGTAGGGCCGGCCTTTTTCCAATATGTTTCCAATGTTGGGACTGATTACCTTTGCTGCTGTAAATATGGCTAGTCAGTTTATGCATACATAGCATTTGAAATGTCCGCCAGGAGGGAAGGACTGTGCTGCTCCCCTCTGCACTTGGTTATGTATACGTGTGTAGCTTACACGTATATAAGGGTGCATAATACCCCTGTACTCGTCGAGTGATGGTAGATCAGTGGTAAAAGGCACTACCGCGTTGAGGAGGTTGCCAGTCAGCACCCAACAAGTGGCCCTAGTAGCCCAGGTTGGCCGAGGTTGTTTCACAGCTTGCCTACTCCGGTCGCGCGGTGGCTGGGTAGCACTACCACTCGGGAGGAAGTTTCCGAGGAAGAAGCCAAGCTGTTCAGATGTGTTCAGCTCAGGCATCGAGATGCCATTTCGGACCCCACCGGAACACAGCGCTACGCCACAAGCGCCGGCGATCGGCGCCATCCTGTGTTCGGAGCACAGTCAAAGTCCTTTCGATTCCGGGATGGAATCACCCCCGCAGGAGCACTAGAGCTGCCGAAGCTTGGAGCACTTCGGGTAAATGCTGGAGTTAGGGTGTCTAGGTGAGCGCCCTAGCTGGTGTCGGTGAGTGGCGACACCGCGGGGATTCCTAGCCTTTTGCTAGTTGGTTTCATTATTTTTTTTCTTTCTCGATCTCTTTTTGTTGCAGGCCATGTTCAAGTGCTGTAGACAGTCTATAAACTTTGTATACATTTATGGCCATACACTTTTAGTAGACGTTTTTGTAAAGACAGTCTATACCCTGTGAAGACAAAAATAAATATCTGTAGGAAGGCAATGGGGTCTATAAGAAGTCTATAGACTATCTATAGACCATTTTTATTAGGGAGGATACCAAAGCCCACAGCACACAATGGCATAGCCGACCGAAAAAAAAAGTAAAAGCGGGCAACGTACCTTTGTAACACAGCTTCTGCATCTCAGGTTGCACACCTGCGAGCGAAACAATGGCTATTATAAAAAAAAATTAGCAATTCACCGGTCAAGTGAAGTTAATAAACCGCGCAGCCACTGTTTAAAGCAGTGTGGCGCAACTAAACCACGAAAGGAACGTACGTAATCCGCGCTTCTCAGATGGTTTCTCCATTAACGCGATCTAAAGGGGCTCTGAAACAACTTCCGAGGAGAGCGCATAAACTCGTTCAATCACTGTATTGTGTCGTCACGAACACCTGAGCCAAATAATACACTTCTACACGAAGCAAGGAAGCAACAATCATGCACGAAAATTGGCGAGCCCTTCCCGGCGACTTCTTCGTGCTCGCACCCTCCTCCGTCGCTCGCATCTGCGTGTACGAGTTCAGAGACGGCTATTGGTTAGATTCTTTCAGTCGTCAGGCAGCTACCATGGCCGCGACCAATAAGCCGCGCAGCTCTGGCGAGTCACGAAGCTCCGCCCCTGGAGGTGGGGCCGGCGAAGAAGCACCGACCTTCCAGCGTGCAAAAAGTGACGAAAGAAGGGGAAAGGTGCCTTGAAGCTGAAATTAAAATTTTGATAACAGATAGCTCAGCTTCTACAAAGCGCATTTAATGCTGAACCAAGTTTTCACATAGGGAAAGCCGAGCGCAAAGCTCCGGTTTATGTACCCAATACCCTGACGCAACAACTGTAAATTGAATCACGTGACACCACGCGATCACCACGTGGCTTTTTACCGCCCTCTACCGACACCTTTAAAAGACAAAGGTCAGAGGTCAAAGGTCTAGTGGTGTAGCACCAAGGTGGACCACACATGGTAAGGCAGAAGTGCAACCATTTGTCTCAAGGTCGTTCAAGGTCATTCGTAGGCTCTCGGCGAAATGCGAGCAGCTTGGCAAACTTCAAGGCCAAAGTTCAAGGTCACGGTGCAAGGTCGAAGGTGGTTAAGGGGACCACTAGGGTTAGGTATATGTGCATAACAACACTAGCCCTGACTTATCTCAAGGTCGTTTCAAGGTCATTCGGAGGCTCACCGCGAAATGCGTCGCAGCTATAGTGGTGAAGCTTTCGCTGCGAAAATCCTTGCTGCACAATATTCGTGAAGCGGCGTGCTTTAACGTCCCAGGCATACCGCAAGAGCCCCTTTCAGGGACACGTGTCGCAGAAAATCCGGCATAGTACTCGCCGGTGTTGTATCTGGTCGTATATCCCGTATTTTATGCTGTCCCGAAGTTTCATCGCTGAAAAATAGACCAGGAAGTACTCTAAAAAAAATTTCGTGATCCGCGGTGGTTGTGGATTGCGGGAAAACGCTCGAACAATGAACGTTCTTATCCGTCAGTTTTCTGCTTAGATACTCACCTCGCGCAGCAGATATCATCCCGACTGTTTCATTTTTTTATCGTGTTTATTTTGCTGCACTCCGCAAACATTCTTTTTTAAATTTGTGAATTTTAAATTTGATTTATGAAGATTTCTTCTCTGTCTAGATATGCCAATGGAGACTCAAAAAACCAAAGCTCCTGCTTAACAAAAAAATAATTACAAAAATGACTTAACATGTAGCGTGCCAGTAGGAACACAGCGAATGATAACCAGACTTTTGCGGCCTTTCACAAAATTTAGAGGAAAAATATGCATTAGAAAACAATTTTCCGGGGCTATAACAGCGAACTTTAGTGAGAGCAGTCATAAAATGATATCTAATATGCTCAAAAAATTCATCTAAATGCATCAAGAAACAAAAAAATTGCTGAAAGTCGCGTCCCCCTTAAAGGCAAAGGCTGTCCAGGGCTCATCATTATGTCTGCTTTGCCCGGAGAACATAGAAAGAGGACGGTTTCGCTCAAACCAAAGTCTAGTTTTGTCCCGTACTTACCGGTACACTCCGTGATTTTCTTCTTTAAGGCGGACATCTTGGCCGACAGGGGCATCGAGATCGCGTGGGACTCCTTGCTGTACGTCACCACCAGGGGGACGGGGTTCTCTTCGTCCGTCTTGCTCTTGGCCTTATCCATGTCTTGCTCGTCCTCCTCTACCGACCCCTTCTCGTCCCCATCCTCACCCTCGCCAACTCCCAATACGCCGGAGTCGTCATCTGCCTCCTTCCCACCTTCATCGCTCTCTTTTCCTTCCTCCTTTCCCTGCTTCGTGACGTCACGCTCTCCGTCTTCCCTTCCCTCCACTTCGTCACTTCCCTTTACGTCTCTCTCGCTCTCTTTCTTCTCCTGTTCCTTCCCCTGTTCCCCTTCGCCTTCGTCAACATTCCCCTCGCTTTCTTGCCCTGTCTCCTTCGTAGTCTGTTCCCTCTCATCGTTAGCTACCACCTCTTCCCTATCATATCCTCCTCCATCAGTCTGAACCATAACATCCCTGCCGTATCCCCCTCCCTCATCGTCCTGACTTTCACTCTCCTCCTGGTCTTCTACGAAGCCCATAACTAGCAACACCGCCGCAATCGCATCCTGAAACTGATCACCATCTATGACTCCTATTTCCTCTGTGCCTTCATCTTGCTCTTCTCCATCCTCCTCTCCATCCTTATCACCCCTCTGCTCTCTTCCATCCTCTTCTTTCACCCTGTCTTCCCCGTCTCTGAGGGCCTGCTCGGAGATGTCTTCCTCTCTCCCGGTGCCGGTGGCGTCTGCAAGGGTTAAAGTGATCGGAGAGGTAGAAAGCAATCCACGTAAAGTTAATCGACATGAAGGATGGAATCGCGAACAGACCCACTCAGCGCGATGCCACGTGGTTCAATGGCACGAATTGTTCGTTGAGTAGAAGCGCCACCGCTACGGAGGTTAGAAAAAAAAAAAACAGGAAGCACCATCACAAAATGACCGCGCATCCCAATCACACGTACACAAATACCAGGACCAAGTGCCCGACACGCAGCCAAGCTATACTCCGTTTCATAATAGCAGGCAACGCTGCGGAGGTTGCTGAAGTAGTGCGTCCGCGAAACCATATTACTCCGCCACGTATCATACCTTCTTCTCTAAACTCCGGTCATTGTTTGGAAGAATACAAAGAGCGGTATAAAACTATGTAGTAGAATTGACCATCACGGTCGAAGCTGTGAGGCGCTCAGTGTTCGGGCTCTTTAGCCACAATTTTCACGGAGTGTGAACTACTTTTTGGGCGCTGATTTAGTAAAAGCGATTCGCCCTACCAACCGCGTATCATACCGCCACTTGTACTTTTTGCTTCTCGAAATCTCGACGAGTAGCAGGACGAAAATGTGGCAAGAGGTAAAACGAAGTCCAGGAGGTGCCAGTCACGGCACTTAAGATTTGTCGCTACGAAATATGTGTTCGCATTGGTTGTGTGGCGGACTACTTTCCGCGCGCGGACTTAGCCTGCGCGAACAGGCGCGCTAGCTTTGGCAGCATTGCCTGCTATGCATGCTGCTATGTATGAAACGGAGTATAGGTCATAACCTCCATTTCAATGGGAGCCAGATCAGACCTCTTCCCTCTCTTAACGCTCTTCAGTTACCTGGCCTTTGTGCGTTTCCACACGGGTGGTGAGAGAGGGGGGGGGGGGGGGGCAGCGCCATGCTACGGGAAATGGGCGAACAAATTTTTGTTCTCTTTTTCTTCGAGAGGGGTGTGTGTGCTTTATAGAGGAGAATTCGACCATGGTGCCAACTGCCACCACCCAGTTTCAAAGGAAACGCTCCTATCTCCCATCCATTCATTCGTCAGCCATGTTAGCAGCTGGCACTATGACGTAAGCCACCGTTCCATATAAGTGGCGCCACACAGCGACCACTAAATGAACCGAGGTGTCTAAGCGTGTCCTACTGTGAAGCGGGCGATGTGATTGTCATTGAAATTAACGAGGTGCTGGTGTCACGCACAGCATTAAAGGCGCGCGAATGAGTGCGCCATCTACGACACCTGTAAAGGAGAGCATGAAGTGAGTGCCTGAGCGGACTCTTGGAAGGCAAAGTCTACAGCTAAGTCCGGCTCAGCCAGGGCTTGGTTTCAACGCGGTTCAGCATGCGAAGGAGGATGCACCCAGCAGAGCACCCAGTTGATAATTTTTTTTTGTAAAAAATAATATTACACTGGACTACACTAAATCGTCGTGATTTTTTTTAGCCGTTATCGCAGATTTGAAGTCGTAACACTTTTTAACCGTAAGTATAATGCGCCCCGTCTCACAGTCCTGCTCTTGTTCTCGAGAGACAAAACTAGCTTAGTTCCGCAAAACAAAACTGAGGTCGCTGTTCCCGCTTACCTTGAATAGACGCGTCGTTCTCAGCGCCTTCGCTGTCGTCTGCTACCCTTCGTTTCTTGGTCTCGGACACTCCGCTGTCCGTGTCTGCCTCAGCTGTCTCCTTGCCACTGTCACTCTTGCTTCTTTTTCCAACCGCGGCCGCTGTGAAGCGAATAATGTACAAGGAATGTTTCAGAAAAGCTCACTGGAATTTTTTGTGCATATCGCTTCTCTGACCGAAAAGCGAGAAAGATTAAGCCTTGGCATGATGATGATGATAATAGCTCGATATTGTTTACCAGCGTGATAGCAGCTTCTACGAAGAGCAGCACGGCTAATGTGTTCAGCAGGCACAGAGTAATACAGTTTAACCTCATTATAACGAAGTTGCAGGGCCCCGGCGATTATTTCGTTATAGCCATAGCTTCGTTACAATCCGTGTTGACCGAATTTCCAAGGGCAGTCGCCATTCCTTTGTTATAACTAATATTTCGCTATAAACCGTTTCATTATAACGAGGTTCGCGTGTATTATGAAGTTTATGCTATTGAAAGGAATGTCATAAGGGGCAAGGCCAAGTATCTTGAAAACACAAACGATGAAGAGCTGGGAATATGAAATGGAGAATGGGGGTAACTGTTAGCCCGGAAGCATCGTTACACACGCCTTACTTTCACAACAGGACTGAGTCGCTTTGGGACGTTAAACCCCAATAAACCAATAAACAACAGAACTGAGGAATGCACAGGGGTCTCCCGGGCGAGAACGCTTCTGGCCTGCTACTGGGAGAGGAAGATTCACGACTGTAGTGATGACGTCATACAATAGGATGCACGCAAGATGGAAAAAAATGTACGTGATCAAGCACAAACCACACATTACCTTCGTAAACTCTATGCAGCAGGCCGTTCGGGTCTCTGTCATAAAACTTCGCTTCGCGTCGGGCTTGATCAGTTGCTGTTGATACGCTTGATAAAAGTCACATTGATAATTCGGCCGAAGCGCAAGATCGTTCCCATAAACAACGAATGTAGTCTTCTCAGGAGAGTTCATCGTTAACAGCTTTATGCGTATTCACCGTTCGGCACGTAACCTCCGCACACAGAAACAGTCGCTGAAATTCCACCCTCTTTTGATAAGCTTCCTTAGGCAGTCATAAGCAGCTCAACTCATATAAGTGGGCGACTTGATCGGTCATGCTTTGGCTGCAAGCGAAGAATGCGAGCAGACACAGACAGGGAATGAAGGACGCAGAGGGCGCTGCAAGAGCACAGCGCAGCGCTTTGTACAGCCGATAACGATCCGTAGATAAGCACGACAGAATGAACAATGCAGCCGTTGCACTGCTCCCGGTGTGTACTAAGCGCCGTTGTGCAGAAACTGAGCCCACTCCACGTGTCCCATGCATGCGTCGCCCACGCAGTGTCCCACGCAGTGCCGTCGGCTCCGCATACGCAGTTGTGGCGAGGCGCAGCGAGTCACATGATTCGACAGTTGCGAGGAGAGCGAGTGCCGTTGGCTCAACGCGCGCAGCTGTGTCGAGGCGCAGCGAGTCACGTGGCATGACGTCAGAGCCAAGCCTATGCTCCTACTAATTTAAAGGTCAAACTTCATAGCCACGTGACCTTCAACTTTGTACGGGAGGAGTAGAGCTTACGCTCTAAAATCAATTAGCAAAATATTTTGCAGTTTTGTCGTGACGACCATTGATCTTTGTTACGTAGTGTTTTTCTAATATACACTAGTTTTATTCTGTAATACTTTTCTCTAGTCTGTAGTCCTGCAGCACTTTTCTGTAGTAAAGACATAATTTTGTTGTTACTACAAGAATTTAAGTTCTTCATAAAAGTTTTTGGTACACAACATTACAGAAAGAACCTGTTGTGACAAAAGAAACTTTTGTGTTGTGTTTTTCGACGGGGCTGGCTGTGGCTGCAGAGCGCAGCAGCTATCGGTTAGAAGAAAACCTTGGGGCTATGGAATATTGCTGGTGTGTTATGAAGTGAATCAACGATCTGCAAGACAGTGAAATCTTCTGGTCATCCTGAGAGAGGGAAGCGGGGAAGCGACAGCGGTACTACTCTCCCCTGCGGGCGGAAGCCTTGGACCGCCATTTTCGGAGCAAACCAGGAGTCTTCTACGTGGACGCGTCCGGCCCGGACCCCAGGGGATGGTACACGGCCGCGGTCGTCCACGAGGGTAAAACAGTAGACGCCCTTACTTTCAAGGCCCAGTCAGCAATTCACGCAGAAGAGGTTGCCATCGCTTTGGCAGCCTCTCACACCTCCTCCAAATACATAATCACCGACTCGCGAGGGGCTTGCCGTAACGTCACGCAAGGGTGGGTTACTCCCCTAGCTTATCGCATTTACAAAAATTGTAGTCGAGACTCGGATCCCGCGCACCGATCTCTCGTTTGGGCTCCAGGTCACCAAGGCGTCCGCGGAAATGATACAGCCGACGCCGCCGCCCGCGCGCTCTCTCTCCGGGCATTTCCCACGGGACCCGACGCCGACCAGGACTTTGATTTCAATCAGATTTATACTTTTAAATAAATATGCGAGTATTACAAATCCACGCACCAAACTCTGCCCACCCCGTGCAAAGGGCTGGGGAAGGTCAACGAGCGGGTACTCCTGCGCCTGCTCACCAACACGATGTTGTGCCCGGCAACTCTGCAACATTTCGATCCTCAATTCGACGGGCGGTGCTCACACTGTGGGGAGGTGTCTGACACCTACCCCCATCCCAAACCCCACCCGAGAGGACTGGGATCGCCTCCCAGTCCTCTCGGGTGGGGTTTGGGATGGGGGTAGGGATGGGTCCTGTCCGGTTGCTGCACCCTCGAGGCCCCAAGGGCCTTAACGCAGCGCGCCCGTGCTGCGGCAAACGCCAATGGGGTACCTGACTAGGCATCCCACACGAACCTCAACACCTCTCCCTATGATTTAATAAATGTTTTCACCACCACCACCACCACCACCACCACCACTACTCTCCCCGGAATAGAGCCCGGTGTGTATTCTGTAACGGACAAAGATGGACCATTCTCGATTGTCTCAAGTGTCTACACAGCACACCTGGATTGACGACGACGTTGGCGCGGCCTTTGTTCGCCATTTCGGAATAGTCCGTTCTTCCCCGCCTTTTCCAGTAACGACGGTATGCAGGCACTATTTTCCTTCAGACAATCTCTCTCTAAAAAAAAGTGGTGGCGCTTTAAAGCAGTGAAACCGAGTAGACGTGCGACAGCATGTGTTCATTCTTCGCCACTTCTCTCTGGCATCTGCATGTGCACGGAGCGCGTTTCCCGCTCTCCATCTTCACACTCCCTACAGCTTGCACGATGCTCCTCCGAACTTTCCCGAGCTTACCCGACTTACTCCGATGCTTCACGCAAGGCAAGATTCTTGCTCGCGGTTCACACAAGACAAGAATCTTGCTCGGGGTTGGTACGTCTGGAGTAGGGTTTCCGCACAAATGATGGGCGCAACGGGGTCATGGTTTTACTGGGGCGGCGTATACCGAGGCACATCAAACTGTCTATGAGATCGCTGCAGAACAAGTCACTACTGGAATGACAATAAAATTTGCGGGGGCTTAGCCTCGATTAAGGCTGGTGGGTTGCGAAAGCAAAAGCGCAGCGCCTCTAACTGAAGGAACGCAGTGCGCCGCGGCTACAGGTCACGCGTGGCTACCGGCTGCCGCTGCGCGACGACTCAATCTTCGGTAATTTTTTACATTTTGTTTTTGATGTTGTTGTGACTGAGAGAAAGAAAACATAATCTACAGCTGGTATGACGTCACAGCGGCAGTAGCGCCACAGGTGCGCATCGCGGCAAACACACACCGTATCTGAAGCCGGGCTCTCAAGGAGCGAGTTGGTCGCCCATAATCTACAGCTGGTACGACGTCACAGCGGCAGTAGCGCCACAGGTGTGCGGCGCGGCGTAACTGCAGCCGGGCTATCTGAAGTAGCGAGTTGGTCGCCCATATTCACTCCGCTAAAGATCAAACGTAACGGCGGCCGGGTCACGCGAAGGCTTGAAAGTGCGAGTAGTATTGCTTTCGCAATAAAAGGAAGTTCCACACTCACCCTGCGGTTCCTGGTCTGTCGCACCGTTTTCGGCGCCTTTTTCTCCGTCACTGCTGTGCAGCCTGGGGAGCTTCGCCTCGCTTTGTCCACTCCCCTTGTCCTCTTCCCCGAGCTCCTGGTCGCCCCCATCGCTGCTGTTTCTTCGCTTGGCGGCCATGCCAGCCACTGCGTCAGGAGAAGGAACGCCCTGCGGACGGATACGCTGTGTTTATAGATGGATGCTCCAGGTATAAATGTCTGCGTAGAAGCTATTGCTGGAATAAGCTACGCTAGCGAGCCGATGGCCTCCGCAGTCGTGCTCTCTCAAGTGCGGAAATAGTTTCCGGGTTCTAACCCGGCCGCGGCGGCCGCGTTTCGGTGGAGGCGAGACGCAAAAGGAGCCCGTGTGCTGTGCAGTGTCAGTGCACGTTAAAGATCCCCAGGTGGTAGAAATTATTCCCGAGACCTCCACTACGGCACCTCTTTCTCTGTTCCTTCTTTCACTCCTACCTTCCTCCCTTCCCTTACGGCGCGGTTCAGGTGTCCATGGAGACGTGGGACAGACACTGCGCCATTTCCTTTCCTCAAAACCAATTTTCAATGTGACTGTGGTTTCAACATTTCCGCTCATTACAGTGGCGGAATAAGTCGCTCACGTGCTAAACGACGGGCACAGGGTAACGGGTGCTGGTGACGGACCATGAATATATTAATCTAGTGCCATTCATTATCATTTACAAATCCACAGTTCCTGGATTCGGCCGCCGCGGTGGCTGAGCGGTTATGGTGCTCGGCTGCTGACCCAAAAGACGCGGGTTCGATCCCGACCGCGGCGGCTAGAATTTCTTTGGAGGAGAAATTCTAGAGGCCCGTGTACTGTGCGATGTCAGTGCACGTTAAAGAACCCCAGGTGGTCGAAATTTCCGGAGCCCTCCACTACGGCGTCTCTCATAGCCTTAGTCGCTTTGGGACGTTAAACCCCATAAACCAAACCAACCAACCAGTTCCTGGATTCGCACGAGGCGCCTTTTTCAGGACTCTGTCCCTTACATGCATCTTCAAGTATCTGGCCTAAGAAACATTCTGTGGTGATGCATTTTTAGTGCGGTAGAACTACTAGAAGTGGTTTTGAAAACAGGTTTTTGAGGAAAGGAAATGGCGGAGTATCTGTCTCACAAACCTCGGTGTACACCTGAACCGTGCCGTAAGGAAAGAAATAAAGGAGGGGAGAGGGACTGAGAAAAAAATTGGCGGGGGGCTTAGCTTTGGTTAAGCCTGGTAGGTTGCGAAAGCAAAAGCGCAGCGCCTCCAACTGAAGGAACGCAGTGCGCCGCGTCTACAGGTCACGCGTGGCTACCCGCCGCCGCTGCGCGACGACTGATAGCGTCTTGGAACGCAGTGCGCCGCAACTCAAAGCGTCTTCGGTGTTTTTTGTATATTTTGTTTCTGATGTTGTTGCGACTGAGAGAAAGAAAACAATCTACAGCTGGTATGACGTCACCGAGGCAGTAGCGCAACAGGTGCGCAGCGCGGCAAACACACACCGTAGCTGCAGCCGGGCTCTCTGAAGGAGGAGGAGGAGGAAAACTTTTATTCCTATTTACAGTGAGAGGTCGATGGGGCGAGCCGGAAGGGCCCGCCCCTTACAAACACTAGGAGGGATCCCTAGTCCGGGATCCCTGTAGCTTCCGCAGCGGCCCGTGCTCTAGCTACCAATGCCTGTTGGGCATGGAGTTCGGAGCAGCCGCGCAGGGCAGCTTCCCAGTCCTCTCGAGTGGGGTGGAGGTGGGGTGGGTAGGCAGGATTGGAAGGGCATGCCCACACCATGTGGTAGGTGTCCGAAAACTCCTCCTCACAGTGTGGGCACGCGCCCGAGAAAGAAGAATTGAAGTGCATAAGTACTGCCGGGCACAGTACAGTATTGGTATAGAGGCGGAGAAGCCAGCGCTCCTCCACCCTGGTGAGGCCTTTACAGGGAGGGGGATAGAGACCATGAAAATTTTGATAAAGAGAGGTGATCTCTTTAAAGGTGATGGCCGGATTGAAATTGAATTCCGGATCAGGCTGCGGATGAGGCGACGCCCGGTGAGTAAGCGCGCGGACGGCAGCGTCGGCTGCCTCGTTCCCCTCAAGACCCGCATGAGCCGGAGCCCACACGATGGTACGATGGGTCGGAAACCCTGTGTATTCGCATGCGTGGAGAATTTTGAAAGCACGGTCTGGAATATACCCTTGCTCAATATTGCGGCAGGCGCCCCTGGAGTCCGTAATAATGACTCGGGACTCTGGATCTGCGGCGGCCAGTGCAATGGCGATCTCTTCCGCAAATGTAATGTTTGGGGCACGGAAAGTAAGGCCCTGAACTGTAGTGTTTTGGTGGATGACGGCCGCCGTGTACCAACCCCCATGGTGTGGGCCGGCCGCATCCACATAGAAGACACCTGGCTTGTGGCCATATTGTTGAGAAATAGCCTCCGCCCGCGCGAGACGGCGACCATCATGGGTGTCTGCAGTCATGTTCTTCGGAAGGGGTCGCACCTGGAGTGCAAAGCGCCAGGCTTCAGGGATGCGGACCCGTTCTTCTGTATGTGTTGCGTAGGATATGTGTAAGCGGGTCAGAAGGCGGCTCCCCGCAGGTGTTTTGCTTAGGCGCAAGTATTGATTGTTAAGATGAGCTTCTCGTAACTCCCCAAAGGTGTTGGTCATCCCCAGACCGAGGAGACGCTTGTTGGACGTCGTTATGGGCAGGTCGAGCGCTCTCTTATAAATCTTGCGGAGAACTACTTCTAAGGCATTCTCATCGCATTTGCGTAGGTGGAGGTAGGGAGCCGAATATAAAATCCGGCTGGTCACGAATGCATTGGCCAGCCGCAGGGCATCTTTGCATCGTAGTCCCCCCCTTTTATTGGACACCCGGCGGAGCATCCGACCCACCTGGTCCCCCTCCTTACGTAGCTTGTTTAGGGTAGTGTCTATCTTGCGCCTATGATGAATGAAAAGCCCCAGTACCCGGATCTCCTCGTGTTCAGGTATCGGTCCGCTAAGTAGGGAAAGGGCAATTTTGGTTGTGCACTTTGAGTTGGGGCGTATGTGCACAAATTCAGATTTGCTCGGGGAGCATTCAAGACCACAGCGACGAGCGTATTCGTCCACAATAGCTGCCGCTTGTTGCAGGTTGGTCTCGATGTCTCCAACCGATTGTTGTGTTGCCCAGAGGGTGATGTCGTCCGCATACAGAGCGTGCTGCACACCGGCGACCTCTGCCAGCTGGGTAGGGAGCTTCATCATGGCCAGATTAAATAGTAATGGCGAGAGGACAGCTCCCTGTGGGGTCCCTCGTGTGCCAAGTTGATATGGGCCATATTCTGTGTCTTGCAGCCGGATATAGGATTGGCGATCTGTAAGGAATTGTTTGATATAATTGAAAGTATTGCGCCCACAGTCTGTTTGCGACAAATGGGATAGGATGATCTCGTGGGTCACATTGTCGAAAGCCCCCCGCAGGTCAAGTGCGACGACTACTTTATCATTGCTGGGGTGCTCGACGGGGTCGAGAATCTCCTTGTGAAGTTGCAACAGGACATCTTGTGCGGACCGGTGTGGGCGGAAACCGTACATGGTGTCTGCGAAAATGTTTTGCTGTTCCAGGAAAGCCGACAATCTGTCGCGGACCATAGTCTCCATCAGCTTCCCCACACACGAGGTGAGGGAGATGGGCCGGAGGTTGTCGGTGTTAATGGCTTTACCTGGCTTGGGAATGAAAGTTACTAGTGCCGTTTTCCAATCTATGGGGAGTGGTGTGCCTCCAATCCAGATAGTGTTGAAGTAATCGAGGAGAGTTTCGTAGGCGGGATCTGGGAGGTTGGCAATAAGCTTTACCGTCACCTTGTCCCGGCCTAGTGCTGTACCTCGCTTCATTTTAGCCAGGGCCGCTTTTAGGTCATGGAGCTGGAACGGTTGATCCAAATCCGCGTTCTCGGAACCTGCATACGAGTACGCCTGACCACGGGGATCCTGGTGTATACTCAAATATTTGTCGCGGAGCGCATCGGCCAGTTTGGCCGTGTCTCCAGTGAAGTTATGTATAGCCCTTTGAAGCTGTTTTTGTGTCTCAGTACGGGTTTGTGCCGGATCAATAAGGGCGCGGAAGAGGCGCCACGTACTCAGACTCGACATTTGCCGAGCTGCAGTGTTGCATCGGTGCACCCAATTGGAGTCGGCGAGTTGGGCCGCGTATTGTGCCGCCTGTTGGGTGATATCCGCGATGCGAATTTTGAGTTTCCGATTGTGTTTTTGACGACGCCAGCGGCGGACTAGGCTGTGTCGTGCCTCCCAGAGGTGGAGGAGGTGGTTATCCACCGCCGGGCTCGCCTCTGAGAGTTGAACATTTTGCTCGACTGATTTCAAGTGGGATACTAGGTGTTGGGACCACGTTGAGTATCCTTGGTCCATTATCGATTGAGGATTGATGTAGCTGCTCCTAAATTTGGTCCAGTCGGGTAGTTTTGCATTGGCCTGTGGTCTTGTGAGTGGCTTGGTATGGATTGTAGTGGTAATTATGCAGTGGTCGCTACCGAGGGATTCCTCGGTGTTCCTCCAATCTGCATAGCGAATATTTTTCGTAAAGGTGAGGTCCGGACACGTATCGCGTGTAACGGAGTTACCTATACGAGTGGGTTGCGCGGGATCCGTGTGAAGAGTAAGGCCCAGTGTGGAAACAAGCTCCGCCAACTTGCGTCCGCGTTTCTCTTCACGTGTGTACCCAAATAAGGTGCTGGGAGCATTAAAGTCCCCAACGATTATGAGGGGATCCCGATTCGCCACCTTCAAAGCCCGGCTGAAGATATCTGCGAATGTAACATTTGGTAGCTTTGGGGGACAGTAAATGTTGAGTATGTGCAATGGGGGGTCCTGTTTGCGTAGCGGAAGGATCGTCACCATTACATAGGAGAAATTAGCGAGTTGGTCGCCCATAATCTACAGCTGGTATGACGTCACCGAGGCAGTAGCGCCACAGGTGCGCAGCGCGGCAAACACACACCGTAGCTGCAGCCGGGCTCTCTGAAGGAGCGAGTTGGTCGCCCATAATCTCAGCTGGTATGACGTCACAGCGGCAGTAGCGCCACAGGTGCGCGGCGCGGCGTAACTGCAGCCGGGCTATCTGAAGGAGCGAGTTGGTCGCCCATATTCACTGCGCTAAAGATCAAGCGTAACTGCGGCCGGGTCACGCGAAGGCTTGAAAGTGCGAGTAGTATTTCGCAATAAAATTGGCGGTGGCTTAGCTCTTCTACGCCAAGATATATGTAGCCTGAGGTGAGGGCGAGGTCTGCACATCTCGGTGGGCACCTGAACCAGAGGGAAGGCGCATAACTGCCCTCTTGGAACAGTGGACATCGCAGTCGTGCTTTAAACTAAGTGGCGGCAGTGACAGGTGTGCGCTGCATGCGTTAGCATTGACAACATTGTGCCAAAAACGCGGCGCTGAAGCCAGAGGCCGTCGGCGTACGTCGTGTAATTGGTGTTGGCGTTGACCACGTTTTACACTCCGATCATTTTAAGAAAAGGAAGCGCGGATAATGGCTCCCTGGATCAGTGGACGCTTGAATCGCGCATATATAGGTACGTGGGGTGATGAGAGAGAGATGTGGGCTGCAAGCATTAACAACGTTGTGCCAGAAACGCGGCGCCGAAGCCATAGGCCGTAGGCGTTCATTGTGTTGGCGTTGACAACGTTTTTACACTCCGATCATTTTAAGGAAAGGAAGTGCGCCTAACTGTCTCACTGGGTCAGCGGACGCCTGAATTGCGCTTATAGGTAAGTAAGCGGGGTGATAAGAGAGAGATGTGGGCTGCATGCGTTAGCGCTGACAATGGTGAGCGAACTCTCGCGATCTCCTCTCACTCGTAACGCCTCCCACGGCTGCCTCACGAAATACTTGCATAGACCTCGCCTTTGAGAACGAGGCTTTGGCATTGGCGCGGCAAGTCGAGCATATATCCATCTATTTCTCCGACCACAAAGCTTCCTTCCTGACAATCAAGAACTCTCATTGGAGTGTTTCTTGAAGAAGGAAAATGTGTGAAAAAATTGGCGGGGGCCTAGCTTTGGTTAAGCCTGGTAGGTTGCGAAAGCGCGCAGCGCCTCCAACTGAAGGAACGCAGTGCGCCGCGTCTACAGGTTACGCGTGGCTACCGGCTGTTTGAGGAAAGGAAATGGCGCAGTAATTCTCTGTCATCTCGGTGTACACCCTAACCGCACCGTAAAGTAAGGGAGGAACGCCACCACCCGTTCGGCGCGATGTCTTGTTGTTGCGACTGAAAGAAAGAGAACTTGTAGAACGCCGCCGGGCTCGCCATTCTGCGGCATAGGCGCGTTGCTTAGCCAACCGCTCTTGCCTTTCTCTTTCTTCATCTGTCTCCTCGGCACGGCGCCGGCGTTTGCGCGCAGCCCGTCGCTCCAGCGACGCCTTGTACAATTCAGACATGACTAAGCGGCGCCCCGTGTATCCTTTAAGTATCCTCTCCTAGCGAGCGCCCTCACGCGGCGGGCCGAGGAGGCCGTCACGTGGTAGCCGCCGCGCCGAGCGAAAGAACGACTACGGTCGAAGAGGCGAGTTGGGGCCCATGCTCTCCTCCGGTCGTGACGTCACGCTGTCACGTGGTCGTGCCACGTGACAGCGAAGGAACGACCTCCGCCGACGGCAATATTGCTTTCGCAAAAAAAATAACTTGTCTGTAATTGTACATACATGTCTTGCTCGAATTATTTGCCTCAGTCTATCGAAAAGCTTGAGCTGATGAGCTGCGCTCAGATTTCGCATTAGGAGGAAACCTAATCGTCAGCAATTTTTTTCTCTCTCTCTCTGCTTGATGTGGCATTACACTGCATAGAGCCTTTATTGGAGCACATCGTGTTTACCCAACCCCATTGCCGCTTGTATATTGGAATTGCAGCCCAGTGTTTTATGTCTGCCCTATACCTTGGAAACCTATGTTTGTGCCCAAATGAGGGCATTGTTTTAGTAAATTTTCTTGGAATCTGTTCATCTACCTTGAGTAGTCGTACATATGCTTCCGCATTCTCTCGCAAGAAGTGTTAAGTGTCTGGTGACATTAGGGTCATTTCTTTAATCTACACCAGCTACACCAGTGTAGCGCAGCTTCTTTGGAGGTATTGGACATTTGCTACACTGGTGTAGCTGGTGTAGGTTAAAGAAATGGCCCTATTGTGTCTGCAAATTTTCTTTGATTCCGTTCATCTACCTTAAGCACGTGAACATTTCTCTCGTGCGCTGACAATGCACAAGACGCTTACAGTCAGTGAAGCCGTTCAAAGCGCGAAATGTGCTTGTGGGTCATGCTCGAAGACGCTACCAAATGTGCCAGAGAAGTCCTCGCTTTCAGCCGCGCAGTTGAAATAAGTCTGTCGTGCTGCTGTAGAAAATGCACTATTCGTTTTGCTTTGATGAACGGCTCATGTTTGTTATTCTGAATTGTATGCGTAAGGCAACTAAAAAATGGTGCCTGGCAGAAGCTTTCGGGCTACGTGGAAGCAGTTACATTCGAGTAAACAACTTCACCGTTAGCATCACGGGCTTTAGGGCCGGTAGATGTCAGTGGGCTGACGTTCGTCTACGGAGTCCATTTTGATTTCCAGTTGAGTAGCTCACACGCAAGCATTCTTGCTCTCGCGACTCGGGCACTGGATTGTAGAATACCACGCTACCGGTGTGCAAGCCTTTCGATTCTTGCGTCGTTGCTTTCGACGCCTTCTGTCACGAGTACTAAAACACGTGGACCCAACTTTCACGGGCAGGGCAGTATGCTGACCTATACCACATGGTGTGGGCCTGCCAGTTAAATACAAATATATCAGTTATAAATCAGCCAACTAGGGAGGGCTGGGAGGCGGCCCTGTCCAGCTCGGACCTGGAGGCCCTGGTCCAGAGAGCACGGGCAGCGGCGGCAGCCAATGGCGTCCCGGAATAGGACTGCCACCCAGGTCAACGTCCATCCACAGCTTCCCTTCCCAATTCAATACAGTGCCATAATAAATGTTTGCTCCTCCTCACGAGTAGACAGGGCAAGCAAATGTTCACGCCTTGCACGGAAGAAGTTTCGACGTTTCCACGCTCGTTACGCCCAAAGAATTGCTTGCTGTACTCTCGGGCGTTGTTGAAATGGAAGCACAGGTCGACGCCTTGAGCGATGGATGTGTGCTGAGAAATTGAATTTCGTTCTTCGATGTGATGAAGAAGGAGTCGAATGGTATGAAGGGGTGAGAACCTTCCAGAAAGGATCTGCAGAAGCGGGGCAAAGAGCGCATAACCTTGAACATATAGAGCGATGCCCTCCCCCTTCGACAGGAAAAAATTGTCGAAAGACGGTAGCGGAAATGACTCGAAAGCGCGAGAAAAATGGCTGAGGCTTAACTTGGTTAAGCCTGGAGAATGCGAAGCATCATCGTGTCGCGTAATTTGGAGGCGCACAACCACAGCGACGGCGCGAGGTGGGCCCCCGTTTCTCCACTGTCGTGACGTCATCGTGTCACGTGGTGTGACGTCATGTATCACGTGATTTGGAGGCGCACAACGACATCGACGGCGCGAGGTGGGCCCCCGTTTCTCCACTGCCGTGACGTCATCGTGTCACGTGGTGTGGCATCATCGTGTCACGTGATTTGGAGGCGCACAACCGCAGCGACGGCGCGAGGTGGGCCCCCGTTTCTCCCCTGTCGTGACGTCATCGTGTCACGTGGTGTGACGTCATGTATCACGTGATTTGGAGGCGCACAACCACAGCGACGGCGCGAGGTGGGCCCCCGTTTCTCTACTGTCGTGACGTCATCGTGTCACGTGGTGTGACGTCATGTATCACGTGATTTGGAGGCGCACAACCACAGCGACGGCGCGAGGTGGGCCCCCGTTTCTCTACTGTCGTGACGTCATCGTGTCACGTGGTGTGACGTCATGTATCACGTGATTTGGAGGCGCATAACCACGGTGAAGGGCTGAAGTGGTAGCTAAAGTAGTATGCTTCGCATAAAAATTGTAAGGTACACTAAACTCCGTCATAAGGTTATGACGCGACCGCGCAATGCGTTAATTCCCACATATGCAGAAGGTAATTCTCTAATTTACATTCATAGGTCCCTGGGAGTCCTAATACGCCTCCTTGCGTAGTGGTGCAGCGGTTAATCGATGCAACAGTGGGAGAGGATGCTATCCAGCGACATCCTGAAAGTCCAGCAAGGACTAGTAAGGCGTGCACGCAGGGCAGCTACCCTCAGCGGAGCCCTGGACTAGGGGAACCAACCCGGAAGAGAAGATGGAAGACTCCATCTTAAGCCGCAAAAACAACTGTAAAATAGAGAAAATAAACGTTTTCCACCCCCATCACCAGCACCACTGCCCTGCGATGGGAGATTCTCCCAGCGGTTGGCTTTGTGCGGCACAGGTTGTTCTGGCTCTGCCCGAGCAACCTAACATTGATATAACTACAAGCCGCCACGGTGGGCACTTTGCCCACTATCCGGTGGGCAGGTTGTGACGACGCCACAAGGTCACGTGACCTGGGTAGCCATCTGCCTCATTGGTTGCTCTCTGGGTGCCACCTGCCAGAGCCAGGCCTGTGATTGTTCCCTCACAACGCCGACCACGGATTTTCTTGTGAACGGGCTGTCGCGTTACAATCCTCACCGCCGACCAATCGCGATGCACGCCCCGGCTCCTGTGGGCGGTTGAGCGTCGTGCAGTTCCTCTGTGGACGCTATGTGTAAGTGCGCGCCTGTCTTGGCGCGAAGGGAAGAACATGGTTTATTGGGGTTTAACGTCCCAAAGCGACTCAGGCTATGAGGGACGCCGTAGTGAAGGGCACCGGATAATTCCGACCATCGTACATCGCACAGTACACGGGCCTCTAGGATTTCTCCTCCAAAGAAATTCAACCGCCACGGCCTGGATCGAACCCGCGTCTTTCGGGTCAGCAGCCGAGCACCATAACCACTGAGCCACCGCGGCGGCCCTAGATGAGACGCCGCATAAAGGAAGGTCGGTTAGCGCCGTGAGCATAACACGCGGCGAACGTCGAGGGCACCTCCGCGAGACCGGGACCGCTCCCCCCCCGCTCTAAGAGTATCTGGGAGTGCATGAATCACGCGCATACTTGAGAGCAGCACCCTCACGAAACCACTGTTGAACTTTTTTTTCAATGCATTCATTGCTTTCACAAATGTTCATGCGCTCACTGCCTTCCTTCTAAACCAATGTAACAAGTGCGCGTTTCAATAAACTTAGCTGGAGTTAGCACCTGTACGCCCTGTCTTTATGTGTGGTCGTCTGAAAAAGTAACGCTGAATTAATTTTATAGTAACGAGTATCTGGCTGTCGCTACATATGGACTTGCGCATGTACCGGTTTTTTTTTTTTATGGTATGATGCTGAACCCTCTGGAAGGTGCAGCTGAATAAGTATAGCCCTTCGAAGTAGCCCGAAAATTTGTTATGGGGGGGGGGGGGGGGGGGCTCGTTGTTGCGCGGCCTTCGCATGGAATTTGTGGAGGGATCATACGCAAAAATAATAACTGCATTGCCACTGCATTGCCATTGTGTATTAGATAACGTTACGCACTGTCTAGACAAGTGAAATATGCATTTTTCTAAATAAAAGAATGTATTCGTATGTCTCACAAATCTTGGCAGACATAACTGATAGCAATTCTTCCATGTTATTGCGTATTTAATAAGTAAAGAAAACATCACATGAATTCTAGAACTATATCAGTCCGAAACCAGCAAAGAAGTGCACGCCGCTGATATGAAAAACGTAAAGGCCGTGAATGTAAAGGCCATGAAATTAGCAAGTAGAAAACAAATGTTTTAATGAATCGTTGTCGTTCAAGAACCTTTACATTTTTGTACACATGCAACGGCCAGGGAAAAATCTCAATGACGCTGTCCTTTGTTCCAATGTACTGCGCAGCAACAGTTGGCACCAGTCATGTATTGCGAGTAATTGCACCGAAATTTTAGTCCAAACAGCGAGCGCATGTGTAAACGAAGAGTTCTGCAAAATATACATTAGAAGTGCGAAGATAAAATGGATAATATTCTCTTCTGTCGCATGACGGCACAAATGAATCACCACAACCCTTCGTCTCATCCGACCTAGCTGCGTGCTTTGTCAACTTGTCTGACACTGTGTTAATTTGGCTTGTCTCGTTGTATGGTCCGATGTACGAGATTAAAAAAGTCAATGCACCTTTGGCGTCAAAAGTTTATAAGAATAATAAATTAATTGAAGTTCCCTATTTGAAAATCTAAAGCACGACTTTTGAAATCTAAGTGCGGCTTTCGCGTCAAAAGATTATGGGAACTTTATACCCATTAAGTTTCGGAATTGAAATGCGTGGCTCCGTAGACTCTGCGGCCATCGCGAGATTCCGCGGCAAGCCCTCTTGCCATCGATAGGCCCTTGAAAGTTTGTGCTAGGATGGAGCTCATTGCGTAATGTGAATCCAGGTGCATGAGCGTTGCCACGAAATCTAACCCTAGTTAGCAATGTTCGCGACAAAATGTATTTTCTAGTCTGAAAAAGACATTGCAGGTGACAAAATCCAGGACTTCCGGCGCCGGCGGTTGTTTTGGTCAGCGGTACGTGACAGTTCGAAAAAATTCCGGGAGTGGGGGGGTGGGGGGGCTTATGGGGCTTCAGCCCCCCCCCCCCCCCCCCCTCCCTCTGGCTACGTCCCTGCTCCGAGGAGGGGTTACAATGGGAGACCGTGAATCGGGTAACTGCACTCAGCTCCTTTGAAATGGGATGGAGAATAAATTTAAAACGCGCGCTCATGCAGACACACATGCTGCTGCTGCTACGTACTAGCGGGTGACTACGTCGGGCGACGTCCAATGGCTCTCGACGTAGAGGAAAGGCCGACCCTGTTTACATGCTGGCCACTTCGTTGGCGCTCACTGTACCCGCGCACATGGTGGCGCCATCCTACGTGGCAGAAAGTTCGTTATCAGCGTGGTGTGATTCGCAATGTGCCACACAAGATGTATTTTTGCACTTGCCACAGAAACAGACGCTGAAATGTCCGGCATCAAATAGAAATGCTACCATGAAATCACGTCGACAATGACTGCTTCGCCTCTGCTCATCTTCGTCGTCACCACACGCAATCATCACCGCTCACAGCACGCTCCACAAGCGCGACCTTCCACGGTGGCTCAGGGGTAAGGGAGCTGGCGTGCTCAACCATCGCCTTTCCATGTAGTGGTGGCGAAAACCTTCATTTGGAACGGACGGGAGGTATGTTTGGATCAGCCCAAAAGGGACTGATTCTTACAAGCACTAGGTGGAGGTCCCTAGTTTGGGACCACAGTGCGGTGGCCGCCACCCTGGAGCGATCGACTAATGCTTGTTGGGCCTGTAAGTCGTGGCAGCCGAGCAGGATCGCCGCCTTTACAGAAGATGCGATGGCACAACCAGTGGCTCGTCATCATGTGGGCCTGCCCTATCACCCATTTCCCTTATCAGGTGCAATGGGAGACCACGCTGCGGCTCGGCTCGTCCAACGGGCTGACTGTGTCGCCGAGGCAATAAGCTCTTTGCCATCCGGCGAAGTTGACCTGCGTTGTGAGGGACTCCCCCCCCCCCCCCCTTCGGCTAGTGAAGTCTGTCTGTCTGTGCTGGTGGCATGCGCTGGGACTCTTAAATTTTCTTCTTAGTCCCAAAATTTCTGTCTATGACATGGCTGAGCCGGAGGACTCGGATTCTATCCCGTCCGAGGCGGCAGCGTTTCTATGGAGGCGAAACGCAAGACACCTTCAGCTCAGCGAGTCCAGCTTGCGCCGCGGCGGTCGAATTTCGATGGAGGCGAAATTCTAGAGGCCCGTGTACTGTGCGATGTCAGTGCACGATAAAGAACCCCAGGTGGTCGGAAGTTCCGGAGCCCTTCACTACGGCGTCCCTCATAGCCTGAGTCGCTTTGGGACGTTAAAACCCCAGAAACCATTAACCAAAGCAGTCTAGCTTGTCATTGCCGATCCTCGGACTGTCTGCAAAATTTTCGTGTCGTGGGCATATCTGGCGGAGTGAGAAACATCTCTGCGCAGAATAAGACGAGGTATAGTTGAGTGGGCGCCCTCATTCCAGAAGCTGATTGGCCTTTGTCGCCGCTCTTGCTCGGTTGACCAGCCAAAACTGGTCTTCCGGGTGTGAGCTGGACAGCACCGCCTCCCAGTTTTCACCTGTTGGGTTGTGGACTGCTTAGCTGTGGGCCGGCAAAGTCTACGTAATACACGTGTTGCTGGTGACCAACGCTTCCGCGCGCGCAAGTTTGGGGGGGAGGGGTCGGACCCGGAGGCCGCATCTCCAGGGCTCTGGCACTTTCTCCCTTTCCTCAATGTGGTAGTCGTGTTTGGTGTGTAGCCGGTCCTACAGGCGGCGACCGGACGTGGCCTGTGCAAGACGCGTGTATTGGTTGACCAGGTGGGCTCCGTGATGTGTTGGAATATAAGGGCCAGATTGTCTGATTGGGAGTAGGCAGTATGCGCCGGGCAAGCGGGCAAGCCCATCACAGCCCATAGTTCCGACAGGCCCCTCGCGAGTAGGTGATGATGTGTTCCGACTTGAGATCAGCGAGCGATGATTACCAACTGGAAGTCATCCACCGGAGTCATCAAGCGGGCACATGGAATCCTGCCTGCAAGCAGCGGCGACCCTAGTCGACGACTACGCGGCCTACTGCGGGCTCCAGTGCGCCCCAGCTAAATCAGAATTTATGCATGTACCTCCCTCCCCCCAGGAAACAACTCCACTGCGCATCAGTCTCCCCTCAGGGCTGATCCGGGAGGCCAAGGAGATCCGCGTCCTTGGCCTCTTCATACACCTCCAACGCAGGCCTAGTCAACACCACCCTGGCCAAACTTCGCACGGTGAGAGACCAGGTGGGCCGCATGGTCCGCCGGGTCTCCAACAAGCTGGGCAGATTACGAAGCAAGTATGCACTGTGGCTTGCCCATGCTTTCGTAACGAGTAGAATCCTCTACTCAACCCCCTACTTGCACCTGTGCAAACACGATGATGACCAACTGGAGGTCATCCACTGGAAAGTCATCAAGCGAGCTCTCGATCTCCCGGTCGCCACTTCCAACCAGACTTCTGGCCTTGGGCGTGGTGAACACATTCCGGGAGCTTCGAGAAGCCCACTTAGTCAACCAATACACGCGTCTTGCACAGAGCACGTCCGGTCGCCGCCTCTTGGACCGGCTACACAACAAACATGACTACCACATTGAGGAAAGGGAGAGTGCCGGACCCTGGAGGACCCTGGAGACGCGCCCTCCGGGTCCGACCCCTTCCCTGCAACATGTCCAGAGAAGACCATAGCGGTCGTCGCCAGGCGCGCGCGGAAGCGTTGGCGCGATACTATGGTAACCAAGAACATGTGTATTACGTGGACGTTGCCGGCCCACACCACGGGGGGTGGCACACGGCCGCAGTCGTACACAACACAAGCACAGTTAACGGGCTCAATTTCAAAGCCTACAGCGCAACACACGCGGAGGAGATTGCCTTTGCTCTGGCTTTCACTACTCCCAAGTCGAAGCACATCATCACCGACTCGCGAGGGGCCTGTCGGAACTATGAGTTGGGCTGGGCTCCCCCGCTTGCCTGGCGCATACTAGAATATAGCTGCCGATGCGAAGATTCAACTCCACTTAACCTGATCTGGGCCCCCGGTCACCAGGGGCTCCAGGGAAACGAACAGGCCGATCAGGACGCCCGCACACTCTCTCCCCGTCTTTGGAAGCCTACTCTCAATCAGACAATCTGGCCCTTACATTCAAACACATCACCGATTACTACAAGGAGGAGCACCGGCGCTACCCGGCCCCTTGTAAGGGATTGGATCGCGCTGACGAGGGCCTCCTCATCAAAATTCTCACTAACACTGTCTGACACCTTCCTCATGGTTTGGGCGTGTCAGTCAAACCCATCTATCCCCCCCAACCCAGGGACGCGCTACGGCTCGCCCATGCCTTCGTGACCAGCCGGATCCTCTACGCCGTGCCGTACCTACGCACCACCAAACAACAAGACGAGCGCATTGACGCCATCATCAGGAAGGCAACAAAGCGAGCACTGGACCTCCCGGTGGCTACCTCCAACGCCAAACTGAAGGCGTTAGGAGTGGTAAACTCCTATCAGGAGTTGCGGGAGGCCCACCTCGTGAACCAATATACGCAGCTATCGCAGACGGTTCCTGGGCGCCGCCTGCTAAACCGCTTACACATCCAACACACATGCATACCAGAGGGGACGGAGAACATCCCGGTGCTGTGGCGCCACATGCTCTTGGTCGCTCCGCTCCCGCGGAACATGGACATGGCTTCACATGAAGGCAGACGACAAGCGCGGGTTCGCACGCTTGAGAGGCAATATGGCTACAAAGAGGGCGTCTATTACGTGGACATCACAGGGCCGTCGCCCACGGGATTCTTCACGGCTGCCGTAGTCCACCGGGGATTGAATGTCGATGGGCTATCTTTTCGGGCCCCAAATTCAACACGAGCGGAGGAAGTCGCAATAGCTCTCGCTGCCGCCGATCCAAAATCGAGAACAGTTATCACAGACTCTCGCCGGGCCTGTGAACATTATCTTGCAGGCGAAATATCCCCTCTTGCCTCCCAAATTCTAAGACGCGCTCCGGCCGATCCAACTCGCACAAAAGTGATCTGGGCTCCTGGCCACAAGGGTCTACGAGGCAATGAGGCCGCTGATGCGGCCGCCCGAGCGCTCACACACCGGGCTCCTCATCCTAGCTATCATGGCTCAGAAGCTCATAAACCGCTTCTGCGGTTCCGCGAAATCCTAATTTATTATTGCGACAGCCACCGTCTCTACCCGACACCTGCCAAGGGGCTGAGTAAGGCGGAGGAGCGAACTCTGCGGCGCCTGCAGACATGAACCCTTCTCTGTCCTGCCATAGCAAAACACTTCGATCCGAATACAGATGGGCGCTGCCCGCACTGTGGAGAGATCTGCGATATCTTTCACATGGTGTGCGCATGTACTCAGAATCCTCACCTTCCCCCTTCCCCCACCCCCACCCGAGAGGCATGGGAGACTGCCCTGCTCAACTGCTCCACACTGGAGTCTCAAAGGGCTCTAGTAAAGCGGGCGCGAGACGGGGCCTCGTCGTGCGGTGTCCCGGACTAAGGGTACCGACCATGTAGCAGGGTTTTTTGACCCTCAAACTCTGCATAATAAAGTTTTTCACCACCACCATTACCACAGAGGACTGGGAGGCATAAAAATTGTTTTTTGAGGGAAGGAAATGGCGCAGTCTCGCATATCTCAGCGGACACCTGAACCGCGCCGTAAGGGAAGGGAGGAAGGTGGGAGTGAAAGAAGAAAGAGAGAAAGAGGTGCAGTAGTGGAGGTCTCCGGAACAATTTCGTCCACCTGGGGATCTTTAACGTGCACTGACATCGCACAGCACACGGACGCTTCTTGCATTTCGGCTCCATCGAAACGCGGCCGCCGCGGTCGGGTTCGAACCCGGGTACTCCGGCTCGGTAGACGAGCGCCTTACCACTGAGCCATCGCGGCGGGTGAATCCCTGCTCGGCTGTCACGACCTAATGACCCAAAAGATTGGTTCAAGGACGCAGCGGCGTTGCTTGCCAATGGGGCACCGGAATAGGGGCTCCACCCAGTATCGTAAGGGGAAAGGGCCAATAGGGCCCTACCCCAATCACCTCTCTGTAAAAATTTAATAGACGATAAATGTTTTTCACTACCGCCACCAACATATCACCGCAATTACTACAAGGGTTCATTCCATCCCACCTCCCTTCCCTTACTGCGTGGTTCGGATGTCCACCGAGATATGTGACAGATACTGCGCCATTTCCTTTTCTCAACAAATAAAAACCATTTTATTTAGCACCGGCGCTACCCGGCCCCTTGTAGGGGACTGGATCGCGCTGACGAGCGTCGCCTTATCAAAATTATGTCAAAATCCTCGCCACCACCGTAGGGAGAACGCTACATGGTGGTTCAAGTAAGCGGACGCGCGTCGCATCGGCTCCGCAAATTTTGACCAAATTCGACCGGACCAAATCATTCTCGCCACCGGATTTTAAGGCGAAAGCCTTTAATGGCTCATGCTCGCAGAGTCCATCCGTGTGCTGGAATCGTGCCAACTGTGGCCTCTCGACGCAGCGGAGCAACCTCCTTTCCTTTCATATTTCCTTTCCTCAAATTCATTTTCTTCATTACGGCCCCATTTTCTGTCTATTTCACCCCCACTTCCTCTACAAACGAATGTCCACCGAGATATGCGAGACAGTTCCTATTTCCTTTCCTCAAATGCAATTTTCATTTTCTTCACTGCGGGCCCTTTTTGTCTTTCTTCTTTCACTCCCACTGCCTCCCTTCCTGTACGATGTGGTTCGGGTGTTCACCGCGACAGTTGCTAGGCAACGGCTCATACGGCCGCATCAACAACACAACAGCGCGATTCAGGCGTCCACTGACCCAGGGAGCCAGTTCGCGCACTTCTTTGGTTAAAATGATCGGAGTGTAAACCGTCAACGCCAACGCCAATAACACAATGAACGCCGAACGGGCAATGGCGACGCCGCGAAGCAGGCTCAAAAAAGCTGCGCTCTCAAACACTACAATCAAAAAAGCGACCGCAGCCGCCAATGACAATAAAAACCGCACTTACGGGAAGCCCGCCACGCGCCAAGCGGTTCGGGGAAGCGGAAGTGAGTTGACCACAAGGCTTTCGCCTTTAGAATTTCCAAAGTGTCTTCAGTATTTCTTTTTATGAACGAAAAGATATCAAGTGCTATTATCCCCTGGATACGAATTTCAAGCGGTAGGACCAGTTTTTGGCTTTCTACCAGAAAGCTACAAAGCGGGCGCCGGCCCACTAACCCTGACGGGGCACCCAGCTCGACATCGGGAAAGCATGGGTTACTAGGCCTATCGACGACGCCAACGCCTAGCATCGACGCCGCTTCGAACACGGACTATATGACGGGGCCCAGCCAAGCCAAGAGTGCGTCGAGAAATCGGAACTGCTGAAAGTCTGGATAGGCAAGCAAAGCCTGACTGTCCTAACCAATGAGGACCTGAAACTCAAGGTCTACAGTCCTACGGCGGTCCTATAGAACAGAATTCATGCAAAGGCACGTTTACCCTACAGAAAATGCCAAGGTACGCAACTTTGCCCAACTAGAAAACCAGACATCAATGCGCTCAAAAGTACAGCCCTTTGAGCAGCGTATTCTTCACTGCACTCTTCAACGCTCCACATGACGCACGCGGAAGGTAGCAGTGATGACAAGGTTGGCCAGTCATCGAGTTACATCAAGGGAGAGTTGGGAGAACGCGCTGTGCAGACACTGGAATCGGCCTAACCGAAATTCTGGCGACCTGTTCGTACGATTCAAGACCTGATGAATTTCACTAAAGGCGAAGATACTCGTTCTGACCATTTCACGCACTCTATTTTGGCGGCACAGGAGTGGAAGCTAAGCGCAGTGGTCACGTGGGAAGGCGCACCTGCCAGAGCGCATGCGCAGCAGTACACAGTCATTTTTCTTCTCTATTCTACATGCCTGTGACTTTTAAGCATGAAATGCTTTTAGCCCCCGTTGTCGGCAGTGTGGTGACGTCACGCCGAGACCGAGAGCCATCATTCGGGCACTGAAATCGAGTCATCCGGGCACTGAAATCGAGTCATCCGGGCACTGAAATCGAGTCATCCGGGCACTGAAATCGAGTCATCCGGGCACTGAAATCGAGTCATCCGGGCACTGAAATCGAGTCATCCGGGCACTGAAATGGAGTCATCCGGGCACTGAAATCGAGTCATCCGGGCACTGAAATCGAGTCATCCGGGCACTGAAATCGAGTCATCCGGGCACTGAAATCGAGTCATCCGGGCACTGAAATCGAGTCATCCGGGCACTGAAATCGAGTCATCCGGGCACTGAATTCCAGTCATCCGGGCTCTGAAACGAGAACATCCGGGCACCGTACGAGACTTAACGAGATTTAACGAGACTCTCTAAGCCCTCCTACGCGACCGGCATGCAAGCAACGGTTGGTCTCCAAACGAGTCACAAAAAATAACTGCTGCCAGTGCCTTCTCAATGTTTATCAAGATATCAGTCGCGCTGTGCGTTTGATAATGCACCGAATTATAATTTCCGATTTCTAATAACGCCTGCAAAAAGCACATAAATGCCACGTTACACTTCGTTGTCATACGTGATCCGGGGGAGAAGCGCTGCGTTCAAAGGGCAAGGCATCGCGCCGAACGGGTGGTGGCGTTCCTCCCTTGCTTTACGGTGCGGTTCGGGTGTCCACCGAGATGACATTAGGCCCGTAAACATTTCATGCTTACTCTACTCTCGGTTACGGGAGAGGCAGAGATTTTTTTAAGCATGAAATGCTTTTAGCTCCCGTTGTCGGCAGTGTGGTGACGTCACGCCGAGACCGAGAGCCATCATCCGGGCACTGAAATCCACTCATCCGGGCACTGAATTCCAGTCATCCGGGCACTGAAATCCACTCATCCGGGCACTGAAATCCACTCATCCGGGCACTGAATTCCAGTCATCCGGGCACTGAAATCCACTCATCCGGGCACTGAATTCCAGTGATCCGGGCACTGAATTCCAGTCATCCGGGCTCTGAAACGAGAACATCCGGGCACCGTACGAGACTTAACGAGATTTAACGAGACTCTCTAAGCCCTCCTACGCGACCGGCATGCAAGCGCCGGTTGGTCTCCAAATGAGACAAAAAATAACTGCTGCCAGTGCCTTCTCAATGTTTATCAAGATATCAGTGGAGCTGTGGGTTTGATAATGCACGGAATTATAATTTCCGATTTCTAATAACGCGTGCAAAAAGCACATAAATGCCACGTTACACTTCGTTGTCATACGTGATCCGGGGGAGAAGCGCTGCGTTCAAAGGGCAAGGCATCGCGCCGAACGGGTGGTGGCGTTCCTCCCTTCCTTTACGGTGCGGTACGAGTGTCCACCGAGATGGCAGAGAATTACTGCGCCATTTCCTTTCCTCAAAAAACCAAATGGCAAGGCATCGCGCTGAACGGGTGGTGGCGTTCCTCCCTTCCTGTACGGTGCGGTTCGGGTGTCCACCGAGATGACATTAGGCCCGTAAACATTTCATGCTTACTCTACTCTCGGTTACGGGAGAGGCAGAGATTTTTTTAAGCATGAAATGCTTTTAGCTCCCGTTGTCGGCAGTGTGGTGACGTCACGCCGAGACCGAGAGCCATCATCCGGGCACTGAAATCCACTCATCCGGGCACTGAATTCCAGTCATCCGGGCACTGAAATCCACTCATCCGGGCACTGAAATCCACTCATCCGGGCACTGAATTCCAGTCATCCGGGCACTGAAATCCACTCATCCGGGCACTGAATTCCAGTGATCCGGGCACTGAATTCCAGTCATCCGGGCTCTGAAACGAGAACATCCGGGCACCGTACGAGACTTAACGAGATTTAACGAGACTCTCTAAGCCCTCCTACGCGACCGGCATGCAAGCGCCGGTTGGTCTCCAAATAAGACAAAAAATAACTGCTGCCAGTGCCTTCTCAATGTTTATCAAGATATCAGTGGAGCTGTGGGTTTGATAATGCACGGAATTATAATTTCCGATTTCTAATAACGCGTGCAAAAAGCACATAAATGCCACGTTACACTTCGTTGTCATACGTGATCCGGGGGAGAAGCGCTGCGTTCAAAGGGCAAGGCATCGCGCCGAACGGGTGGTGGCGTTCCTCCCTTCCTTTACGGTGCGGTACGAGTGTCCACCGAGATGGCAGAGAATTACTGCGCCATTTCCTTTCCTCAAAAAACCTTGCGTTCAAATGGCAAGGCATCGCGCTGAACGGGTGGTGGCGTTCCTCCCTTCCTGTACGGTGCGGTTCGGGTGTCCACCGAGATGACATTAGGCCCGTAAACATTTCATGCTTACTCTACTCTCGGTTACGGGAGGCGCAGAGATTTTTTTTTTACGAATGCATGCGCACATCATCTCTTTTAGACCTAGGTCGTTGGTTCCACCTAACTGTTGATGTGAAAGTGGCAACGCTTAGCAACAGTCCTATGCACCACAGAACGTCGGTTCTGGTTTTAAGCTACATCTTAGGCGGGATTAGAAATGCTCGACCAACCGAAAATCTCACGCCTGGTATATATCCTACATAGATATAAAGCAAGAGTTATAATTCCGGCCAAAGTCTCACATTAAGTTTCGGACATCTGCCGGTCCCTTTCTAAGGTACCACATCGAGAAAACTCGCTCAGACTTTTTCGCGGCATTCGTGTACAGCAGCTTCTTGCTTAGTTCAGACCGGCTACTCGTCAATCAAAATCCCTGTCAAGCAACAGGAGCACATGCCAACATAGGGAAATGCCCACGTTAATACTAATGCCATGAGCAAGTCTACGGTTCACAAAACCCCCCATGCTATCCCCCAACACTCCACTAAGCAGCCATTATGCCGTCCGTAGCCGAGAAATGGCCGCATTTTTTTTCTTCGGTCATAACCGTGGCGCACATCCCAATGCTTTAATAGCAGCACTTTTTAGCAAGTTTATGTGGCACAGCCTTCCGCCATGCCTTTCAAAACAATTCTGTACGACACTATCTGGAACAAAACAAGAAGAATCTCGTTTCCTGGACTTGTACTGTACATCTAGGGCTGTGAAAACAACTTTGACTGTGAATGACCTGCCCTAGTCATTTTAACAGGATTGCTGTTTACTGCAGAAATTCGCAAAATCTGTTGGCAGCCCAGCAGTTCTCAAAATTTATGAATGGCTGCACCCATGAACTAATGCTAAAATGTTTACAATGCATCGTCGAGAGCAACCAACAGACTTCCCTAAAGGCAAGAGGCCGAACTATGAAAAATTTGTTGGATTACTTTTGTGAATAATGTTGTAGGTCACAAAAACACATGGAGAGCTTGTGGAGATGAATTGTTTCCCATGCTGCATTCACTTTGGTGGATTTTGCATTCAAAACCAGGACAAGTGCGACAAGCTCATGCAGAAGAATGTAAACCTCATTTGAAATATAACTTGCCAGTAAGAATCACAACTAGACCCTGGAATTCACAGAAGTCATCACACAGACACACAGCCACACTGGCACAACTTTTTTTTTTCTTTTTAATTTATTTCAGCACACCACCATTGGGGGCGCTTGTGCTTCGGCACCATTCACACAGCGGGGGGACAGACAAGGAAGGGACACCCCAAGTGTAAAATTGCAAAAATACCACACTCGTCAAGTGTTTCTTTCACTCTCGGACACCATTCCGCACTGCACGTGTTGAACAGAACAACGAAGGGAGGGCGCGCAGACACCTCTCGTGCCTCTTCTTTCTCCTGCCTCCCCGTTTGACTTCGAGGAACCATGCCTATTTTCCTAGGATGGTGTCTTTGATGGCATCCACGTACTGTGCGGGAACCCAGTAGATCCAGTATCGAGATGCTTCTGTTGTTCCAAGCTGAAGAGCCTGCAGAGAGAAAAATGAATTTTGTAGCTTCTCATACCTTTTAGCAGCAGAAAGACAGCATTACCTATCGTGTCACCACACCAACTACACACAGCAACAGTTTCCACGGGGGCCTGCAATACTGACTGCTCCACTGCTACATATAGGCGAGTGGCAATCCAGACTAGAATTCTGAAACAGCCGCCACGGTGCCTCAGTGGCTACGGTGCTCAGCTGCTGACCCGAAAGGTTTGGTTTGATTTATTGGCGTTTAACGTCCCAAAGCGACTCAGGCTATGAGGGACGCCGTGTAGTGAAGGGCACCGGAAATTTCCACCACCTGGGGTTCTTTAACGGGCACTGACATCGCACAGTACACGGGCCTCTAGAATTTCTCCTCCAAAGAAATTCAGCAGCCGTGGCCGGGATCAAACCCACGTCTTTTGGGTCAGCAGCTGAGCAACGTAACCACTGAGCCACTGCGGCTGGGTTGCTGACCCAAAAGATCTGTGTTCAATCCCAGCCGCGGCGATCACATTTCGATAAAAGCTAACGCTAAAGGCCAGTGTACTGTGCGATGTCAGTTGGTGCACCGCATTGACTTGCAGTATTGTAGCTGATGCTTTTATAGGTTTATTTTTAGTTGTATGTCCCTCCTCCTTGAGCCAACCCTGGCTTGCAGTATATTGAAATAAATAAATAGAGCTAAAGAACCCCAGGTGGTTGAAATTATCTGGAGCCCTCCACTACGGCGTCCCTCACAGCCTGAGTCGCTTTGGGATGTTAATCCCCATAAACATACGCAAGCCTGAAATTAGCCACCTTGTCGGTATTAGCGAACATTTTTTCAAATGCCACATTAATGCGAAAATGGTATAAGTCATGAAAAATGTGTGTACAATACATGATCTGTCTCTTTTTGTGCCTACTTCGTGAAAACTATTTCTTTTTTGTTCAAGCCATGTATAGTTAGTTACATTAAAAATTTCAAAAATATTCGATACTGGCGTAGGCAGCAATAGCACCTTTTTGAGCGCAGTAATAAAGTTAAACTTTTGTGCACCCATTAGGAATTACTAGCCATTAAATTACAACATCGGCTGCGCTGTGCACGTTAAGCGTGTTGCATAGATTTTAATAAGACTAAATAAAATTGCACACGTTTTGCATGCTGTAGCCTGTGCTCCTCCAAACGAAGCATCAAACTCGTGCTCAGTGTTCGAGAGCACCCTCTCCGGTGACAAGTTTCTCACAACGCCACTGCAGTTATGTGATGCACCATGTAAGAATTAAATGTCGGCAGCTTGGTGCTTCAATTTGTGGACCTATAAAATATTCCAACTATTTAATGAGAAAGCACCACTTTTCGGGGTCAAACCCAACCAAGAATCTTGTGGCGTCCCTGACCTCGAGGGTACAGAAATAAATTACATATTGCCGTGACTGAGTTTTGAACCCGCGGCTGTACAAGCAGATCAGCTTTGTTGGTCACTGCACAAGAGCTCTATGCTATCACCGCAGCTGATCACGCCTCAACACGCTCGCACTGTGCACTGAACATTGTCATCTTCATCAACTTCCATTTGCGGGACGAACACATCAGATCAGCTTAACCCGAGTATAGTATTGTTGCCAAACGTGCCGATAACCCAGCAAAGCAAAACCATGAGCCAACCAGACTAAACACATGTCTTCGCACGTGTACTCGATACTACATTCAAACTCTACCACTTATTTTGCCTTTTAATGGTTCCCGAATTCAGGGAGTAAACCTATATAACACACGGACCAATACACGAGTAAGTAAGTATGGTACAATTGCTAGCAGCCTATGTGTCAGTAGTGGACGCTAAGAATCGTGGCACAGTTGGCCTATTAATGAATTGGTGCGAGGCTGTACTGCTGTACACACCTTGCTGCTAAGCAAACATTTTCATAAAGCATTCACAAAACGCTTGGCCAAATGAGCGAGGCAATAGCGGACATCTCCATTGTCCAATATAATAATGACAATTTAAAGAGTTGTCTCTCAAAACTCAATGCTACTGTCATTTCTCAAACACCTGTACTGAACCTGAAATAGTGCCACAAGGATAATTATTTAAATCAAACTACTTACTACAAATAACTATCAATAATGAGACCGATATTATTAGTCAATAACTATCTGTGAACTTTCCGTCGTATATGAGCACTCTGTGCGTGAGCACATTAGGACAGATCCCAATTTCACATCACAAAACAACTCCTACAATGTCTGGTGGCCTGCAATGACAGGACTGAAGGTTCCTTGCAAAGTGCTGTTGCAGTGCACTGGATACAGCTCTGCACATGGCACTGACCTTTTGCAATGAACACACAAAAAAAAAAAACTACCAAACTCACCATGATGTGATATTCTTCGTGACCCTCGATGGCTTCGCTGATCACTTGTTTGATGGAGCTCATGTTGATTTTTTCTGTCCTCTCTGAAAGAGGGAAGACCTCAGCATTAGACTAGCTCAGGGGATGGGCAAAGACGCACATTACCCACCTAACCTCCAACAGCTGGCTACCTGGAGAACATACCAAGCATACCAGCCACTTTGTGCAAACAAAAGTGAAAGCACTTTGTTTTACACACATGGTGCCGTCCAGTACAGACAAGGGATCACTTCATGTGAACAATGTGGTGCACATTCTGAACCACGCGAGAAGAAACCACCAGGAAACGCAGTCACAAGCATGTTCCCTCTAACCGCAGAGCACACTATACAGTCGAACCTGGATATATTGAACCTGGGTTATCGAATTGTTGATATCCTACACTAGTGCTAAAGTTGTAAAACCGCGTGAAGAGGTGAACATGGGTGCACGAGGGTAACCTTCGGTCTCTCGCAATCATTTCCCATGCAACACCGCTGTCAAGTGGGAAAAGACAGCTTTTGGTGCACAGCTTGTCTTGCGGTAAAGCCCACCTGACGGAAATATATGCCTTTGCCTGGCGTGCTTCACTCACTTCGCCGCAGAAGCCGTGGCGGAAATCAACTGTTCTTTAATTTTAATGAGAGATTATTTTAATTATAGCGTACTGGCAACAGGATTACACCTCTTACCATAGGCAGTGGGTAGTTCCCAGAACCGTCCGGTGCGGTTTCGATGTGAGCGCACTATGCCTAGAGACAGTGTTTCGAGCAATGTGCTGCCAGCACACCAACGGGCACGTCCCTCGCGCACCCTGGTGCGTCATCAGGGTGGGTACAGTGCATTTTGCTTCTAGTTTACAAATAAGCTTATGTGATGCCATTTTTCACCCATCAAATTATCGATATATCGAACTAGTACCCAATCCCGATTGAGTGTGATATATCCGGTATCCACTGTATCGGAGAAAATGCAACACATCACTGGTCACCTAAAAACAGTAGTGCTAAAAGGTCTCCCTACCAGTGGCTGTCTTGCTGTACAAGGCAAAGGTGGGAGATTAACTGCGTTTGCTAACCGCTTCCCGAGTTTCACGATTCCAACACACCCGTTTCCATAAGGAAGTGTGCATAAAGTTATCTCTGCTCACTGACTTTCCATCGTCTTCCCAAGGCCCTGACCCATCACACATTAGTGGGGAACCTTCCCTGCCCACCTTTTGTGCCGATCCAGACCTGGTCGAGCTCCAGCTTGAAAGTGAGGCGGACCTTCCCACCAGATTTATTTAGCATCCCCGACAGTGGGGCCGCTGGCAGTGAATCCTGCAGGGAGACACAGGGCAGTCACAACTCTGTTCATGTTACGACGAACCATCCACTAGGCAATCCCAACGAGTTTAGGAGAATCCCCACGTGGAGTAAGTAGGGGTAACAAGCCATTGTTTGAGCAATTCTAGTACCTTAGACGGTGGAGAAAGAAATCTACGAATACAGCATCTCATTTTCTAAGGTGGCAGATTTTTTTATTTCCATGATTTTATGGACAAATTACATGCAATATATTCTGCGAGAAGCCTCCCACACAGTAACAGTAGCGGCCTTTCATGCAGCTCTGCCTACTTTCCTGCCACATCTTGCCTCGCTGCTTCACTTTTCATGTTACACAGTTCTGTGCCCCACCCATACTTTTTTTGCCTTCTCTACTCTTCCCGGCTTTTTTCACTGTGTTTTCTTTCAAACTGGCCCGGCCGCCATCTTTCTACATGTGTAGCAACCTCTTCTCGCCAGTGTACGCCACGCGCTTCACCTCGATGGCCAGGGTCATCGAGAAGTTGACTTTTCTGCGCATCTCGCAAGCCAAGATAGCTGACCTCGCTTTGAATCTCTCAAACAACTGGGGAAAAAAAAATCGCCTTATATTCATAGCAGGTTCAAAACACAATGCAAGGTGCTTCCTGAAACAGATAATTTAAAGAAAAAAACTCTCGTCATATCCGTGCAAACGCGGTCATATTTCTTAAGACAGGCACCAGCATCTTGACTCTTCGTGAAAGACATGAGAGCGCAAAACGGGGACACGGACGAGGAAGGGAACAGGAAGAACGCTGCACTTTCGTTGTACGTTGGACAAACCGGACGTTGTCTTAACGAGCGCCTGCTTGAACACAAGAATTCATTAAACAAGAGAGGCCATCTTCCAGACCACTGCCAAGCCTGCTCGAAAGAGAAGCGTGTAGCCTGCAAGCCTCGACTATCTGATTGCAAAGTGCTATTGAAAAGCCGAGATAGGACAGAACGTGAGCTTGGGGAAGCCTTCTATATCAAGAAGCGAGGTGATAGTTGCATTAGTGACACGTCAGTTGTTCTTCGCCACAGTGAAATGCTGTTTCTTGATGCGTATCTGTGAGAGGCGATTGTCTGCGACAAGAGCATGGATAAGGGCAAAGGCTGTTTAAACGTTCTTCCCTGAATAAATCCTGTTGAAAGTGCAGCGCTCGTCCTGTTCCCTTCCTCGTCCGTGTCCCCGTTTTGCGCTCTCATGTCTTTCACGAATATGCACCAACAAGCCCAGCTTCAAGTACTTCTTGACTCTTCCCATGTAAGCACGTTGCTGCCAGAGCCGTGGCACTGGCTTGCTTAATAAGTGGACGAGGAAGCAAGCTTGACAAAGCATCTGCAGAATTTTGCTGCCAGATTCAACCTTTCAAGAGAATTCAGACAATTACCGTATTTACTTGCATAATGATCGCACTCGCGTAATGATCGCACCCACAAATTTTGTTCCCAAAATTCAATTTTTTTTATTCCCCGCGGAATGATCGCACCCTGAGCTTGCCGCTGCAATCTGTCGACGATGTCGAGTCTAGCCGACGATGATCGTACTTGCTATCTGTCTGACAGATGGCACGTGGAGATGACCATCTTGCTCTGTCAGCATTGGAGCGGCAGCCGCCTGTTGGCGGACCTGCAGTCACACGGGTAGTCTAAATGCGGTTATGCTTAATCGCGGATACCAAACTTATCTGCGGCAATCTCGAATCACGGTTCGCCATTGTCGCAAGGCTCGCCACCGTTCTGGGTTGCAGTGCAACGAAGTGACGCGGTGATCCGGTTAAACCTTATTGTTCTCGTAAATAATAAGCCCTGGGATAAGGGATCGTCAAAAAATCCGCCTTGAGGATCGCTGGCCTGTACAGAGTTGCTGGTAGGAGTAATAACTGCAATACAAGCTTGTTTTACGTTCGCAGCCGCGTAGCAGCTGCCGCCATTGCAGCGCGAGTGACCTGATCTGCTTGCACGCCAGCTCCGCTGCTAAGGCGTCGCTGAAATCGATCATATATATTTCTTTTAATACGAAGCAATTAGGTTGTCAGTAAGGCAGCATTATAAGTAGAACATTCATTACAGCGCTGGTCAGTTCAAAAGCGCCGTCCATAGTGGCTGCGATACGAAGCAAGTTAGGCCTAGCGACGACTAGGGAGTACAGAGTGCCGTCTTCCGCCGCGCTTGCGGGCGGCATCATTGCGGTAAGCTCGCGGAATTTGGTGCTGCGAGCGTTCCGAATTTGTCGCCTACTTTAACGATGTGGCAGGGACCGGACATTTTTCGAGGTAACGGCGGTAAAATGTGTAACTTGAGCGCCGCGGGACGTTGCTGTTACGCTGTTGTTGCGCCATCGGACGAGTTCGAAGGCTGCATAAAAGCGCCGTCGCGCAGCACTATACACACTGCCTATTTTGATGCGTTGCTCTTGGAACGTGATTTAGTGCGAAGAAAGTACGTTCTTGAAGCGGGTCAGCTCGTGCACTCTTATCTTATCGGTTAACGACATAAGCCGAGATCACCACGCTCGGTTCGCAATAACCGCATTTGGCGGCGTCGCGGGTAGCGCGCCCGAGTTACCCGAGTGACAAGGGTAGTCCGGCCTGCAACTTGTTTGCGTTTTCGGGGCTCAAAAATTGTTTGGTAAAAATAAATTTACCCCGCGTAATGATCGCACCCCTAAATTTGCGTCAATTTTTTCAAAAAAAAAAGTGCGATCATTATGCGAGTAAATACGGTAAATTAATAAGATCCTCATCATTCTATTGTTGCCACTGGCACCCACAAACAGAATATAAAAAAAAACAATGTGACTGCTTACACACAATTTAGCAAGGGTGTTAAAATCCATATTTTTTTCGACAGACATGCAGAAAACCAGAGGCCTTACCTGTAATATTGTGTGGTTGAGCTTTGAAAGAAAAATTTAGTTTACAGTACACCTCCTAAACTAAATCTGAAATCCTCAACGAGTGGCACAAAAAAAAAGGGAGCTTTGCAACAGCGCACTGACTGGACATATTAAAATTGTGCACATTTTGCATATCAAATATTTCAGGCTGCAGAAAGGGCAGACAGCCAACACTGATAAAAATTTAAAAAAAAGTCGTCAAGGAAGGGAGAGAGAGAGAGAGAGAGACAACATGCTGAGAAACTTGAGCACTATTCCAACAAATTATGACCAGTAAGTTTAGCCATTTCTCTGCTATGGTATCCGATCTGAGTCCTACATTGCACATGCCACTGTACTTGCGAAATCTGAATTGTGCTGTGCAATGTACTACCGTTGATATTTTTCCTTGAACAGCCTCACTATGATATTCATGGCTATATTGCAAAAAGCAATTTTTTCCAAGTTTAGGTTTATATCTAATATGGTTTACATTCCTTGCATTCTGAAGCATTTTTATTACTGGCCTCTTTGAGTTTGCAGAATGTGAGAAATTAGTTGAAACGACTTTTGTTAGAAAATAAAAATGAATTAAAAAATTCAAGTGCAATGTTTTTGTACTTTTTTTCGCAGTTTCACATTTGCAGGAAAATGAAAGAAATTAATTTCTATGTTCATTATATACAGAAATATGTTGTCTTTTATTCACATCAAATGTTTCATTTTTAATTTTTTTTTTTTGTCAGAGTAAGTTCTGCTATCACCTATGAACTCAAAATGTGGCTGTTACACCACAACAGTTTTTTTTCCCAAAAACCAGCCGGAAAAGTGTTCGCCATAGTAAGATCATAAACAATGATTTTTTTTTTTTTGAGAGAACATGGCCAAGAGCAAAGTCTGGGTCATTTGGCATGAAAAGACCCACTTTTGTACACACTGAAATGTCCAGGTTCTCTGCAAATCAAAACCACGTGGCTATAAAGCGACGGCTCATTTTGTCAAGCCACAGATGAGTAATCTCTCTCTTGGCTCACTTTGACATTGCGGATTCCCGGGATCGCATCCTCAGGGACTCCCTTTTCGACAACTTTCTGGTGGAGCTGCAAAAGAACACCACAAACAGCACAATCAACACGGACATACGTATGTGCGACAATAAAAAGCACCTAAAACACAATGAGAGTAGGCAAGAGCTTTAACAAAACCAATCGCACAAGTGGTGCAATTAAACGGCACAAGAACAGCAAAACATTCACAGATGTACACCATTTCTCAGTCTGTGACGCTCAATCTGGCATCAAGTCATGTTGGCAAGGAGCAGTTTAAGCAAAAAAATATAATTAAAAAAAATAAAAACTGGCTCACTTTTTGTCTGCAGATGGGCTCTTTCGTGGCTGGAAGGAAAGAAAATTGCAAGGAGATAAGTACACACAATAACGCTGCCTTCGCAAGCAATCAGCACATGCCTATCATCTGACGACTCATAACAAAGACCATGAATGAAAACAGCGGAGGTGTGCTGTGATGTCACAGTGCGTTTTCCCCCTGCGGACAACCCACACAACTGTGCAGTATATGCACTATTCTCTAAGATCCACAACAAAAACCCCAGTGTCATCATTAAAGGTGCACTAAAGAAGAATCTGAATCTGAACTCATCTTTTTACCGTGAGAACTCTACACGTTCCGAGCATTCTTAGAAGCTTTGAATTATTGTCCTGCGCAGCTGATTTCCACAATTTAAATCGGATCAAACGTCCCGGCTCCCGCCTTTTTTTGAACTCGCCGCAGACAATAGGAGGAGTCAGCCAACCTTTCAGCCAGTCCCATGGCGGCTTGCCGCTCTGCCATCGGCGGAGTGATACGTAGCGACCGGCGGAAGCAGAGAGTCCATGCGTATTTTTATTTCTGTGGGGCTAATTTGCAGCTGTGTAGTCTCTGACTGGATCTATTTATTCACAGAAACCTAAAAAACAAACAAAAAGCAAAAGCGAAACTGCCACGCAACTGCCTGAAAGGCACTCCACGCGTTAGTTGACTCCTCCTACCGCCTGCAGCGAGTTCAAAAAAAGGCGGAAGCTGGGACGTTTGATCCGACCTTTGATCCAGCTCCACAGAACAATAATTCGAAGTTTCTAACAATGCTTGGAACGTGCAGGGCAATTTCTCATGGTAAAAAGATGAGTTCAGATTTTTCTTTAGTGCACTTTTAATGGTAAGAGCAAAAGAAAAAGAATGAAGAAAAAGATAAGAGGAAATTAATGGACAGAAATGTTGGTCCACGTTGACATAAAGCGAAGACGCAAGCACAAGCGAAAATGTACAAAAACAGGGAAGAATTGCACCCAACGAGCACACACCCTGTGGGGTCTCTTCCTTGAGCTGCTCGGGCGTGGGCACCTCGAGGTTGAGCACGTCGTCTAGAGTGGAGCCCACCAGCATGAGCTTGGCGTTGGCCGACAGATTCAACTCCAGCAGGCTCTTGGCATCATCCGGCTTGGGCGCCCCTGTAAATCACACCATGCCACAAGAGAGGCACGGTTCTCTCTAAATCACACCGGCCACCACAGGAGGCACAACAATGTAATGGACTCCCAATCTTGAACCCAGCGGTAGGCTGATTTCTGATATACAAAGCATGTGTAAGAGTTTCACAACCTGCGTCACTAAGGACCTCCCCACAAATGCAAGGCGTAGATTGGCTACATATAGGGCACACTAAGCATTCCAGCTACATCGTGTTCAAGTTTTTCTTGAAGATCAAGTCTGAGTTTTGAGTATTCGGGCTGATGAAAGTTTCTTGTCTTCGCTACAACAAACTTTTCATTTTTACTGAATCCTCAGCAACATTCTGAAAACAACAAAAACAGCAAAGTTAAACTGAAAATGGACTGCTGCTGTTGGACACAGTGATGACATCAAAAATGCTGTCGGCAAAGGTCATGTGCCTGAATTACAAGGCCAAAACACTCATTCCTTTCACAAAATAGTTTGAATGACCAAGAACAGGCCTAGTATTTTCTGTTCAGAAACATGGAGCAGGAGTGAACGTGCAGGTTGTGATGCAGAGAACATAACACAGTGTTGCCCACCCAAATCACTTAATTAGCAGCTAACTTTAAAATCAATTCAAAAAGAAACAAAACAGCACGTGGATGTGCAGCTTGATGGAAATGATAGCAACAGAGAAGGAGGAAAGTAGAAAGTTTCTTGAACTCAACGAGATCTCCAGAGTTACTCTTTATGGCTACCTTGATATGGCTTTCTTTACAGGTAATCGCACCGACTCTATGAGATGCAAATAAGAGCAGTAACAGCTGCAAAACTAAAGCAAGCTGGTATGTGCCAACCTTCTGAAAATAAAGCAGACAAAAAGAAAAAAAAACTTCAGCCTGGTCTTCGAGATCAAAAGAGAAGGCGTTGCGATGACACTGCCACCCAAGATGTCACATCTTGCAAGTGCCCCAGAAGTCACGCACCTTAATGTTTCTTGCAACAAACTTGGAACGGGGTGATGAAACCACCGAAAATTCGGACGCCTGATTTTTTGGGACATGCTTGATTATTCGGACTTTTTCGCGGCACCGCGACATGGCCCATAGAGCCAATGTGTAAGAGCGCTTGAAATTTCGGACGCACCGCAACTGACCACTCGATTTTTCGGACCTCGTTCGCACTCGCCGCCAGCACCCAAGCCGCCATATAATGTGTACAGTGGAACCTCATTAATTCAGACTGCAGGAGATATCGAAAACTTGATCAAACAAAACGAAATTCAAGCTTAGAGGGAGCCTCTTGCGACGCTGAAATTCTGCGCGAGTGGGCACATTGCGCTCGCGTGTTTTCGAATTCGTACTGTCCTTGAATGTCTTCCGCCGCACGAACTTGAACCGTAGTCTGAGTTCACGGAACTCATCTGTGCCGAGTCTTTAGTCCCGAACACGGAACGCGAATACGATCGCGGAGGCTACGCGCACGCCATGGCCTCCGCGATCGAAGCGCGCTTCGGGCGCGCCGCCGGATCTTATCGCGCCGCCGAATCTTATCGCGGCCGCGATCTGCTCCGGCGCTGCGCCGTTCGCGGAGGCCACGCGCGCGCACCGGAGCTTCCCAAGTGCCGTCTATGGATGGCGCCGTGATCATTATCAACATTTTTCTCGGTCGCGATTTTCCGCTGTTCACATCGGCATCAGTATCGCCAGCTCCAGCCTTTCGTGGCGTGTTAGCATGCGTGTTAGCGCGTTCGCCGTGATAGTGGCTTTCGCGTGCTGCCGCCGAGCTTCACAGTTTTAGCGCGATGGGCAAGCACCTTAAGCTACACGGCTGGGAGTTAGCTCTCGAACGCGGTCGGTAAGCGTGCGGCGGGCGGGAAATTCGACGTGGCCGAGAAGTGCGTCTGATGATGGTGCAACCAAAAGAGAAACACAAGCTGCAAAAAGCGCGCTTTCCAAGTCAAGCCGTGCGAGTTTCCTGAACTGGAAGAAGAGCTGCTCCTCTATGTGATGGAATTTCGGAACGGCTACGCGTTAACAGCGGACATGCTGCGCGGCTTCTTTTGGCATGAGCGTGCACCAGAGCGCAGCACCAGCTCAGGAGTCTAAATACTTCGCGAGTGACGATTGAACGTAGAATAAATGTCGCTCATTCCCTGGTTGGTGTGTTTTTACTTAAAAAATTTTTTTTTCGCATATCGCGTGTATGGGCCGCACCCCGAAAATTGGCCCTCGAATCTGGAAAAAAAAAAGTGCGGCCCTTATACGCGTTTATACGGTATTTCGCACGGCGAAATATAGTCATGAGGAGCTTTAGAATCTGTGCAATACAATTGGCCGCTTTCTCCGGCATAGTGGTAATAAGTTCGTGATTTTTTCGGTGAAATTTGATTTTCCGGACTGCCCGATTTTTCGGTTGTTTTCGCGGTCCCAAGAGAGTCCGAAAAATCGGTTGTCGACTGTATAGATACCATCCTCAGACCAAAACCACAAGTTAGCTTTGTCACACAGGTATTTCTTTCCTCTCTCAATCACCGAAGACTTTGTGGTCCAGGACGTACCAATACTCAAACACCCCAAAAAGTGAATGCATGTTAAAGGGGCTGCGAAACACTGCTTGGGGGGATATCGGCTATACTTCAGGTGGATTCTTTATGTCACACAGATGCTGACTTAAAAATAATTGCAGGAATCGATGCACAGGAACGGGAGTTATTCAGTGAAGAAATTTCAAAATACAAGCAAACAAAGCGCTGCCCTCAACTTGATTTTGGCGGGGCTTCCCACTCCCATTTCGCTCTCCCGATGACGGCACCTGGCGCAACCAATCAAAACAGCCAGCCAGAGCACGTTGCGGAAGTTTGCACTCCACGGTTGCCTGCTCTCCGTAACTTGTTCTTGCTGAGACTGGCAGCGTCATTTCCATGCCAGAGCCCCCGGTGGTGTATTTTTATTTTACTTGCTTTGCAGGACTTTTATCTAAGACAAACAGGTTGTTTTTGTTGATCTAATATAAAACGGAGACAGGTGACAAAACGTTTCTCTATTTATTCACACAATTTGCAGTATATTTACTGTTTGTACAATCATCAAGCTCACGCCAGGTGATGTCATATCCACTGCTGAAACCCGCCACTGTGTGGGGACACCATCAGAGCCATGAATTTGTTTTTGGGAGGACATTAAAATATTAAAAAACGGAATATATGGGGTATTACCGACGCTAATAGCACCATTGTAACTTACTGTACGCGATTAACAGGCAAAATAGTCAACTAAGATAGTGTTTCTGGGCCCCTTTAAGATTTGAAGCAATTTTATGACCTGGGGAATTGTGGATTCACCAATGCCATATTGCAGGAACCTTCATACAACGATGTGTTGTACACAGAGTGCAGCTTATCTGCAAACATCTCCACAACACTGGCCGTATTTGAGGGCATGCAATCGTAGGCTGAAAAATATGCAAACGTAGCGCATGAAGGTGCATGTTGCACTTTCCCTACTCAAAAGTTCATTTTTTTTCTTTATGTCGAGTTTCACTGCTCCTTTCTGCACAATTGCCCTCAGAATACTTCAAACCCAAAGAAAGAAACAAATTCCTCTACCACAAACACCTGACATAAGTCGGCACCACGTACCTTTGTAGATGAGCTTCTGCATGGCTGGTGGCACTCCTAGAAGGAAAAAAAAGAAAGAAAGATGACTGAATTACATCTACTGAAAGATCAGGCCATGTACAGCTGAACGCCAGAATTATGCTTTGCAACAGGACACCACGGTTATAATCTAAACCACGCAATAACGCCGAGATCACTTTCCAGGGATCTCAAATCCGAATCAACCATACCTTATCTGTAATAAGAAAAGGCAGCTAAGCAAACAAAAACCCAATATGGTCCAGATATGCAGTTAATGCAATGCAGCATAACGGACTATGAGAATGCCACAATGATGGAATGAAATGTATGTGTTTAGGCTCCCACACAGGAGCCCTGCCCGGCAACTTGTTTGGCGGCAAAAACATCACATCTGGAGAAAGTATCCTCATTCTCTACTTTGGCCTGACTCTGCACCATCAGAGAGGCCTCACTGATGCCTTTGATTGTAGCTGGCCTGAGAGATTAAGAAGAAGGGGTCAACAATACCACAATGACCAATGAAACACCTATCCATCATGCGTGCATGCTTTTGCAGTGCAATCTTGCAACACACACCACAAGGCTACTTGTTTACCAATAGAAGAGACATGCAAAATCCTGTTTTTTCACGCAAACTTGAGCCTGCAATGACAGGAAAGCGGCTGGGTGGAGGCAATAGCAGCACGTGCCCTAAGTGGTCATAGCGATAAAAATACACACGGCTGTCAGTGGTCTATTAAAACATGTGGTGCGGGCACAAGAGGTTTCTTGAATTAAAAAAAAATTTACGCATAAAACTGCAATTTGGACAACAAAGCAGGAGGAAGGTCAGGCTGCATGTGCAATGGAAACCCAACTTTTTTTTCTGAAGCAAATGCACGTCCTGGAATGCTTCACGAAATCTTAACACTTGGCAAAAATGGTACTACAACTGTGCTTGAACACCAGTTGAATGAAGCCTTTCATGCACAACTGAGGAGGAGGCGCACACGTCAGTCACAACATATAAAGTGGGTTCCACAGTAGCAAATGTCACTTTCTTGAGCAACTGGTATGATAAGGGTTTTACTCGCTGCTTAGAATGCGAAAAAGAGTGAAAGGCAGCAGGGGGGGGGGACCATGTTTTCATAGCACTTTACTCCTTCCTTGCCCCGTCTATTGCCATTCGCCTTATTCCAGGGTATGAGCTGCCAAGTAAAGTTTGCATACGAAACGTCACATCATTCACGTCCACTCATACTCTTTTTAAACTACAGATGCCGACCGTTTATTCAGACCTCCCGGGGACCGCGGAAATGTCCGAATAAACAGGTGTCCGAAAAAACAAAGTCAGAAAAAAAAGAAAAAGAAATCGTTTATTTACATGCACTTATCCGGTCTCGGCAGTAGGCTTGAAGAAACCGTGAATGCGCTGTTGTACCCTGTTCTGCTTGCGTGCAATGAGATCAGCCTGAATCTCGGAGAGGGTCGTGCGGTCACTATAGGCGGCTGAAAGCACAGTCACCGCTTGTACAAGCTCCGCGTGCGCCGGCAGCGGCGCACTTGGTGCGTCATCTTCAGACTCCGAGTCATCATCGTTCGGCGGGGCAGCAGAAACCTGACGAATGATCTCGTCGTCGTCGAGTTCTGCGCAAGTCAGCACAGCACTGTCTGCATCTGAGAAGGTGTCAAATGAAACAGTGTCCGGAATCGCAATGCCACCACTGCGCAGGTCCCGAAGAACATCTTCGGCGTCAGTAGGGAGCACATCGGACGGCGACAGATCCTGGGGCGCCATGGCATCTGCTTCATCAGGTGTGACAAATCCAGCGTGCCGAAAGCAGTTCTGCAGAGTGACAGGGGTCACCGCCTTCCAGGCATCTGCAAGCATGTCTATTGCCGACAGAAGGCTAACCGCATACTGCTTGCCGGCGTCAACGCAGAGGATCATGCGGCTCAAGAGGCGTGTCCTGTACAGGACCTTCAAATTTTTTATGACACCCTGGTCCATGGGCTGGAGTATACCTACTCGTGGTGTTGGGCGGCAGGAATTCCAAGTTGATGGACTCGAGACCGTGGATATGCCCATGTGCACCGCAATTGTCTACAAAGAGTACCTTCCGGTTTTGCGACTTAAACTTCCGGTCGAATTTGCAGATGTACTCACTGAAAAGCTGCTGCGTGATCCATGCTTTTGCATTGGCTTCATACCACACGGGCAGTGACACGGGCAGTCTGAATAATCGAGCATGTCCGAATTTTTGGAGTCCGAAAAATCAGTCGGCGACTGTACGCAGATTTGGATGGACAACCTTGCCATTAATTAATGCATAGCAAGCTTCCTTCATTACACAGATTTGTATTTTCGCTCGCTTTTACTCTCATTACAATCAACAACGCACATCTGACTACAGCCAATACCAACACAACGCACAGTGTGTATGTGCTCCCTGCACCCCCTCCCCCCCCGCCCCCCCATGTAAGTGCAGTCGGCATCAAAAGTTTACAGGATGCGTGCACTTGGAACAAATTCCTGCAGTACTACCTCAGGATCCAGTTACCTGGCAATGACACCAGTGGATGGAGCCCACATGGCTCCACATACCAGCAGTCTCTTCAGGATAACGGTGTGTGTAATCATGACAAAATCTTGTTTTCTACCGACCTGCACCCCGTGAACTTATGCCGCCGACTGAACATTTCTCTTTTACAGCGAGAGCTGTTAAAGGCACACATTTCCCGGTGCTGTGGAGTCTACGGCATAACGCTATGCCACACTGATTGGTCGCCATGCATTGATGTCAGGAGTGACAGCATGGTGGCGCCACTCGTGGTCTAGTAGAGAAGATAAATAATAATTAATTAACTATATTATATTCGTCGCCGAACCTCGCGTCGCACAGCGGCAAACCGTCCTGCGAGTTATATGACAGATCAAGGGAAGATGTGAGCTCACCAGTGAGCCTCTGCAGTTCCTCTTTGAGCGCAGCCATCTTGGCTGACAGTGCCACCTTGACGTCGTACCGCCGCTTGTTGTACATCACCACCAGGGGCACCACACTGTCCTGCAGCTCCTCCTCCCCCTCTGCCTCCGGCTGCTTGTCACTCACCAAGCTCTCGGCATCACCGTCTTCTGCACATGACAAGACTAGTACTCAGACAGTCGCAGCGTGCAACGCAGGAACAACTGAAGTGACAGGGTTGTTTCCTAAAGAGACACTGTCTACTTTTTGTTCCTCATAAAAACTCTTTGGTTTATAGGGGTTTAACGTCCCAAAGCGACTCAGGCTATGAGGGACGCCGCAGTGAAGGGCTACGGAGAATTTGGACCACCTGGGGCTCTTTACCGTGCACTGACATCGCACAGTACACGGGCCTCTAGCATATCGCCTCCACCGGAATTCGACCGCCGCGGCCGGGATCGAACCCGCGTCTTTCAGGTCAGCAGCCAAGCTCCATAACTACTGAGCCACAGTGGCAGCAAAATATGGCTCTTTCTGTCTATGTTCACGTTTGCCTGGCAGCAAAAGAAACATTTATTGCTGAGCAAAATTGTATTCAAGTGGGGACGTGGCTTTGAAATTCAAAAAAATGGCCCAAGAAAATTGAATTTTTCTTAAGCTGTTGTATCCACTTGTATGCCTCTTCTTTCATGCTGTCACAATGTTCATTGCTGAAATTAACCGGAAAGTATTCCCAAAAAAATTGTGTCATGAACTGCCGAAGCTCTGCATTACAGGGAAATGCTCGAGCAAAGGGCATCTTCCTCTGTTAACAGTTTTCTGCCTAGATACTCAGCTTGCAGAGCATATTTCTTCACGAATGTTTCGTTTATTTTGACCCCATTTGTTTTGTTGCACTCCTGTGACCATATTGCAGGACAAGACATTCCTTGTTTTTCAAATTTGTGAACTTTAAATTTCTCCTACGAAATTTTCTTCTCAGTCTAGATGTGTCAACAGACACTGCATCGCGAAAATTCAGAACCAAAATTTGAGCTCCGCAAAAGAAAAAAAAATCCTGATAATGCCAACAGCAATGCAATGAATTTTGAACCAGCCTTCTGCCAGATTTTCTTAACTTTGCTGCCTTTTCACATAATTCAGAGAAAAAATACATTAGAAAATAGTGTTCTGGAGATACAACAGTTAAAGTTTGTGACAGCATCATAAAATAATTTTTAATATGCTCAATAGATTTAATATCAATGCATCAATCAAAAATTTTTGCTGAAAGCGGCGTCCGCCTCCCATAAAAGGAAACACGGCAAGTAAAACTATTTTCATTTTTTATCAACGAGATGCCACCGCATCTTCCACAAACACTTAACTTATTATACAGATATCACAACTGCATTCTATTTTAAGCTAGCTCGATCATATAGTTGCTGTGTAATTACATTTAACACCCCCGTAAAGTCATCTCTGGGGCGTTAAAAAAATGTGCACTTTTTTTTTAATGTCGGCATGTTTCCAAAGCCTTGTTGTGTACAATAAAACTAGTTAGTTATTCTTTTAGATGCCCAGTACTTACAAAAATAAAAGTTAGAACTCTAGCATGCATATTTACTAGGACTGCGCTATCCTATTCGAAATTTCGGGCAGTTCGCGAACAGCATTTAACATTTGATTCGCACCACACCTACACTATTTGCACAGCATCGCACGGCCAAGCATTGCAGCATATCCAAATGGAGCTTGTTATTTAAACCAGCTAAACTAACTTGCTTAATACACACCACGTCTTCACAAAATACACAACCAGCACGCGGCAAAACCGCGTGTGCGATTATGTTTAGTCTCGCATAAAACCAATGCGCTAATGGCTATCGTGTCACCGCTGCCACGACGCAGACAATGACTGGCTGTGAACATGCAGGCAGCAAAAGCGAACAGACGTCAGTGATACCCTCATTTTTAATCACTACGATGAAGGCTGGCTTACACGCAAGCGACAGAGGGAATTGAGCAGTGTGTTGCAGCGAAAAATTTCCAACTTGCTGGAACCTTGTCGCTCTGGCCGTCTCGATGGCTCGAAAGAGCGGCGGAACGGGTAAAGCTGTTCCACATGCGCTGGTGCAGCTGTTTCCCGGCAACCACTTTGATCCTTGACGATTTTCGTCTACTAAGACGATGCAAAAACTCATGTTTGCCCACAGGAGTCAAGAAGAAAGCTTATGAGAGAAGCACAAACAGTGAGGCCAGCCCGCACCACTGCACAGCATACCAGCCTGCATGCAGGGTAACGCCTGCTTCATATACAAGAGAAAATGCTCACGATTCCTGCCACTGAAAAACCTGTTTCGAGCCGTTGTGATGGCTCTAGCGGCAAGAGCAACAAGGTTCCAACAAGGTGGAAATATTTCGCAGCGATGTGACGCTCAATCCACTCAGTCGCTTGCATGTGGACCAACCTTGAGACACCAGCTGCACGGCGTCGTTTCATTTTCGCGCCTTCGGTTTGTGACACTGTTTGAGCTTATCATGGGGTTTGCAACCCGGCGAAACCAAACATGCGTGGGCTAAGCGGGTTATGCATCCTCGTGAACACTGTGTCTGGAGCGCATTACACAACCGGCGCTGCTCTGCCTTTGTCCTTACCAGGGAACGCAAAAGGGATATTCTCACTCGCGTTGTAGCTCAAGTTACCGCTTTTGTGTCCGTTTTTGGTGGAACAACCTCGAATCACTTCGGTCGCAGAGTCAGTATGGTGGCTGCCTAGCACCAGGTCATGGGATCATTTTGATAGAGGCAAAATAAAAAATATAATGCCCAACTTAAGTGCATGCTAAAAAGAACCCCAGGTGGTTGAAATTATGCCAGAGCCCTCCACTATGCCCCGTCTTTCTCTTTTTCCTTCTTTCACTCCCTCCTTACTTCTCTCTCTCCGAGAGTACTGGTTGAGGTGTCCACCAAGACAGGAGACAGTTACTGAGCCTTTCCTTTCCTCAACTGTCTTTAGTCTCCTTTTTCTAAGCCTCTCCATTTCCCAGGGCCCGGATGCAGTCACACAAACATACATGCTCCACTGGGTACACCTGTTAATAAACAACGCGTTGCCCCCTTTTTCCCCTTCGATTGCAAAAGCACAGCCTTTCAGCCTTTTCCTGACTGGTAAATTGGTCTCCCAACGTCTTTCTTACTTTGCCCGCCTAATGACACCACTGGCTGTCAAAGTCCTGAATACGCATGCTAGCACATTCCAGGCACACGTGTGGCGTCATCGCAGGAACTGCATCAACATCCACTAGGCATTAAAGCACAGGCAGCACGCGAGTGTATTTATGCCCTCTAATACAATTTGCAGTTCCGCCGTTCATGGGCTCTAAGCACTGCAGTGAAGCTAACCTAACAATAAAAAAATGGAATAAAACTATTCCGCAAGCCCTCCCACGTGAACAGTGCAGCATTTGCACATTTTAACCAGACACTGATGCTACGTCTCCCCAGCAGCAGAGCAGCTCGTTCCAAACGGCCATAAGTTTTTCTAATTCATAAACCCGCATTTCTGCATGTGAAATGCCACTGTTGCAAAGCCAGATTTAAGCGCATCTTTGTTCGGGCAGTGCCGCGAGCAATGCGGTAGATTCTGGCTCACCCTGGGGTGTGGGGGCGCCGTTCTGGCTGCTCTCCTCACAGCTGGTCTTGGGTATTTTGGCCTCTGTCTCCCCACTCTCCTTGTCCACTGTCTGCTGCTGCTGCTGTGGGGTGCTAGTCCCACTGTTGCTCCGCTGGCCGGCCATGGCAGCTGCGAGATAGACACGCGGTACGGCGCTCAGATGCTTACAGTCGGATATGACTTAACTCTGCAGTGAAGAGGAATCTGAACTCGTCTTTTTGCCGCGGGAACTCAATCTACACGTCACGAGCATTCTTAGAAACATCGACTTATTGCCCTGTGTGGTCGATTTCCCCAATTAAATCGAATTAACGTCCGGCTCACGCCTTTTTTTTTTTTAATTCTCCCCCGTAAGGTGGGCGGAGTCGACCAACAAGTGGGGTGCCTTTCACCCAGTCCCGTGGTGGCTTGCCGCTCTGCCACCAGCGGAGTAATACGTAGTAATCCGTAGTAGCAAGTAGTCCGCGCGTATTTTTATTTCTGCGGGCTTATTTTGCGGCTATATTATCTGCGAATGAAACTATTTATTCACGGGAACCTAAAAAACAAAATAAAGCGAAAGCAAAGCCTCCATGGAGCTGGCTGAAAGGCACTCAACTCGTCGGTCGACTCCACCCACCGTACGGGGAGAATTCAAAAAATAAAGGCGGGAGCCGGACATAAGTCGATGTTTCTAAGAATGCTCGGAACGTGTAGATTGAGGTCCCGCGGCAAAAAGACGAGTTCAGTATCCTCTTCACTGCACCGAAGTATGCAGTGAAGCTCCGCCCACATTCAGGACTGCCGCACAGAACTCCTCCACGACAAAAAAGTAGTCCGTTGTTAAAACTTTTCTCGTCACCTAAACCAGGAGCTAATCAAAAGAAAAAAAGCTACAAGCTCTAGGAATGTAGTACCTGGCTTGCTAAATAATGTAAAACATTAAAAGCTGATCCTGACTGGCTAGCGGAGTAGTACAGTACGCCACGGACCGAGACCCACTGTTAACAACTACTGTTTTCTAACTTGTATCCTATCCCTCAAGAGAAAAGTATACAACAGCTGTATCCTACAGGTACTCACCTATGGGGCAGAAACGTGGAGGCTAACAAAGAGGGTTCCACTTAAGTTAAGGGCAACGCAGCGAGCTATGGAAAGAAAAATGATAGGTGTAACATTAAGAGATCGGAAGAGGGCGGAGTGGGTGAGAGAACAAACGTGGGTTAATGACATTCTAATCGAAATCAAGAGGAAGGAGTGGGCTTGGGCAGGGCATGTAATGCAAAGGCAGGATAACCGCTGGTCCTTAAAAGCAACGAAGTGGATTCCAAGAGAAGGCAAACGTAGCAGGAAGCACCAGAAAGTTAGGTGGGCGAATGAGATTAAGAAGTCTGCGGGGATACGGTGGCTGCAACTTGCAAAGGACCGGGGTAATTGGAGATTCGTGGGAGAGGCCTTTGCCCTGCAGTGGGCGTAGTCGGGCTGCTGATGATGATGATGATGACTATAGTGACACAGTTCGTGTGGGGCTCTTTAACATGCACTGAAAACCTCAGTATTAGGGCATTTATGCACTTTCCCTCCGTCTTAACACAATCACTGTAGCCACGAACTTAAAAGCCAAATGCTATATATAGCCACTAAGTCAGAACTTGAGCTCGCAAATTTATTACTAACTTTGTACTATGACCAATGTTTGGCCTCTTCTTTTTTTTTTAAAAAAAGGCATTTAAGATGATGCTCTCTCATTATTGTTCTCATGAAAAATGATTATGTGGCCCTTTGTGGATATCTCAATGTTTGTCTAGTAGCAAAGAACACATTTACAGCTAAAAAAAAATTGCCCCTCAAATCAAATTCACAAAATCAACACCGAGGAATAGCCATTTTGAAGGGAATGGCAGTGTAACATGACCTCTGGAATCCGCACAAAAATTCTGTGCCAACGCATGTACTTTCCTCGTAAAATCGATTCGGGATGGTGACACCTGTATTCTGTGCATTTTTTTTTTTTTCAGCTCATTAAAAGGCTCTGTTTCTCACAAGAATGGCCTATGTCGTTAGAATGCCTTAGCCTAGCAAAACAGGCCAACCTAAATCTGTCCTCGCTGTATGTCTAAGGATATCTATACTACTACAACTATAACTCCATCTGCACTGGCAACAGTGGAGAGAACGTTACACCACTTAATCAGTATGCCGAAATACTTGTGCAGAAAGACCCATGTTAGTGCTCCACTTCATGACGGCCTTCTATTATACAGTCGTGCCCCATTAATATGGACACTTTGATTCCTGAGCAATAGTGTCCATAAAGAGAGTTGTCCACAATAACCAATCGCACAGAAAAAAATGAACTATGATTAAGGTGTGCTTCTGCGCATACTGGTGGTCAGAGAAGTTGAACTTGGACATAATTTTGGGAGCTACAAGCCCATTATGCTGGTCTTCACTGTGCCTGAAATAATGTGGTGAAGCTTGAGGCATCTGGTGGAATATGATATGCTTGATGGAATTTCATGGATAAATAGCCTAACTACTACTGCGACTGTTCACATTTCACGAACTGCTCTCTACTACGCATCAGTACTCAGTTGGCATTTCTGAATGCCAAATCAGTTGCTGAATGCTGCTTTCTACATGGCACAAGCTGCAGAGGAGTTTTTATTATAGTCATTCATGCAATATCAAAAATTGTGAGGCACATCGATTAGGCAGCTTTTCACTGTAAAGCATGAAATAACAAAAGAAAAGGCCATCGCTGTGCCATTTCTACATTCCTGTGGTGGCCTGCACTTAAAATGCAGAAATCGAAACACCTGGAAGGGTGTTTAGAGATTTTGTTCTCATTGTCTCATTAATGAGACAAAAATACATGGGCCCTAATGGACACTGTCCATTTTCACCCTGTCTATAGTCCAGACAGCGAGTTTGCGTATTAATGAGGCGTAAATACATTGAAAAAGTCTGGTCCCAAGAAAAACTGTCTACAATTTGACTCATATATACCAATGGGAGTTGTATTAACGAGGCACGACTGTATACAGTTAAAACTCGATTTAACGAATGGAAGAGCAGCCACAGATTATTTCGTTAAATTGGGAAATTCGTAAAACCAAGGAATACATTTTTGCCGATCTTCAAAATCTAAAACTAACATAGCAGCACCTGAAAGCTTCCGCGGCATCACATTTGCCAACAACTCGCGCCTGAGTGTACGAAAAGTCTACGAAAGCGGCCCGAATCGCTTGTGTGTGAAAGAGCCATATGGTAAAACAAGTCCCTTGTTCCGTGCAGCAGCACAGCTTGCAGCCCCGGCAAAACAAACAAAACCAGGGCCGTGACTTGGGCACTGAGATTTTGCTGCTGGCACGTTGCCAATAAGCTGGGAGAGACAGTGGGCAGAATAAGTGAGAGATCACCTTTCTTTTTTTAAACTCATTTATTCCTGCGACAAACCTTGTTAAGTCATGCTTAGTGCTCGTCTCTTTCATTATTTTGGGTTATTGAGAAAAACTGAACCCTATGCACAGTTGCCGGGGAATCAAAATTTTGATTGTTAGATCTGGGACTTCATAACATTGGTTTCGTTACATCAAATTTTAACTCTGCTCCTATCTTGCAGTATCCAGTACTACTCTTATCTTGCAATACCCGGACAATAATATTTAATCCAATTCCTGGGTTCCCCTTTTAATTTGCCACCTCCCAACCGCAATCATGCCCATATGCTCACGTCCTCTTTGCGAGTTCAACATCCAGCCTAACCTTCTGCAAAGCCCGGTCCAAAGGTCACACAAAAGTAAATGCGCAGTGACTCAGCGCGCTGAGCAATGTGCATCTTAAAGCGTAAGCTTCTCACTGACGCTTAGCATGCGCAAGCCTGCCTGTTGCCAGTTCAGCTCACCAGCATATATTAGCATGTACCAATTAGCTCAAATGTCAGTGTTACTCCAGCATATGTCAGCATGTTGAAACACACTAAACAGAGTTACAGCTGCATAAGGAAGCTGTTGCTATGCCTGTGCGGAGGTCTATGGAAGAAGGCACCCAGTACTTTAAGCAAAGGCCTATTCCAGTATCCACGAGTGATATCGTGGTATCTGCATGCCGTTCCCACCAAAAGTTGTTATCCTTTGCTATCACTGCGACAAGAATAATTTACACAGACAGGAAGAAACTCAACAACTTCCTCAGGACACGGGCAGAATTTTAAGAAACCTTCCCCAACATCTCAGCAGCTGTTAAAAGATATTCGTAGTGCCTGTTGTGCCTAAAGTTTTCTGCATGAGCGTGACTGCTCTCCCTGAAATACTGCTGTGCTAGGTGAAGCGTACAAGCTACAAAACCAAAGAATATATGAGTGTGGACAATCGCATGCCACCGGCTGTTATGGACTTGGATCAAAAACAAGTTATCTCTGCACATCAAACCAGTAATTCCATGTTACCAAGCTATCACTGAACTAGATTTTGAGAGCCACTACTGGAACAATTCACTCCTCAAGACTCAACAAATGTGAATGAAACCAACGGTTAGCAAGCAGTATTTCAGGCGAGACAGCATACAGAGCTAGATGCACAGCCTTAATGCAGCAAGCTGGAATGCACAAGTGACTGATTCTTGACGCTTTATACAGACACTTTACCATTGCTTTTCGTGAGCGCTGAAACCTGCAACTCTGTATAAAGGAGTCTGTTTGCGAGAGTCTCAGCTTCTTTTCATGTGGCACTGGTACTCAAAAACATGCTCATATAAAATGCTGATGAAAAGTTCACACTCACCAAATGATTACTCCTTACACTTCAATACAGCACCCAGCTCTTAAAGGAGCATCGATCTCCCTAGAGCAAAGGCTTCAAGTAAAAACAGGCGAACTAGTGGTATGAGGTAAGAAAGAAGCATACCCGAAAAGCTCAGAGTTTAGCCCCAAAAGAGTAATATTCAGCAGAAAAAAGTGACCACTGGTTACTGCGGAACAAAACGAGTGATAACCCTTCAATCCACGACCTTCACGCCAGCTCGAGATCTCAAGAGAAACCAGCCGCAGTATATTCAATGCCATACATGAGAAAGCAAGAGAAAGCATTTGGCACTGTACCTCTTTAGTTTTCGGCGCTCCTCAAACGAAACGCAACTGTCGCGGTTAGATCTACACTCATCCAGCCCCACTCGCTTAAGATCTCTGAACCGCAGTGACAATTTAAGGACACGGCGGTAAAGACCCACTTTCTCCACTGCACGCGGTATGCTCACTGACTGTAGCGCTGTAGACAGCGAGAATCGGTCTCGATTCGGCCAAAGAATTTGCGCAACTCTACTGTTTGCGCCAAAACACACATTTGCGCAATCAGCGAAGCGCGTGGAAACCGCCAAATGACTTGCGCATTTAAACACTCCGAAGACCCTGAAAAAGCGCCGTTGCGTAGAAAAGCAACGACAATGTGATACTCCGAGAAACTCGATCCATCTAACCCGCGCGCACGGAGAAGACGATGACCACGTTTCATGTCCTGTACACCACAACAAACCCCGTTCTCAAATGACGATGCGCATTTTTTTTTCTTTTTGTCTTCAAAACAAAGCGCCCCGTGTTAGGTTCAAACGAAGAAAAAGCGCGCACGACGAATTTTGTCGACCGGCTAATTAATGAATTAGCCAGCGCGGCGAGCGGAGGCCAGTGCGGAGCGATGAAAGGCGTCGGGAGCGCATCGCCCCAGCGTATGGCACACGAGTCAAGAGCGCGGAGCAAAACAGCTGAGCATCATGACTCAGTTCACGCAAATCGACGCGTCGATGGCACGGAATCGCGTCCTCGTAACCGACCGTAAGCGCGGACTTACGGTTTGAGGAATCGTGCGGTCTCTTAAGGTTCGCGTCCATATCGTCTCGGCTAATTAAGATCGAGCAGTTGTTAGTATCGGGTGATCAACTCACTTTCGCCGTCGGTTGTGTTGTTTTCAGACGCCATGTTGAATTTTGACTGCGGAGCTATGTTTTTTTTTTTGTGTGGCGCGCATCTTAAATTTAAAAAAAATCTGGAGACTGATATAAAAGTTTAAATATATATATTTTCATATTAATAAAACTAATGTTTTTAACTGAACTAAAAATACACAGTTTTTTTGTCATTTGCTGCGGATCTACATTTGGTCTGCTGCCAGACAAGCCCGGCTGTGTTCGCGGTTCCCGGTGGTCTGCTCGTCAGTTTTGCGTAACCTCCAGCGCAGACCGTAGAGTGTAGTCGGGAGCGGCACTACGCAACATTTTTTTTTTGCGCTGCTTGTCCGGACTTGAAATCGTTCGTGGGTTCGCGCCCTGTCACCCGATCACGATGGCGTACTGCATGTGGAACGGCGCCGAGAAGTATCGAGACACTTTCGTGTCAGGTAAGCGGCAATTCATTCAAAACTGCTGGTCCCGACCTCGGCGCTGTGGTGGTTGCCATCGCGACGCGCTTGCGTCAGCTTTTCCCCGCTGTCCCACGCCTGTCACCGACAGCTTGGTTACAGGGATTTAAAAAAAACTAGATGCGCACGTAACTTGTATGTACACGATATTGGACCGAATTCGCGACATTTCAGCTGGCTGTAGAAATTCTGTGAAACCTCAGCGCTAGCGGATGCGCCGAAGCGGAACAAAATGGGTAGGAACGACGCTGTTTCCTGACACCCTTCGACAATCGCGCGACAGATCTAGGCGGAAAGCAGTCGGCACGTGTACGTACGTGCCGTGGAATTTATGACGTTCTGTGCTTGTTGCCTTGGACAGGCCTCTCGAAAGCCCGTAGGTGAGCTTTGCTCAAGGAAGTCTGCTTCCACTAGGCCGCTCTATGTCCACGGACGTCTGTCTGGGATGTCCCAAATGCAGTTTAAATGCTCAGCGTATGATAGTGCATTAGCGTTTAAAAGAAATATTCTGAGCATATAATGAGGGCTTAAATATGAGCTAGAGCGAGCCTGGACTCCCACAGAAGCCTATGTATACTATACCGAGACTATCTTCCTTGTCACTTCATTTGTATTGCTTAATTTCTACTTCATGCCGTACAACTTATTACCAAACACTGTTCGGACCATGCATAGATGGACGCTAGTGCGGGGTTCAGAAAACAAGGTGCATGTAGGCAATGATCCAGTACTTGTGTCGTAAAATTAAAACCACAATATAGACACTATAGACAAATACAATGGTGGGAAATATATACGGGTACATGAAATTGCACACCTCATTACAAACAAGTCCATGAAATTGAATCAAACCAATAGTCCACAAGAAATGCAAAAGTGTAAACAACATTCACAGTAGTCACATGAGTTTCATAAATATAACGTCGATACATTAGAATTGACATGGGACCATTTTACCTTTGTCTTACGGGAGTTCTCGTAGCAGCCCATGTATTCCATAGAGAGTATGTTTGTCCAGTTCTTTATTTTCACCTTCCAGGGCCACATCCATAACTTTACGTTTATTCTTGTCTGTTGCATTCATTTTTTTTTGTCTCCCATCCCAGTATTTTTGTGCTCTGTGTTTTGATGAATCAACAGAAAAAAAAAAAGTATTGCTATTCTGTCATCAGCCATCAGGAAAGTACCAAAGTTAGCCGACTAAATGGTTCGCTGAGAAAACTTATACTGGCCCCAATCAAATGACCTTGCAGCGTGACTTTTACCTATACCCCCATTGAAGGCACAAGGAAATATTCAAATTCATTATCGAGGTAAACATAGCGCATACCAAGGTAAAATATGCATGACCTGAGGAAGGCATGCCTCGTTGCATGTGTAGTCAGTCAAGTGGAACCATGCATCACCTGTTCTCGAGAAACAGGGTCTGAGTAATGTACACAGTAAGCACGTTGCTGTTGAGACGGGTAGCTTGCCGCTTCAGGTACGAAAATTCTTTATTTTTATATTTAGTCGCCGTACTTGAGCGATTTCAAAACTCCTACTCACACGTTTACTGCAAGATACTTTTGTGCATGGTGGAGGAAGGATTCATGTGCTATCCATTTTCAATCTATGTTTAGAACACTCTTTGTTAGCAAAACGTAGCTACCAATCGTTATGGCTTTATTCTGCGTGGCCACATCAGCTGTATTACAATGGAGGTGAAATACAAAAATCATCATCATCAGCCTGACTATACCCACTGCAGGGCAAAGGACTCTCCCATGTCTCTTCAATTAACCCTGTCCTTTGCCAGTTGCGGCCACCATATCCCCGCAAACTTCTATATCCACCCTCATATTCTCATATCCACCCTCCTAACTTTCTGCCGCCCCCTGCTACACTTGCCTTCTCTTGGAATCCACTCCATTACCCTTAAAGGGGTTGCGAAACACTGCCTGGGGGAATACCGGCTATACTTCAGGTGGGTTCTTTATGTCACACAGATGCTGACTTAAAAAGAATTACAGGAATCGATGCACAGGAACGGGAGTTATTCAGTGAAGAAATTTCAAAATACAAGCAAACAAAACGCTGCCCTCAACTCGATTTTGGCGGGGCTTCCCATTCCTATTTCGCTCTCCCAATGACGGCACCTGGCGCAACCAATCAAAACAGCCAGCCAGAGCACGTCGCGGAAGTTTGTACTCCATGGTTGCCTGCTCTCTGTGAGACTGGCAGCGTTGTTTCCATGCCAGAGAGCCCCTGGTGGTGTATTTTTATTTTACTTGCTTTGCAGGGCTTTTACCTAAGACAAACAAATTGTTTTTGTTGATGTAATATAAAACGCAGACAGGTGACAAAATATGTCTCTATTTATTCACACAATTTGCAGTATATTTACTGTTTGTCCGGTCATCAAGCTCGCGCCAGGTGATGTCATATCCGCTGCTAAAAACCCGCCACTGTGTGGCGACACCATCAGAGCCATGAAGTTGTTTTGGGAGGACATTAAAATATTATAAAAACGGAATGTACGCGGTATTACCGACGCTAATAGCACCATTATAACTCACTGTATGCAATCAACAGGCAAAACAGTTAACTAAGATTGTGTTTCTGGGCCCCTTTAAGGACCAGCGGTTATCTTGCCTTCGCATTACATGCCCTGCCCAAACCCATTTCTTCCTTTTGATTTCTGACTAGGATGTCATTAACCCGCGTTTGTTCCCTCACCCACTCCGCCCTCTTCCGATCTCTTAACGTTACACATATAATTTTTCTTTCCATAGCTCGCTGCGTTGTCCTTAACTTAAGCTGAACCCTCTTTGTTAGCCTCCACGTTTCTGCCCCGTAGGTGAGTACTGGTAAGATACGGCTATTGTATAGATACAGAGAGAGCGAAAGGCAAAGATGTCATTGCGTGTTAAAGAACCCCCAGATGGTCTAAATTATTCTAGAGCCCTCCCCTACAGCGTCCCTTATAGCCAATGTGTTGCTTCGGGGCATTATACCCCGCAATTTTTAATTAATTTAGTGTGTCTCATGGACTGTCCAACCAGACAACCTGTCACTATACCTCCCTCTCTGGAAATCTCCATTAAGTCAACGTGGCAAAGAATGTTAATATTTGCACAAACATTCTGCCCAGCAGCTGTTTGAACAGGTTCTGACTGACAGCCCATTTTCTCTTACACTCACCAACCTTCCCGCTCAAAGGCGCGAGCACATCCACTCGGTCGCGTACACTTCCTGCATCGCTGCCACTCGAACAGCTTTTGTTTGACTTTTTGCGCTCATCCACACAACCTCCGCCAATGCCGGAATCATTGCTTGGATGGCGGTTCTAGGCACCAGGAGTCTTGCGAAAGGCCACCGTACACATCTCCTAATCTTTTGGCCTTGTGCTGCTTTATCTTATCTTAGACCTTTCGTAACGTGGAGCGAAAGTGATTATGTGCTCACTCTCTGGAGTGCTTTTGAAGCAGGCTGCTGTTGTCATTGAGGATGAACATTGACAGGCCATGACCCACCTCGTGAGTGCGTCTGATATGAGATGTTAAGAGCCAGGAAGTGCAAAAGAGCTTGCGGCTAGTAAAAGCTGCAGATGTGGGTGTGTTTACTGTATGGCTGTCAAGGTCGCACGTGGAAAAAGTAAAATATTCACCTTGTTGAAATTGGTTTTTGGTTTTTTGAGGAAAGGAAATAGCACAGTGTCTCACTGCGCTGTAAGGGAAGGGAGGAAGGTGGGAGTGAAAGAAGAAAGAGGTGCCATAGTGGAGGTCAGACCTCCAGAATAATTTTGACCACCTGGGGATTTTTAGCATTCACTGACATCACCTTGTTCATGCGACTTCAAAAATGGTAATGCAGCAACGTCCTGTAGTATGAGTTGTGTGGCACAAAAATTAGAGAAAATTGGTATATTTTTAATTATCTAAACCCAAAGACAGCTAATTATTTCACTGTTCCTCAGCCTGAGTTATGTAGCAGATGCAGTATGATAGTTACCTGTCATGTTAAAACAGATGTTAAACATTCCATGTCAGAGTGCCCTGTCATCCTGTAAGTGTGCACTGCATAGAGGTAGATAAATGTTGCTGTCATACTACTCAAGTCTCCATCAATCTTCATTCTCTGCTACTGCCAGGCTAGTGTTATCAGCATGTGAGTCGCTTGTTTGCTTCTGCTGCTATTATCTGACCTCAGATTCCTTTTCAGTGTGACAGTGATGGCAAACTCGTAACTCTCTGTCTGAGTAAACCATTTGTGTTTACCACTTCAAGGAAGGTACAAGACCTGTTCTTGCTGCAAATACCCATTTCTTACCGCCCTGAAATTTGTTTAATTATGGTTAATATAGTTACAATTCTTCATGGCACCTATATTGACACTGTGTAATGGTAATACGTAAACTCCAATTCCTTGTCAAAGTAGCATTTGGGACCTATGGTGGTACTGCTATTCTGCAGAACAAATGCAGTTAAGCCCTTTGCTGAGCCAGTTAGTTCGTGGTGGAAGAAAGCAGGCTTGAAGTATTAATAATTAACTCAACCTGCAGTGCTGTCTAGGCATTACTGCACGAGAAAGTGCATGAGTTCATGTTACAGAAGCTGTAACAAAAAAGACGTGTGCGTGTGTATGTGTGTGTGTATTATATTAAAGAATACATTCTCATTCAAGCTCATTCAAGAATACATCAGCTTTCGAACTGAGGGTCCCATACCACTCAGGTATGCATCTAGTATGGTACAGGCATTTGATTAATACAGGAGTCTGCATCCATCATTCAGTTCTTGAAAGTTACATTTTCTTTTTTTATCAAGTTAAGCACACTATTGGAAACAAACTCAGCCTGTCCTAGTAAGATCAATTTAAAAGTAATCACCATTAATTGCTTGTTTAACTAAAAAACTATGCTGATGGGACCACGGCATGCCTGTAGCAGGTAAAAGAAAAAAATTTGCATTTTTTGAGCACCCAAAATTTTACTCTTTTTAATACAGCACTTCTGTATTAGGCGTGTCGAACGTGTTGAAGGCAGCAGGAATTGACTTATAGCACAGCACCGAAAATTGCATTGTCATCAATTTCTGCCCAAAATGCAGCTCATCAGTGCAGTGTAGGGAACAAAACAATTTGCAGTAAATGCGAAATAAAAAAATCACCAGGTTTAGTAATCTTGCACTTTCTTGGTGTAACCTGCCATTTACAGATTTTTTGTTAAAATAATATGCAGAAATGTAGCATGCGAGACCTGTTGCAAAATAAGCAGTAATTCTGCCAAGAAAATTGGGTTAACCCAAGCCACAGAACTATTTTTTGAAAAACCTGATTATGGTATCTGATTCCCCCCACCTCCTAATTTTGAATGGAATAAAACCTGTGAATTATCAAGCCATATTTACATATGTGCACCAGAAAAAAAAGCAAAGGTCCTAAGGCTAGCTCCTCTGGCATGCTCGACTGTCAGATTACTAAGCATCCAACAGTGCAGGCAATTGCAGATCCAGTTGATAACATGTTGAGGTAACCCCAGGAAAGATAAATTGTGGAGCGATAGCACATGGGGAACTCTATAAAATGCTTTCTTGAAATTCAGAACGTTATAGAATCTGTACTCCATAATCAAAAAAATAAAAAGGTCATGCATGTGCCAGGCTCAGTTGCTCCATGTTTTTGCTGCAGACAGGAAACGTCGTCAAAAAACAGGATATCATTTTTCGTATTCTTCTCTTAGAGAATATAAATGCCTCACTTGAGGCGACATGTATATCCGGGCCTTGTAGTTCGTCACCCTGAAAGTCAATGCAGTGAGATCCATCCCAGTCGTTGACAAGTAGATGAAAATGTTTGAGTGTCCCATTTTCTTTTGTATCAGTGGTCGCACTTGAGTGTGCTCCTTTCGTACCTTTCACGCCAGCCTGCACCTGAACACGAGCCTCTTTCCGAGTCATATGCATGTACCGCACGTGTGCGCGTTTTTCTTTTTTTGTCTCGTGTAAAAGGTTGTTAACTGGGAATGCAGAGTAGCTCAGCAGCAGATACCCACTCGCAGGTAACGGGTGAGGGGGTATCTTTTGCTGAGTCAGCTACGTCGTCGTCGCTTCGGCGCACGTGTTTGCTGTGGTGCGCGTCTTTCAGTATCTTTCCTCTCACACCTCCTCTTGTCTGCACGTGGTAGCGATTATATGCACATTCCTCTCCATTCTTCCTTCAGCCGCAGCCTTTGTGCGCTAGCTTCGCTCGTCGCTTTACATACATACGTACATGTTTATTTTCCACAAATAAGTGGAAGGAGCCAAAGGGAAAAGCCATGCATTTGCAGCTTGAGCAATTCTCCGCCAACTTCCACTGTACACTCACCGTCAAAAGTAAATTGAAGGCGACTTTGTCAAAACAATATAATTTCTTTAAATCTAGAGCATAATGGTCCATGTTTTTGGTGCACAGTGCAATTTGCACAATCACAATTGGGCTGCACATATGTATTCAAGGATGCATGAATTGGGAGGGGCAATGATTAAATTTTTTCGTTAATATTGCCTTCCATTTATATCTGACGACACCTGTACACAGCAGCGGAGTGGGCAATAGACAAAGATACAATGTCACATTTTTTTGCGAAGATAAAAAGAAAAAGAGTACTGTATGGCATCAGACAATAGAATAAGCATAAATAACAGTTTCAATAGAGCACTGTCTTTGATTACCTGGAAAACTTTTTTTTTTTTTCAAAAATAAAACAATGTAATGTAATTAAGCCTAAAGATAGACCTTTCTGTTCATTCACAAAAGGGGGTGTGAGCAGCAAAATATATGTACGTATTTGGAAGAGACATATGGAATACATCAGTACCTTCTTTTTCTACAGCATTCAATAATCACGGAAGATTATACCGGAGTGTTCATTGGCATTTTGGAACTTTCCACCGTTCTGGAGTCCGGGTGCTGTAGATGGGACAATTGGATTTTAATTCTGCCATTTCTGTGAGAAACTGAACTCAGTCGTTGGACGCACAAACGGTACTGCCTGCACAATTTGTATTCTTATATATTTCTTACTTTCAATAAGTTAAGCGAAGCAAAAATATGTGAAGGTGTTGCTGTGTATTCAACTTTTTCAATTATTCATACTATTTTTTCTGCAGCCTTTCAAGCTTTTCCAAACAGGATAGTGTGACTAATATAATCGAAGGCTTGGCTAAAATCAACAAAAATACCTGTAACAATAAGTTTCTCTTCAAAGTGTTTTAGAATATGTTCCTTATACTCCAACAGCGCCGGTTCTGTAGTCCTGTCCTTTCTAAAGCCATATTGCGAAGTAGTTATTATATTATACTTGTTGCAAAAGCGCGATATTCAATCTAGGATGATTTTCTCGAGGCCTTTAGAAAAGGCAGGAAGAATCGACTGTGGTCTGTAGTTAGGTACAGCATTTTTATCACCTTTTTTATATAAAGCTATCACACGGGAGACTTGCATTTTTGTAGGAAAAACAGCTGTAGAAATGCAGAGATTAAAAATATGTGCTGGAATTGGGCTGATTATACGTATCACACGCTTCACGAGTCTTATTTGTATACTGTCAGCATCAACACTATGAGAGTTATTTAAACTCAAAGAAAAGAGAGCACACTTCATTTGCATCTGTTGGTTCAAAAAATACTGTGCTATAATTTTCCTGCCCTAACGTTTTGTATGATGTTGTCTGGTTTGTAGCAAAATCTCTGTTAACGAAGTAGTCATTAAAAATATTTGCACTTTTTTCTCCTTCTTAATTTCTGTCCTTCGTGAAGAATTTTTCGACTATGTTTTTTGTTTTTTTTTTTCGCTCTGACCCATCAGGGCATTTAAGTTATTCCACATTAAGTCAGTGCGCTTTGCGCTGTAGCCGAACATATTCTGAGAGTAGAGGTCTCTTGCTTTTCTTAGTTGCTTAGTTAAGTCATTACGAAATCTTTTGAACGTAGCAAGATCAGATTCTGTGCGAGTTCGCATAAGTGTTTTAAACAGACCTTCTTTCTTTTCAATCTTCTTCAATAGGTAATCTGTCAACCACGGTTTGCTACATCTTTTATTTCTTGTGTGGCATTTGAAAACGAAGTGGCGTTGGTATACAGAAAGAAACAAACTCAAGAAGGCATCATAAGCTATGTTCGCATTTGTCACATTTGTTGTTTTGAGTAGCATATGTGCTTTTTCTTTCCCTGTGCAAATAAATGTCATTTAAAGTTCGCCTGTAGCTGCCTCCCCTGAATTGAGAGACTGCCTCATTAGCCGCGATCCCTTTGGTATGCCTTGTGGGGTACATTTGCTGCACTTTCATATTTGCCTATTACATCTTGTACGGACGGGGGATTAATTTAAGGAATGGGCTGACCTGAAAAGCATCTAATGGCGAATACTGCAACGCCCTGTGGAGGAATGTCTGCTTCGTGAATAAAAGTCAGAATATATGAGGGAGTAAAAAATTTCTGTGTTGTTCAGTGTCGTACACGACCACATGTGTGCGGGGCAGGCAGGTGCCCCGCCCCACACACAGAGGCAGCTGCCTTTTGTTTCTCTTACAATTAGCTTCGAAGGAGCGATCAAACTTTTTCCCAGAAAGAAACGAGTTTAGGGTAGCCCGGAGTGCATTCTCCCTCCTTCGTGTGCCCGATGTGACACCTGTGCGCACCTTAATCCAGGTGGCAGGTGCAACATGCCCCGCAGAGTACGCCAGTAGCGACGCGCCCATTTGCGCATGGTGCACCTGTTATGAATTATAGCAGCTTATCCTATTGCTGTCTCTGTGCCTCGCGCGGTCTCTCTGGTTGTTCGCTTCATGGGAGCATGCTTGCAG